>NW_017100242.1:3771724-3925797 GCF_001263275.1 Habropoda laboriosa
GAAACCCTAAATTTTACCTCCAGTACCATAAAATTCGTCACATCTCTTAAAAATCAGTTGAAACTTCTTTATTAGCGCTTCCTTTGTGACGAAGATTGGTCGAAGCTGCAAAGTTTGCAAACCAGCGTCGCAGCTTCCTCCTTCGATAGAGTTTATTTATTCCGTTGGGTAGTTCTTCAGAGATAGCGTTGTGGAACGAGTTGACTTGTTGCTTAGAGTTCAGAGTTTAGAGCATTGTTACTTCACCTGTTTAGAGTTTAGATTAGTCTTCGTTACCTATCTCGGAGCGTTGCGATTTACCGTTCGAGACATGATTTCCTCGACTTTAAGAGTTCCTCGAGTTTCACCTGCCCTTAGACTGTCCAATTTATTTGTCGGAGTCTAGGGATGAGAGGCGATGTGATTGGCAAGTCAGAGAATTTTCATCTCACGGCTAGTTCTGCATGGTCCGCGAGCGCACCAGTCACCCTGGGATTTTCATGGTGGCGGAGTGACGGCATGGCGTGTGGAGGCGGGAGAGTCAGGCTCAAAGGACGACTGATCCTAACTGGATCGAAGTTCCTGTGTGTCACGTCGTAGCTTTATAACGTGCCTCGTCGCTATTGAGTGTGCGGAAGCAACACAGTGTTAGGGGAGCATGTGGACCGCAGGAGTGTAAGGTAAAAACGGTCAGGATGACGGTGGGGAGCGGTGGAATAAAATATACACGTGGGCGGTTAAAGCGAGTGAATCCTTGTATTTTGAACTATGCTGCACGAGTGCTGATACAATTCTGTCCTTCCTGAAAAAACTAGTCAAGAGGCCCCCCCTTGGCAATATGGCCTTCCTTAGCCTTGAGGCAGAACTATCCCTAGGAGGGGGAAACGCAGCAGAGGACTGCACATGGCCCACTCAAGCCTTCGCTTTTTGGACTTTCTAACAGGAGTTTCCGCGTCCGTGAAAGATTTTCTAGGCCTGGGCTAATCTAGTTAAAAGAGTATCGAGTGAGAGTGTAGAAGAAGAATCGCTTAGAGATAGAGTGTAGCTAGGTGTTGATATTCTTTCTTCGTCGTAAGTATTGAATTCGTATTTTTATGAAGATGATTGAAGAAATAGAAGGTAGATAGGCGTTGACATTCTTTGTTCGTTGTAAGAATATTATTGAAAAAATAGGAGGTTTAAGGAAAAATAGAAGAAATGCATTCTGTGTATTCTAGTGTCTTCAAGTTTTCCATAAATGCATGAAAATCCGCAGTCTAGTCGTAAGCAATGGGATACCCGAAAACGTCCTTTTTCCTGACCTATTAGTGCACTCTTTGTGGAAAAATAGCGCGGATGGATGAATTCAATGTACTGTTTTAACGCTTAGCGTTAGGTTGACGTATTACTGGTTCAACATTTGGGTTGTTTCTTATGATTGATATGATTTTATGATTTTCCATGATTAATGATAAACGACAATATTTACGAACGTTATTTACAACAACCGTCTTTGTAATTATTGTTCAAGCATTACGGTTTAGTGCTCGAGACGAAACGTTTGGTAAATTCTAATGTATTGTTTTATTAATTATTAACTTATCGCCAGGATGAGGAGCATTCCCAAACTTTAATTTCCTATGTTACATTGCACCGCATACTCATTTTCCGCATTTTGAAAATTCTCATTTTCCCCTTTGAAAATTATTTGCTCTCTTAGCAATTGTACAATGTACTTCAGTTCTAAAAACTCGCGAAATGTATCATGAAACGCACAGTAGCAAAAAGGTTCGGTGTTATTTTTCAGAAAACGTGAATTAAATGAAACAAATGAACGCAAGTGAACGGTAACACGAACATATTCCAATTACAAGCGTTAACAGCGCAAGGTAACAGTTGCAAAGGAAAAAGCTGCGTGTTCTCTCTCAACAAACGACAGTCGGATCGAACTTTTTTCACGGCCTCCCCGACGTCTTGATTACCGAAGCCTGAGGAGGAGGCTGTTTTTTGTGCATTTATATCGTCAGCCACTTAATCGATCACGTTTTTCGATGTAAGCCTCTTAACATACAGAACGAGTCCCTTGCCTCCAATTAGCGTAGACGAACAACGCAGCTTCCCTCTTCTTCCCCTCTCTCGCTCTTTCTTTCTTCTTCTTCTTCTCTGTATCGACCGAGCATCTTCGTTCAAGTTTCGAACGAGATTGCGTGCGTCAATTGAATTCACAAAGAGAACGCGAAGGAGCCTGAAGACATAACGAGAAGGGCAAGGGAGCAGCCGACGACAACTTTCGAAACTTTCAAGGGCAGGTTAAATCGCCAAGACGAGAAGAAGATTCATCTAATTGAGAGGTTCGAGTGGCTTTGCGAATTCGTTATACGCGTATTTTCGCCGTACGAAATTATACAAGAAGTTGCAACGCGAAAAGAAGAAGCAATAGACGAGACGGTAAATCGAATCATTCGCGTTACGAATAACTTCATTCTGAAAATTCAGCGTTCCTCGATTATCGGAGTACAAAATGAAGAAATAAATTCTTGAACAGCAAATTCTTGAGAACAGCCGAAATCTTATCCCCAAGTGCATCTTCATCAGCACCTCAAATGTTTAATCGTCAACTGAAAATTTCGAACATCATAGCTAACTAGACGTTATTTTGAATTAAAAAAAGAAAAAAAATAAAGCATAATATTATGCCTAGAATAATAAAAATTTTCCTGTGGCAGTCGACGTGTTAACCTAATAAAGATTTCACTTCTAGCAAAAATTTTGCTCGTCTGATCTTCGATGGTTAAAATTTCTCGCCCGACGTTTCGAGCGATATTTCCGAATTTTCGAACGTCGAAGGGAAAGAAGGCGGTGAAAAATGTACAACCGACGAAGTTTACTCAGGATGTCGCGGGATAAGGGGGGAGAAGGAGACGGTGGCGTGATTATCGCGATCAATCCGGGAACGTAGACGCGTGTACTTTAATCTCGTCGAAAATCCAATTAAACTACTTTGCGATTGTGGCGCGTCCCGGCACCATGTTGGTTTCCGACATCTACGAAATTCGTAACCCGTGCTGTAACTTGTTTGGCTCCACTCTCTCGGTCGCGTTTCCATCCTATTACGCTGAAATATACGACCATTCGAAAGCCAGCTGCTCGGTTAACTGCTACAAAATGTTATTTAAATCCTAATAACGACGTTGCTCTCGCTGATATCCTCTCCTCGTGTCGACGACCTGGCGAACAGGTGACCGACGATGTTTCCTCACTCTCCGTGATTCGTTTCGCTACCTTTACATTGTTCAGATGAAAATTGAAAACTGGTAAATTGGTAAGTTAGCCTGAATATTTGGAACACGGTTACGCAGTTTCTGAACGAGTATTATGCTCTGTTAATGTAGTTCTTGCATTCCTAATTTTTGGAATCCAAGGACTGTGTGCGCCATTAATAGATTTTCGTGAGATAAGAATTTAGATTTCATCAAATTTTCTTAAAACTGCCTCGATATGTTGAATAAATTTAAAAGGTTTTTCTATTTCGAGCATGGAAATAAGAATTGTAGGGGATTTATGTGAGGAGGGATAGTAAACTTGAACGGACTTTGTTCTATACTATATTTATTAATATTAGATATCGCTACGTGCTACGCTAAGGATGTCGCTCAATCAATCGCTGGATTCATACTGCCTTTCGCTCCCTCGCATTCGCCCTAATGTCATCTTGCATACATGCACACTTTTCGTTAGAAGAAAACACACACGCACTCACGCACTCCTCGCCTGATTACTAAAACTAAACATTCGTTCAATATCTTTCGCGCTATCCCAAACACTCGACCTGGCACGCCGGTCCTTACCGCTCACGCCATAGACCCTCACGCATTCACACAGACAACGCATTCATACAAACAACGCACTCACGCTCGGTCATCCCTACAGAATGTTTCAGAATTCATCTTAGAACATTTCAGGACTAATGCAAGCTTTAGAAATACACGAAAAGGAAAGCAATTTTCAGTTTAAAAATATTCTTAATAGAGAAATATCTGATGCTAGAATTTAAATATAGTTCCTGCAAACTACAACGCAATCTAATTTCTTCGAAAATTCAAGTTTGTTAGAAGAACATTCGATTTCTTCTCAACGAAGAATTGTTCTTTTAAGCAATTTATTATTCGTTTGTCGTAAATACCAAATTCCGACGAATTTTCAGCAACACGCAAAAATTAGAGAGCAATTATTTCGCGAGCACTCAAGTCGGCCCTTTGAATCTGTAAAGTCAGCGAGCTAATTATGCGGCTGAAAGATGAGCAGAGGGAGATAGCGGACCGCAGGCAGACTGCAAATAAAAGTTCGCGTCGCGCACTACTTTCGATTTCATTATCACGCTTCTGCCGTTTAATTTCGCGTGGCGGCGCGGCGCGCGAAATTGCACACGGTCCGCGCGACGCGTCGTTCACGTAGTCGCGACAGAGAATCACAGCGTGCAAAATGTTTGTAGTGGTTAATCAAGGGTAGCGATGCGCGTTTCTCTTTAGCGTGCACGCACAAAGGCGCGCGAAGAACAATAAATACCCTTCGCGCGTGTGTTCACACGGAAAGTTTTACGTTTCCGGTTTCTGTAAAACGACGCGTTGTTGCGCGAGGTCATCGGTGAACTTCCACTGGAATTACTCGATGATGGAATTACAGATTCGTTTCAGTGTTTATTTCCTGCCAATGAGTTTTTCTTCGAAACAGTTCAAAATCGCGGTGACTAATTTATCAACCGTCTGTTGGCTTCTTTCATACCGATGAATTCTGTTTTCTTTTTTAAATTGGTTATTTAAAGTCGCATCAACCACATTTTTGGGCTATTAGCGACTTAATGTCTGCGTTCATAGTTTATTGTACAATTTGGTATGCTTCGAGTAGTTCAGTAAGTTCTGAATCGATACATTCGTTCTTGTTTGATACACTTTTTAACAAAACAAAAGAAAAAATCAGAGAAAAAATTGAAAAATTGTCGTGTCCAATTTATGAACCATCCGTTGATGCTTAGACCGTTTACTAAGTAAATACCTGACTTGCTGACAGAAAATAAATTTGTTGGAATAATTTTGTGGAAAGATAAGGCACAGTGAAAAATAAGCAGCTTTCTATCAAAATGTAAAATCTACTCCCTTTAAAAAAGTCATTCGTTGCAAAGCTTGTTAACGTGTCACCCGAATTTACGAAGATACGCAAGAATCGTTCGTTCCTGCGGGTAAAATAATTCCAACGATATATTTCGGCGAATGAAATTTGTGAAACGTCGACTGCAGTTAATGAAACGGAACCGGATCTTGAACGCTAACTTCGCCTCGCAGAGGGTACAGTGGATACGCGTTTTCGTACGCAAGAGAGGACATGCATAATCTGTTAAAAGCTTTTATTGGATTCGGAATGAAAACCCTCGCCGGGACTATCTCTAAATCTCGTCTATATGCACATCGCCCTGCGGCACTTTTCTTTGACGGTCTCGTGTTTTCCTACCGTCGCGTGTGTTACGGACTACCTCCGTCTTTCTTCTTTATACCCATTTCCCATGGTTTTCCTAGCTCATGTCGCGCTAATGGAATAAATGTTTTCCAATCGAGCTTTCGCAATAATGCGTTATAATTCACGGAATTGCGAATCGTTTTTGTTCGACGTTGTCTGACGAAACGTAAACCTGTACTACTTGCTGTTAAGGACACTTTGCCATTTTTCAGGCGAAGTGCATCTTTCGATGCCGCAGCAATTACTGCTCACGTTTTTAATCTTCGTGGCCGCGATATTTTTTATTATCCGTGAAACTGTTCGGGGCCACGAATAGTGTGACAGGCAAAACAGGATTGGCTTTGCTCGATTCGTTGCATGTGAACGAATCGGGTTTCGAAATGTTAATTAATTTAGCAAGGAATTAATTAAATATTAATATCTGATCGTGTTGGCTGTTGAACTACTACTATTTCGTACAACAGTTCACGTACGTGGTGTAATAATTGACACTTCGATGGATTCAATTAAAATACTTTGTCCGTTTATAAACTACCATCTGAATTGAAAAAGTATCCGAAAGTACTTGAAAATGTAATAGGAAATTTGCTAATTCCGAGAAAATTCGAACGTCTGGGAAACGGTCGACTTGCACTACTTGCTGATACCGAAAAAATTCGAGAGTCTGAGAAACGGTCGACTTGCACTACTTGCTGATACCGAAAAAATTCGAGCGTCTGAGAAATGGTTGATTTGCACTACTCGCGCGTGTTCTACTACTGTCAATGTTCTACTCAGTGTGTGAAGAATGCGGTATAAGAAAATGGACGACTAGTTTCGACGCTCAGGAATAGCATCATTTTCCGGAACAATGTTGAATTTCGCGTTCCCTTAACAACTCAACGAAAGTTCCTCCAAACTTACCCGAGGTATCTTAAAACACCATGTCTCTCAGCTCTTATTTCGCTTAACGTCCCCTTACTTCCAGCATTCTAAAGTTACACAAAATTTTAGTTCCCCGCGTTCAAACGTTCTCAAAAACACGTGTGCTTTTATCCGCAGACGACAGTCCTGCAAGCCTCGAGCGAAAGATAAAGCAACAAATAACAATACCGTCTTTAACTACCGCAAAACAAAACGTTGACCTATTCCTCACATCCAGTTTCAAGCTCACACAGCAACATCCATCCGTTACCCAGATATTTCAATGTTAATTTCAATTCCTCGAGCAATTTTTTCGCGTAATTCACTTTGTCACCCTACACAAACAACTCGAGCTGCGACAATAAATCGCGAACCAAAGGAGCCAGGTGTGTAAGTCAAATTTAACAAACTTCTTACACACAAACTTCTCCATCGCCTTAAACGAACTGGTCCGTCCAAGTTTACTCGAACCTCGAGAGATCCCCAAAGGGAAGAACTCCATTCAGCTCTGTATAAAAATGCATCGAGCCGCATTTCTTCCTTGTTAATCGAATTTCAGGATGAATGCCGCGAAGGGAGAGAAATAGAGAGAAAAAGAGGCCACGCAGCGGTTTCATTACGGGATCAATCGTCATCGGCTCGAAACTCGGTGTTCCGACCGAGTGGCTACATAATCAGTTTCTTGAGTCAACGAAGGAAGAAAATCAAGTGGCTCGGCTCGTTGATGGAGGGAGAAAGAGGTGATCGGCGGACAGGAGGGAAGAGAGGAGCGAGACAAGAGCGTTACGGTTAAATCGAGGAGAATAGAGAGAGAGAGAGAGAGAGAGAGAGAGTGAGAGTGAGAGAGAGAGAGAGTTAGAGAGAGAGAGAGAGAGAGAGAGAGAGTGAGAGTGAGAGAGAGTGAGAGTGAGAGAGAATGAGGGGGGAGACGGGAGGATGAACGCGGATGCTCGTGGTCCTCGAAATTTCAAACGTTACTGCGTCTCCTCACGGCCGCTTAACCCGCGGAGTACGGCTTCGCCTCGCACCTTCCGCTTCTTGAGCGAACTACCGGGGCGTTAGTTTTCCGGTGGAGCGCGAGGGAACAAGGAGAAAAAGGAGGATCGATGAAAGTCAGCAGCCCACGCCGCGGCGGCAGGATGAAAAGGAGAACGCCGTAGAGGAAAGTGGGAAGAGCGAGGTTGAAAGACGGCGGAGAAGGATTCGAGACCGCGACACAAATGAAAAATACCTCTTACAACGTTAGTTCTTCTAGCGTATCTTTTGTCGTCCCTGTCCGAAACGCCCGGGTTTCATTTAAATGTCTCTTTGTAAACAATCGCGCGACCGCAAAATTATATTCAAAAGATTTTTCTACGTAATGAGTCTGCGCTGTTGCTTTGTCGTTCTTCCCTTCCCGTTTGTCGTCCTTTTTCTTGTTTTTCTTCTCTCGTGGAAACGGCGCAATGCCTATTTGTGAATCGGCGAACTCGGGGCTCGTACAATTAGTAATGTCGTAAATTCATGTCGGTGATGTCTACTCATTTTTTTTTTTAAACCGACTGTCGTTTCTTTGGAAGTGGAGATTCGAGGGAAGATTGTGCGACTGTTCCTTTTTTAGCGTTTCTTGATAATGTAACACCAGTTTTATGCGTTTAGATATCAATAGATTTAGCATTGATCATTTCTAAATTTAGCTATTTCTGAAAATTAGGAAAACTGATACATGTCTCACATGTGCTATGTTAAAGTTACTGATTTTTTAATATTTTGCTCTCAATTGTGCGAAATTCATTACCCATTCAATTTCCCAGAAAAATTTCCCTCTGAGCACTCCAAACCTCCTCTTTTCTTTATCAGAAATTGTCAACTGTCAATAGAATTAGCGAAACCGCAACCAAGAGAGAGAAATCAATTTCCCAAGAGTAATTTTCTCCGACAGAAGAAATTTCGATTACACTGCTGTGCGATATTCAACGACTGAAGCGGCAATCAATGTTGCTCAAAGCTCCGATAGTTGCAAACTGGTGTATTTTTTATTAAACACTACGCGAAAGAGACGCTTTCGCATTGGCATTCTAGAAATTACTTTTCGGTAGCGGTACGCGTTAGAGGAAAGTGTGGAGGTGATAAAGAGGAAAGACAGAGAAAGGTGAAAAGAGACGTGCTTTCCGTTCTGGGCTTCTTCTTGTTAGTGGACTCGTCAGTGAGGCTACTTAGGAGAGCCGTGCCTTGGAGGCGAAGACGGTTGGGCTCAGGTCAGAGGTTATACTTGCATGAATAGGAGCCTTGTCAAGGACTAGCGAGAAACGTCGGTGTTACGCCAATTAGTCCCTTAGGTGGCAGAGTGTAGAAGCTACATTTCTTTAACATAATTCGAATTATAAATATTTTTTCTCAAGGAGACACACCACCCCGAGACGTCTAAAAAGAAAGGAAAAGTTTGTGAATTTTTCTCTCGATAACTACCGAATGGAACATTTCAATTTTTCCAGCGAACATAAACGCAACTCTCAGCTTTCTTCTCCAATTTTTCGGAATGAAAATATTACAGAGTGGAGGAGCTATTTAAAATTTTGCAGCTACCTCACGTTTCCTCCAACCCTCGGAAACGTTCGAATTCTGTGTATTTTTGGAAGATTTCCGAGAGCGCAATTCGATACGATCCATTTGTGGAAAGTGCGGAGCAGTAATTTCCGGTCGTCCAGGTTTATCGATCCTCGGGAAAAATTCAACGGTGTCCTTCGAAACCATCGGAAATCATGAAATTATTGTTCCCTTTCCTTTGTGTTAGCACAAGACGGGAGAGCGAAGTTCCGTTCTATTGCGAAAGGAAAATAGATTTCATCGGATACGTTCGCGAACGAGAGATAACTTCTGTATGCCCGTGAAAAAGGAGCAAAGAACCGTACGACGCTGGCCGTATATTTCTTTTGAAAGCACATTACAGAATCGACAAATATCGGAGATGTCTGTATCCAGGTCGAAACACTACAAAACACTGTATTATCGCGGTAGCTCGCGGACAGTAAATCGTTGACGAGCAAAGAATTTGCGAAATATCGCGGATCCTCCCGTATAGCTCGTTCGTTTCGATCACCGGGTGATAATTTTGTGTAAAAGCTTCGAGCAAACTGCGGAGATAAAATGTTGAATTACTTCGCTATTTCGAGAGACTTTTTGTTTTCACAGGTTCACCGTGATTTTCATGTCTACTAGAATTCACGATAATAGCGAATACACTAATTTATCGTCACTATTTTCCATCATTTTATGCTATAAATAGAGAACTGTTTGTTTCCTAAATAATTATGTACGTTTTGTATTTAAATAAATAATATCTTCTTCTCAAGTAGCTTCAAACCATTGTAAATGTAGAATACCGATAATCTGGTACACAAACGTCATTCGTCAACGCCAGTAATAGGTTGACCCTAGAGCGGTCGCCGGGTCTTTTTTGACCCACCGCATTTTTATATCTTTAGTAATTTTTCCTGTTATCAAGTTTACGTTCCTTGTTGGGTTTTTAGTTAGGCGAGGTGGTCGAACAGAAGGCAATCAACGAGGTATTAAACACAGCACAATATATTTTACATGTAAGCGGGATGCTACGACCGTACACGAGCGCGCGAGGAAGGAACGACCCAAGCCACGCGTGCACTGGGGGAAAAACAGTTGACGCTCGGAGGGTCTCCGCACTTCGAATACTTTAACATTTCTCAACATTATTTTAAACGTTTATCGTCTAGATTCATATGTCGCGTTGGAAACAAAAATTGTTTCACAATAAGGTCTTAGATCCTTTTTCACCCAAAAGTCTTAAGTGTAGAGTCAAAACGAAGAACGCAGTAGGGTTAAGGGTGCTTTTAAAACTGATTACAGTTATAATTAATCGGACTTATGTCGTGTTTGGACTCATTTTCATCGGAAGAACGTTACGGTATTAACTATAGCCATTACTCTTCTTATTTTCACTGCATTACACAGATACAGTCTAGTAATCCAGCATTGCTGAAGTTCCAAGCGTGCCGGATTATCGGCGTTGTACTGTATTTAAAAGAAACGTAGTGACGTATTTACCGATCGAATGTTCCAAAGGCTTTTTCCTCATAATCTGCTTAGCAATAAATCCCTGCCTGCACTCTTCGAAGCTTTATTAATGCAGAAAAATAATTGAAAAGAAAAGAAGAATATGATCCCTTGTAAAGGGAAACGTGAAACATTCCGAATGGAGTGTCTACGATTAAACTCATATTCTCTGTCTAATAAGAATTTCACGGAGTAGCAAATCCTGATTATGGTAGCGAAGACGATGGCTTTTGTGAAAATTAATCATTTAAACCCGGTTGAAAATTCGTGTTATCAAATTCTGATTTGTTACGCGTCTTTTAATCCTCTACTCGTGTTCTTTAAAAAAAAAAATAGTTTCCCTCGTTTCTACTTTGCACTTTTATTAATAGCGTTCGCTTCTTATTGGTAATTCGCTGCGTGTAAATGACGTGTGTCGTGCCTTTCGATTCAGTGTGATTTTTAGGCGTGTCAGATGCGGTTTCTTTTGGAGGAATGAATTTGTCGTTAACCCTTTCGCTGCGGAAAATTTTAATACGCAATATTTATTACAGACGACAAATGTTTAACCACGACTGCAAAATTTGTTTTTTGGCCGTGTCATTTGAAAATTTTCTTTACTAAATTAAAATGAAAGTGCGCAAAGGATGAAATTAAATATTAATCAAAGTAGAAATGCACGAAAAGGTTCCAAAAGTGTAGTACAAGGAAATTTTCGAAACGCCTAAATGCGCTAATTTCAAAATTAAAAATGTCACGTTTTATGGCCGCAAAACCCTCCCTCCATAACTAGTGTCCAAACTTCAAAATGTCCAAAAGTAATTTACTCGGCAAAAATTGGATAACACTATTATTAATGTCGCTTAAAAGTCTAGATTTCCCATATAAAAACCACGAAACAAAATTTCTAAGGTGTAATATTTGCAGAAAGTATGCTCGCGAAATATATTCGCGAACGATCGACAAAGGCGAAGAGGCATCGACGTTTATTTGAAAGTTCAATGCGAAGGGTGTGTTTCAATGAGAGGAATTTCACGCTCGAGCCGGTCCGCGTTAAGACGCGAATTTACGGAGCATTAATATTACACGCTCTCAGAAGCGAGAAGGAGGAAACGTGAGAGGCGGAAGAAAAGCCTCGATTATTCGGTCTCACGATCTCTTTGCCGGCCGTCGCCCGTCGTTCGCTCCCGATTTTTCCCTCGGCTTTCCACGGTGAACGCGCGCGCGAGCGAGCGCGGCCTCGGTGCCGTAAACAACCCGCGTAGCCTGCATTTACATATTTGCATTAACAACACGGATAGTCTGATTTGCATGTTGAGCGCTTTCATCTTTTTTATTTAAACGAACCCAGCGTGTATATAATCCTCTCGAAAACGTTTCGCTCGGTACACGCTTCTTCGATGCTAACGGGCCACGCGCCGCCTTCACTCTCTCTGATACGAGATAGGGTCAACGAACTTTTTACGGAGCTTTTCGGTCGTTGAGAACGCGTCTGATCGAATCAGATCATTCGTGCACTGTTTTCTTCGATTACAACGTTTTTTAAGTCTTTGCAAGCACTGCTAATAAATTTGTAGGTTTTTCGAAGAATTTTTTGAAATTTCGATCGACGGTTCGTAGCATCTTTTTGTGAAAATATCTGCCACGGAGTTGCGTGTAATTTATAGATTTATGTAATTATTTAAGGTTTCGATTAATTTTCTGCGTGATTCAGTAGACAACGTAATTTTATATTATCCACGCATTATAAAAAATTTGATGTTAGAGTTAATTCCACCATATGTTAGGTACTGAAAATTTTAGAATTTAAAGTCACAGGATGCAACCACCACGTGTAAATTTTTATGAGAATTATTTGACATGCATTAAGCCTGTTAACTATACAGTTTCATTTTTTTCTTCTGAGATAGAAAGTGAATTGTTGCCATGCAACCATAGACTTTTGCCATAGATTTGCATGATGTATACAAATCATTAAATTGACAAAAAGTTTATACGATTCCATGTTCGAAAATGCTTAATTAATCCTCTAAAATCCTACATACTTTTTAGCGTTGCAGCATTTATATTTTACGGGTGTCACTTTGATCATCACTGTACAGTAGGAAGTATAATACAAATTAAGTTCGACCGACATCCCATTTTGCCTCAAGTTTAACCCTTTCAGAACGACAGACCCATACACTACCGGCCAAAAGTTTGGAATCACCTCCCGCTTTTCATCAATGTTAAATCTGCTGCTAATTTTTCATAGATTTGAAGTTCATCTCAGTTCTACATTTATCAATTTATCTCGTATCAATTGATTCGAACGATCAAAAATTGTCAAAGTCGCCGACTTTTTTCTGCAAATTTTTCTGTAAATTGCAATGCTCGGTGATTCCAAACTTTTGGCCGGTAGTGCATATGCGTCGACAAAACACTGCGAAAGCAACTAACAAACTGTTTTGCTCGCCGTTCCGTTCACGCCACACTCGGCTGTCAAGTGGACCATGCGAACGGAAAGTATAGTGTCAGTCGTCGGTGACTGACACGGCGCTTAACGTGTTAAGCAATAAAAATACTCGGAGTGACCATGAACTCGTGCACCATATTTGAGGAAAATATCATTTTCATATAATTTAATTAAAAAAAGAAATCTGAAATAGTGATCTAATTATGTTACACAAGTAACCAGTACTTCGACTTGGCACTTAGTTCTACGTCCGCGAAGGGTTAATTAACCCAAAATTACAAATTCACAATTCGTACGTCCCTTCTATTTTTTCTTTAAATTATACGGCATCCTACTGTATCGTCGCATTTTATCGCTGTAGCATCACCCACACAACCAAGCGATACACAAAATGTTCACTTCAAAGTTCTCCCGCATTCTTACAGCCGGGTTGCGTTAATATGGCAAGAAAAGGGGTCGTTAACCAAGGTGTGTGTGCACACCATCGACGATTAAATTCCTTCACCTCCCTCCACCTTCTTTCACAGCGTTCGCGACCGCGTCTTGCGACGTTCTAAACATTTTTCAAACGGAAACGTTTCACCGTGTTTCGCGGCGCCCGTGCGCCACGGCGAAAGATTCGACGGCGCGGAAAGACATTCCGGGGGAAAAGGTTCGCCGCAGAAACGAGCAGCCGCTTGTACGAAAGCCAGAGTGGAAACCGCGTTAATGAAATTGCCAGGGCAAACAGGGAACGTAATCCAAAACCGCTGATACAATATTTAATTGAATATTTAATTGAATTCTTAGTGAGAGCAACCGCCATCTGCTCGGTGCCGCAACTTCTCTCACTCGTTCGCTTATTCCGGAAACGTATCGCCTGCCATCCCTCTGCGGACACGCCGGGATTATTGCTATTCACATTACGCTAATAACCTCACTGATCGACGGGGATCCTGTCAAATAAACAGGAGGACGGGGAATATGCGCGCCACGGGGAGAGAGAACGCAAAGGAGGAGCGATAATAGGGAATGTTTGGCTATCGTCGGATTACCGTAATATTTGTGATACCGATTAAGGACGAAATTAAGTGTCCGTTGGAAAGTTCTCGTGTCGTTTAATTGCACAGGTGGAAAAATCACCTGGGCGGATGTGAGTATCGTGCGTTTGTGGGATTTTGTCGGATTTGTGAAATAATGATCATTTATTAAGAACAGCAAATTTCTACCTTAACTATGAACCACGCTGTTAACTGTGAATTTTTCTTATAGTCTTTTTTTCCACGCTTCCGACTCAAGTCCTCCTATATTCCATATCATACCCCACGCTGACTCTCGTTTCGTACTCTTCTTTTTCGTTCCTTCTCAAGAAATGAACGAACGAAGGCGAAAATGCTCGCGATCCTACACATCTTCAAATGTCCAGGTTTCTATAATTTTACCCAGAGATTGTCCTCACGTTCAGAAGATTATTCGCGACATTGGTACATTGAAATCAAATTTGCCCGACAGGGGAGTATCGTTTTACTTACGAATAGTGTGCAATAATGTATTTTCACGCATTTATGGAAAATTTGAAGGCGCGAAAATTATTCACCGTAATATTTACTTTTCAAAACAATTACCTACCTTGCTTCTGGTTTTTTCAAATTACACTCATGTGAATTTGCATAAAGATCCTCAGTTTACTTGTGAAAGATAGCTAAGCAATTTTCTCTTCTCACAGATCAACTTGTAAACTTGTAAAAGAAGGACAAGTAATCGCTAAAAAAATGAACCCTTAGGAACTAAAGCTTGAAGAATTTGATTAAATTTGCCATTACGATACACACGATTTCTCACACTACGTATAAACCTACTCTTTGGCTTATTTTGCGTATGATAAAGTATCAGCAGTAGATAATCAAAAAATCAATAATTCACGAGATACAAATAATTAATAAATACTGTCGCAACTAAAGAACTCTGACAACAAAGCTTCAAACCAACCTTCCCTCGAGCTCCGTTTTTATTCTTCGACAGTCGAGCGTCAACGATTCCGGAAACTCTGCGATCGCAGACAAAAAAGAAGTTAGTACTTTTCGAATCTTTCTACATTCACCGGAAAGATTCCTGGCGAGGTGGGGAAGGGAGTAACAATCCAGCTGCGGGCTCCTTTCATCCTCTCTTCCTACGAGAGTATGCCCCGTGCATCATTATTTACCTCGCTTCCCGAGGAAACGTGAGCTCGGGAAACAGAAGAATATTCGAGGCACAAAGAGGAACTTCTGCTGTCGGCTAATGGGATCGAAGGGTGTACCACGATTTACACGTACCAATCTATCCTTCCACGGCAAACAGACCCTGCAACCAACATATTTTCTCTTTCGTCGGTAATGCAGAAATAACAAACCTGCAGCACGCGAAACAGTTTATTTTATATCCCGGCCGCCTTTGAACTATCCGCGAACCTCGTTTATGCGTTTTCAAGCAGGCGAAAGGGACCAGAGAGGACCGACTGGACGAGGAGGAGAGAAGAAACCGCTGTAAATGCGACAACCTTTGTCGCGACGTTGGAAATTTAAGCGATTCGACGTCGAGAAGACATTCGTCACAGTTTAAGTGTAATCGAATTGGATCGTGACGATCCTGCGATTTCGGCGAGAATCCGCGGATTTCTTTTCATTGTCGTGCTATCGCACAGAAAGTGTGTCGCTGAAACGCAGACTTCTTGGTAAACGAGGATCTTCGCAGCGAGACCTTGCTTTTATCGCACAAAGAGTGGAAGTATGACGAATTTCCTTGTCAAGCATCGGCGAAAATAATGGAAAGAGTAGATTTGCAACTTTTGCGAAAGTGAATTACTTTTGATCCACGAGGAAATTTGTTTGAAATTAATTTTCATCGAGATTGTAGCGCGAATGCTATTCAATTGATCCCAATTTTTATGAAGATATCTTCGAGCAATTCGTTTAAAAAAGAACGAAGATCTGTTACGAACGATCGAGCGCGTGTCGCGAATAGCACATTTTCCAAGTGTAGAAAGTTCAGTTTCCGCAAATTCTGTGTACTCTCCACCGTGTAGAAAAAAAGCTGAGCCAATAAGCATGTCTCCAATAATACCAGCCCACACGTTGCGCGAAAACTGATATTGGTATCGAGATTGATTAACAGCATGCTGATTTTCATACATCCGCAGATGTTGGTTGTGAAAATTTATTATTGTGCCTCGTGTAAATTCTACCTCGTCTGTGAAAAGTACAGATATTTCAATACGCGATATGATATACCGTTCCAGGTACACACCATTGACGAAAGATTAATCGTGATTGGTAGAAATTCTTGTATTCTCCACAGTTTGATAAGGGTGTAACAGATTTTATTTTCGAGGCTATCAAATCTGATTAAATGTGAATTTTAAGGGTATCAAGTTTAATAAATGGAACAAAAGCGATCACTTTATTGCACTTTTTCTTTCGTTTTTAACTCAGACAGAACGAGACGATAAACAGTTTGCGAAGAAAATAAACGCTCTGATCTGTTCAAGTGTGTATTTCGTTGGCGTGGTTGAAATTCACCGCGTCTTACACTTACTACATTGTCAGATTCTGCCTCGAACCGTGCATGCCTAATGTAGTCGCGCCATTGTAAGAGGATTATTATCTTTCGCGGTGTGCATAAACGCGCAGGAAGATTTAAACCAGACCAAGTGGAGGGAAATAAATAACAAAAAGGGAAACCACTGACTAGACACGTTCACCACTTATCATCGTATCCGACTATGGCTGCGGTATCTGCGTTTGACAAATCTTTCGCGTTTTCAATTTCCCGTTATTCTCGTTGTTTCAGAGATTAATTCCATAATTGTCCAATTTTCAACCGATCTTTAATTTCGCGTTTAATTTATGCTCGATGCATCATTGCCTCAGTGTAAAAGATTAATTTTCTCTGCGAAATATTCGTTCTGTCGAACTGAGGATTGAGTCTAGAGTGTTGCATTAAAGATGAACGTGTAACGTGTTCACAATATCCTGTAATCTTTCGTCAAAATAATTTGCTTCGTATTATTTTGGTTTGTTTGTTATAGAAGACCGAATATTATACGCTGAAATTACATACAGAGTATGCTGGGAGGAATTTTAATCGATTTTTAACACCGCGTTTAGAAGAACTCTAAGGAGATCAGCGAATAATCGGACACCCTGTATCTATATATTTCTTATACAGCATATTCGGCTACATCTGCAAGAAAATTTGCAGGGTAATTCTAAAAGCCGATACAAGACTAAAATGAAGAATAAAAAAATTTCATTCGAGGCTTGGTTTTTCAGTTATTAACGTTTGAAAATATCCCCGCAGTCTAGCAAACTTTCCTACACCGATGAATGTAGGGCAAGCAAGACACAGGAGCTACAGTAATCTTCAAAATGAACGACACAAGTTGTAGAAAGGTTAAAAAAAAGAAAAATAAAGCCTAGAACACTATTCTATTATTCTTAAATTTCATTTCATATGCAACTATTTTAAAAAATTGAAGTATTTAAACTTTTTGCAAAATTGTACAAGGCGGCCACACGGGTATTCGTGCGAGAAGCTCATGTGGAAGGACTCTCGCAGCCTACCTATTTCAGTCTTGATAAACAGCCGACCCTTACTACTGGTAGAGCCATTATTGGAGAAATTAAGAGGACCATTCATTCTATGGTCACCCCTTCGTACTAGACCAGAGAAGCTTTTTGTTTTCTTTCTCGCCGTTTCCACTGGCCGGCGCAGTAATTGTAACATGCCCGCGGCGATATATTTGTCTTCTTATTTTTATAAGGATCAAACGAGCCACGATAAAAAGTTGAAATTTCCACGTGTTAATGGAGTATTTCCTGAAGGTGACCAGGGAAAATGTTGAAATTTCGTGCAATTACAAGCGAGAGAAGTTACATACATGGGGGCGATAATTTCTCGCACGGTGTAATTTTGTCCAGTCAAATGTCAGCCGTTAAAGCATAGAAATTGTGAAAAAGTGCAATGAAGAGGTTATTCGTTTAGTCGTTTTATTCTCTCAAATGTCAGCGCGAAGTGGTGAAATTCGAGGGAATAAAGTGAGAATGTTGTACGCGGTGATTCTATTCTCTCAAATGTCACTGTTGAAACATAAAAGATGCGAGGAACTATAATGGAAATGTTTGCACTTTGATTTCGTTCTTTTCAAATTTCACCGCCGAAACGCGCGAATTTTAGCTAAAAATCAGACGAAAAAGGAAAAAAAAAGAGAAAAGAATTGTACCCTGTAACTTTTTTTTCTTTTTTAACGAAATTTTTCGATGTTTCAATTTTTCCGCCTTTGTACAGATGCCGTATTGATAAACAGAAAATCGCGTACACATTCGCTGTACAAAGTTTAACAAAGTACACGCGTGCACTGTATTGTTATAAATTCATTTCAATTAAAGCGGAAAAGGATCCACGAACTGTTTCAATATTGAATATTCTAGATAAATCTTTGATGAACAGAGGTCACGTCTTTCCGTCTCAGCACACAGCGCGCACATAATCATCGTGAGATTTTCGCCTTGCTGAATACAGATGAATCTGTCAGCACGTTTTCTTACTTTCTACCTTACGTGCAACTCCTGCTCTTTTCTAGCCTTAAACTAGCAGCACTTGTTATTTCCATTCGAAAAATAGCAATAATGCTTCTGAAATGTATGTCAAAGTAAAAATTTCATTTTCCTGCCTTTTATTTCTGTATTATAATTCTTTCGCTTTTTAAGTCTTTTCTCTTCTAAATAAATAGTGCTTTTTAATTCCCTTGTTATATCCATTCGAAAAATAACAACAATGCTTTTAAAGTGTGTATCAACGCAAAAATTTCATTTTCGTGCATTATAATTCATTTGCTCTTTAGTCTTCTCTTCTCTGAATAATCGTTGGTTTTTAATTTCCGAGAGCAGCAAATTTTTTCCCTTCCGATGACTTGAAAAATTCACCAATTTCTGCCATTGTCCTTCAATCAAATTGCTACGCTTCTTCTCCATTTACATTTCTTCAAACTTCACCGAGTAGACAAAGAAACTCTTTCAATACTCGACGCAGACTTAAGAATCTGCAACGATATCGTTTTCTTTCTTCCTTCTCCGTTATTAATAAATCTTTGGCTACATTCATCGCGACGTCCTCGAGGTACGGCTGGAAATGCGTCCAATCTATCGACGTGATTTTCCCTTGGAACGGTCACCAACTGCTTCTCCCCCGTTGCGCAACCCTTTATTAAATTTCTAATAATGGGAATAATTGTTATTGAGATTGAGCTTGTGCGGATAATATTCGGTTCTATTGGCCCATGAACGGAGGAGGCCAACGGCGGAGCAATGAATGGCGAAAGGGTGAATAGCGGGAAGACATAGACCTCGATAATTTTATTTAATGCCAATGTCTTGTCCTCCACGACAATCGCATCCCATCTTAGGCTTTAAAGCGATCGTCAATATTATCGTGCTTGTTACGACAATTTATAGTAAATTAAACTGCGTTGCTGTTTAAACGTGGCAAACGAAATGTTTGGCAATTGTAAAGGATATAAAGGATAATAAAAAAAATTGAACTTGTGACATGTCGATCGGTAAGTCTCTTTCTGCCAAATTTTAGCTCTCTATCACTATTATTAGAGTAATTACCGATTAAAATTTATAATTCTATCGCGTAAAAAATTGTGGAAAAAATTTGGAATAAAGCAGCCAGTGAGTCACATATCTGAGAATTAGTTGAAACTTCTTGGATGCAAAGTCGAATTTGAAAAAATTCAAAAGTTTTTAAATCTCGATTTTTATTAAAGTTCTCAAACGACTGTGTATGTGATTTTACAACTTTGGCAGTAAAGGTTTCAAATACCTAATGATCCTTTAACACATTGAGTATGGCTATTGATTCAAGCATTCGATCCTCGGAACAAAACAATTTCCCCACTTTTCCAACTAAACACGATACGTTTTGCACAGCTCGAATGCATTAACAGGTTAAGGTAGTTTGAAGCAGCCAGCACTCGAGCCGCTAAAATCTACACAAGCTCAAAGCACTAGGCATTTCGCGTGCGAGACCGCGGAATAAACGTGATCGCAGCACCGCTTCGTCGTTAACGATCGCCGTTCGAGTGCAATCGTCGCGGCAACGGTGAAGCAGCGCGCAACCGGGTGAAATCGCGGCGATCTCGCGTGGTACAGCTATCTCCTCACGACTATAGTTTCATTGGCATTGCAGATGACAAATCGCAAGCGGGCATACAGCGAAGTCCGAGATCACAGTAAACACAGGTTGCGGCGTGCCATTAGCCGGTTAGAGAGGGATTCCGTGTTGCTCCATTCTAATCAACCAACGTCGGCATCGGCGAGCGAGCGTCGCTGGCGTCGCCGGCGCGCCAATCAATTGCACACCCTGAAATCTCCCTGGTGGCATCCTCCGCCCCACCCTTCCTTCTCTCCTTCCGTCTGCTTTTCCTTTATCTCTCCTCCACGCCGCCGTCACCCCTCGGCTGCGCCCTTCTACCCTTGCGGCACTGTTTCACCTCCCCCCAGAGGATTAGCTAATGGTCCATCCGCTGTTTTATCGGACAGATTCGCACCGCTCCGGGCTGAAGGACGTGAAACGTCCTGTGAAAGGATACGGAACGAACGGCGAAAATCCTGGCCAACCGAAAGCGTCTGACGGACCCTTCGCGCTTCGTATCTGGCCTGACCCCCCCCTCTCCTGTCTTTCTCTACCAATTTTCTGTCTTCGTCGTTCGGATGAGCTTTTTCGCACCGCTGTTCTCTGCACCGCTGCGGAAAATCAGTTCTGAAGGATTATTTTCTGCTTGGTTTTTGTTACACGTGGAACTGTGCGGTGGAATTTTCGTTTGGTGGTGGTTGCGATTTCCTTCAGATGTTAACTGTGTTGTCTTTGGTTTATGTTGGTTCATCCCGTAATGTCGAATTTTGTAATTTGGAAAGAAAGACGTATGCGCCTTCTAATTTTACAATTCTTTTTTATTTTCTTTTTTTTTTTTTAGTAAGAGCATTATGTCGTCGTTATAGAGTTTCCTTGGATTTTCATTAAAATATGTTTCGAACTTATGGGAAAGAACTGATATTTAAAAATGAGCGAGTATTATAACCAATTACTACCCTTTCGTTCTCGCAAATATGAATATGATGTATCTTACGTTCAATACAGGCGTAACAGTGCAATTACAAAATTAACAGCCCCTCGATAAATAAATTATCGTATTCTAAATATTGGCTATTCGATGACGGTCTTCGGGTCTTTTTTGACCCAACAGTCTTAAGTGTACAGTCGAAACGAGGACCGCTCTAGGGTTAACTCGTCTTACACAGTCGATAGATTAAGAATTGCTTTCAATTTACTATTAGTATGGACACAGAGACATCCTGACGAAAGAAATTCAAACCTATCACTTCTACGAATTAATCTTTCTCACTCTAAACGCAAGCGTGTCATAAAAATGAAGCTCCTGAAGAGTTGGTTAAGAGAAATACCCAATATTTCTTCCCAAACTTCAACAAAGAATCAACCGATAATACCTCGTGTATGCTTCAGCAATATTTCCTCTTTCCTCCGCAAGAGAAGCAAGCGACGAAAGAGCGTAAGGTAATTTTCCCGCATGCAGAAAAATATAAAATGTAAATGTATGTACATATGTACATGTGGGACAGGTAGGAGAGTAAACGGGGGACTGGTTGGATCGGCCGAACGCGTTCAGAACGCATTCTTGCGAACATCGCGGAGATTCAGCACGTCCGAGATTTTATCCTTCGATCGAGAAAGAGCAGCCACTAACGCGTCGCTTTACGTATTCCATCCACGGCACGTACGACCGCTCCGAATGGAAGGAGAAACGTGCAGGAGGACAGAAAGAGAGATAGGGGGGCCGGCGAAACGAAGAAACGGGGGTGTTGGCAGGAGGGAGAGATTTCAATAGTAAGCAAATAGCAGGAAGTGTGGCCAATGGGCTTTCCCTTTGATTAAATGTAAATTGTGCGGGGAACGCGATTAGTACTGCTGCCACTTCACCTCCAGTCTTCGATCCAACTACCTTTGGCTACCTTTTTTCTTGGGTGAAATGTAACGTGCGAGTGCCTGGAGTCGATTTGAAATCGCTCGACGAAGAAGGAAATATGACTGGCCGACTAGTTGTCGGTTACTTTAATGATAGAAGGATTGTCATATCGACGTCTGTATAGGGTGTTCGTATCCATACTCGACACAGTGTCTTTCTCGTAAATGGTGTGTGGAAGAAATTTTACTTTTATTTTGTAATTTTGAAAGACTGTAAAGGATCATTTTTCCTTTACAGCCAACGTAATAGTATATGTACATTTTTTATATTTCTGCTATTTTGGGGGGAAAAGGTGATCTTTCACTTGTTATATTTTTAATATTTTTTTTTTTTGGGGGGGGAAAGGAAGGTGATCTTTAATTTTTTAAATGGAATACATGAAAACGTGTGTCAAGAAAAATTCAACCATTCTGAATTACTCTAAATTACTATTCAGATTTGAAAAAATTTGTGAGTTTCAACGAGAAGGTGCATTTTGAATCTTCTTTTTCTAAACCTGACCATTTCCACTATAAATGTATAGGGATTCGTATTCATCACGCAAATTTGAACAGTTTCATTATGATAGTGAAACAATCCTTGCACATACATACAAACACTCCTCTATTAATGCCTTTAACAAGGATACGAATATATCTGGCTTTGCATAAAAACTAAAATTTAAATTTTCATAATATGCATGAACCGTTCAGAAGCAGAAAAACTAAATTCGAAAACGTATAAATCGCGGTGTTTTAGTAGAGGGACACAATTAATATCCAGAAGCGTTGCGAGGCGCTTCAGGAGACTCGATCAAAACTTGTCGTAATCAAGGGGAGATACAGAAGAACGAAGTTGAAGCGTATTCTTGAAGACCAGCAGCGATGAAATTTACATTGAAATTATGTTTTTCGCGCCACCACGAGGAATCCTTGATTAGTTGATGCAAACTTTCCACGCTGTGTTACCTTTACCCGGTGAAAAATTCATACCTATATGATAAAAACAATTTTTCAACCTATGCATATAAGTTTGAAACTTTAAACCAGATGATATATGATTGATTTAAAGTCAAATTTCGGTTTTTATTAGTTAGCGATAGCTTTGAAAAATATAATCGATTGTGAATATTGGCAATTTTAAAAAAATGGTAAATCTGTGGATTATTTTACATCTTCTTGGTAAATTTAATTGCAGGACGATAATAATCGTTTGCGCCTGTCAGGAGTGACTGACTGCAAGAAAAAGAAGGGAACTTGTTCGATTTGTGTGATTACTATCAATCGCGTATGGTTTGCGAGAACGATGACGTCACGGTGTCTCGTGAACATTCGCCTCCGGAAATTAAGTACACCCCAAAAGACGTCACGTAAGAAAGAAATATACACTACAGATCGAAAGTTTGGAATCACCGAGCATTGCAATTGACACAAAAATTTCCAGAAAAAGGTCAGCGACTTTGAGAATTTTCTATCGTTCGAATCAATTGATATGAGACAAATTGATGAAAGTAGAATTGAGATAAACTTCAAATCTATAAAAAATTAGCAGCAGATTTAATATCGATGAAAAGTGGGAGGTGATTCCAAACTTTTGGCCGGTAGTGTAGGTAGAGAGAGAGAGAGAGATATTCTACGATTTCCCACGTTTCCTGTTTGCATCGAGTTTGATATTCACTTCGATGGTTCAGGAAACGTTATCGAGAAAGTTTTTGATTCTAAAAAATCATCGATCCTTGTATTTTAAAGGGAGACTTGTCAAATAACTCGAAATAGAAAATCTCGCGTTCAGCATTTTGTTAACATTTCGTTAACAGTTTAATCATTTTGTTACCATTTCTATATTTCTGAATTAATTTTACGTTTTATTAATTTGCCCGAAAAAAAGGGTGTAAATATTGACGTGAATAAAGTGCAACAGCAATAAACAATATTTAAAGAATTATTCGCAATTAATCTGTAATGAAATATCAGTTAAAGAAATAAAATAAAAATATGTACAAATACTCCTCTATTTCGAAAGTAAAATAAATTTGTCCTCGTAGATGACATATTACGAACAAACTGCTCTCGTGTTTTTATGGATAAAAAACTTGAGGTTGAAAAACTTTGTTTATCAGTGAACGCCATGGAAGGAGCGTGATTGCGCCGTAGTCTCTCTCTCGTAGGCTTTTGTTTAATTTGAAACGTTTGCACCGGAAATCTGGCCGCTCGTGTGTGTATATTATTTCAATTACAGACAATATATATTTGTCCGATGCGTCGTTTTAATTATGCCTTTTTAATCAATTCGCTACGCCGAAGTGTTTGCATTAAAATATTTGCAGACAATCGTGAACGCCTCGATGTTGGATTTTATCATATAACAATCCATCTTGTCGAAGTGTTTGTACGTCACCGCTGAACGTATATACATCGCTTTCAATTTAAATCTCTCGTCGCGACACGCGCGGAACGTCCGCAATTAAATTTTCCCTGACAGTTGTTGCGAACCGCGAAAGTGTTCTGCCCTCCTTTTCTCTTTTTTTTTATCTTCTGGATCAAACCATTTAAGGAATTTGTGTATTCCGGGATTTCGATTGTTGCGGAATGGAAAACGAACCCTGAGACGATTTTGATTTGTAATAGTTATCATTGGAGTATAGAGCGTCAATGAACTTGGATGAAGAAGAAGTGGAGGTTTGGATTTCGAATGCTTCGAGTTATGTCGAAGACGGAGTTTTTAACCCTTTCTCTGCGGCAGACTTCAATCGCGGCCGCGAAATCTTTCGCTTTGGCCGCATCGTTTAAAAATTTGATTGAATTAAATTACGTAGACTAAATTACGTAGACTAAATTACGGCGAAAGTGCGTCAAAAGCACTGTATTCTTCCGAATTTTCGGCGCCAACAGCAGTGAAAGGGTTAAATGTGTCGCGAACGATTTTCACTCTCTCTCTCCCTTGAATAGCGAAAGACAGAAACATACCGAGGGTGTCTAAATCGTCTCTGATCCAAAAGGAAGAGCCTAATCAACTCTAAGCGCCACGTGTTCCCATCTACCACGAGAGCGTTAAAGACACAAGCTAAGCTCGACACCATAACTCGCAGAAACTTTCGAGCCAGCACTGCTCAGTTTACAAGCGAAGCTTAAAAAAATCTCACGATAAGAGGCAAAGACCTAAGTTCTCCTTAAAACCTGTAGCTGCTTCTCTCTCCTACGAATCTTCCGTTTATCGAGAATCGAGCCAGCCACACTCCTCCTGAAAATTACACGCTTGTTGCATAAGCTTGGCTATCGATCGTGCGTCGAGAACTTGACTCACTTGAAAACGCCTAAACCGATCAACATCTTGGCGACGCCGAGAGAGAGAGAGTGAGGAGGAAGCAGCGAGGCGGATATCTCGCCCTTCGCGAGATCTGGCGAGCTAGGAGCGACGGAGATAGCGCGAGAAAATCGAGGAGAGCTAGAAAAATTGCGGAAATTGCTAGAGCCTCGCTAGACTTAAATTAATTCGCTCAGACGGACGGGCGGCGCAGAGTCTACCTGGGGGTTTATATTGGCACAATCTCCTCCCTCTTCTTTCTCTGTCTCACCCTTCCTCCCTCTGTCGCTCTGCCTCTCTCTCTCTTTCTGCTCCCCTCTGTCGTTCTCTTTTCTAGCTTTCTCGTTCCACCAAGTGTTTGTGCGAGTGCTGACTGACAAGGTTTCGCCATTTCCGTGACGCGTCCGGTAACGAACTTCGACCTCCATAACTGGCAAAACACTTTGCGCCGCTCCCGTAAGGGACTTGGCCATTTTTTCTTTTATTATTTTATATTTTTCATTTCCCAGCGTTTCACCTCCGCGCCAAGCTCTAACTGGTCGCCGGTTTCGACGAACTTCGATACTTCGGTATCTTTCCCTGCTGAATTCTTAACGCGTTTTACGGCTGCGTTGCAGCGCGAATTGGGAAAAAGCGATATTGCCGCGAAGCGGATCATCGTTGTTCTTGTGTGTAATAGGAATTTGTTCTTGATAAAGTAGCGGGATAATTAACCGTTTCAGTGGCACAGGTTGTGGCAGAAATGCATCGAATTTCATTCGATGTCGAAAAATTCCAAAAATTTCGATTCGCACATTTTCATCGAATACGACTGTGCGGAGATAACACGAAACGAAGGCAACGTTGATTATGTGCAGGCTTTTTGTTCAAGTTTTTATGAAAAAATCGACAGATTATAAAAAATGGGATAAAACTTGCGCTGGCACTTTCCGTTGTCGAATAGAAGGAGCGCATTCCTTGACACTCGAACGGTTAATGAGGCGTGTGTATGTGTAGAGATGTCGCGAAAAATTGTGCAAAGTCCACGAAAATCACAGAATCGACGAAGAAGAATCTCTTGGTCAAACACCGAACGAGTTGAACCAGTTAAGAATAAAGAACCCGTCTTCTGAGGGAGGTGATCTCTCCCCCAAGAGGACAGAACAGGAAATTAATAAATTGCTCAAACTTAAGTCGACTCCCTAAGTGCTGGAATAAAGGATCTCCGTAATGGGATAATTTTTAATTTAACACGAGAAGATATCAACGAATTATTTCAGTTTTGATTAAAATTCATGCAGAAACTGTATTTTGAAAAATACTTTCCGAGGTGTAAAAGGAATGTTTGCTTGTTGCGTTTCAACCAGAAATGCCACTAAATCATTTAGCACCCAATTATACAGAACTTGATTTGAACTCAATTTGGCCGAATTTCAACGAGGTTTAAATTTGTCTTTAATCGTTGAACCGCGAAAGCGCCGGTATAAAGAAGCACAGCGACAGTAATTCGACTATGATCGTCTGCCAATGGGCAAACATATTCCCTTGTTCGAAAATACACGATCGAGCGAGCTCTAGGCGAATTGGAATTCCGATGCGATTAAAATCCCGTGAAATCGAACAATGTCACGTTTGGTAGGAAGAAAGTTTCGCCATAATTTCCTCGTAAATCGTTTAATTGTGGCCGTTGCCCATTGCAGAGCTAGAGCTTATTGGTACCGCGTTGTTCCCCCCTTTTCCTCCCGCCTTTGCTAGCTTCTCGCCACCTTGCCCCTAAGATAATAGGACTAGGTTAATTGTTTCAAAGTTACCACTTCGCCCCGCGGGGCGCGCTCACTATTTACTGTACATAATTAATTTATACTCGTGCACGGTCTGCGTGTTGTAATTGCCTGATATTATGGCGGTTGTGAACGGGAGAGACTTGGCTGCCGAGCGAGAATAACTGGCACAGAGCGTACGTTGCCTTTGCAATTGAATCGCTTTTGTTTTAAAGACGTTTCACACTCGTGCGGAATTATTTTCCTCGAATTTTTGCCTTTCAATTCAATTTATGCGATTCTCGTCGTTGCGAATATGAAATAAAAACGATTTGGAAAAGTGTAATTTGGGTTTGGCACCTGTGGCCTGTAGTCAGCATTATTTATGCAATTACACTGTTTTTATTTGGGACAAAATTTAAACGACCACGTTTTTAATGAAATTGTGATAAGCAGACTGGGAATTATTATGGAAAATTTAAAGGTACAAAATGAGAAAATATCCAAATTATAGTGCTTTTTATAATACCTGCTAAGTAAAATAATCTTCTACCGAAGTTCTACTATACTTTTTTTTTATACTTTTTACTACTTTTTTACTATATTCTCAAAAATATAAATTTGCACAAAAGTCTAGTGATAAGGACAATGATTCTAATGAAACAACACTTTGCGCAGAAAAAATGAATGGTGGATCTACTCCAAGCTTTAGATAGCCTAATGTCAGACAAATCGTCACTTTGATAAGTTCAAGATTTTTACCAGAGCTGCAAATTTCTCCACCGAATCTCAACATACTTCTACATCAACAGTATGCTATTATTCGTTCCGTACCATTCATTCCCCCAATTCCTCATTACGTCGCTCGAAGTGAGTTACATCCGGAATTCTGTGTTTCCTTTGAAAGGACAATATTTGATCAGAACTGAAAGTAAATCATTTTTCGTTATTCAACCGTTTCGATTCTTCCCTCTTCCGTCCCTCTCCCCTTTAGGAAATCCTCTATATTCGAAATTCTCCCAAGTTTCCTTTTTTCCCTTTCTCCCGGCGAAGCGCGACGTCTTTTTAGACTAAGAACGCAAACTTCCAACATAAGTTTTCCTAACCGAGTGACGGTAGTTTCACCAGCAGATAAGGCGCTCCTCATAACCGCACCGGGATTTCACGAGTTGAAACTTTTTCCTTGAGAGCAAATCCGTCGACGTCCCTGGTTCGCGTACCCTCCTTCCCAAAGAACTTCAAGTTTCGGGCTTTCACAGCGCAATGGATTATTCGACCGAGTTACTGCCTCGCTTTTGTGGCCGTTGGCAGCTGCACGCATTTCGAGATTATCGAAAAGGGTTGGCGCGAATTGAAAAGGATCGTCGTAGCAGCCCTACCCAACCTTCGTCGGCCTTCGATGACCAACCGTGTGCGATATTTTGTAGCGGGGGGGCCTACGGCTTTGCAGCATTTTTGCGAAATGGCGGAATGCGGCGCAGGAAGAGGTTTCCGCCTTTTGCGAATTAATTGGTTCCTCGCGACCGTTCGGAAATTGGGAATTCGCGAAGTTCGCGAGTAACCGAGGCACGGTTCAACTGATCATTGCTTTATTACGTTCTGCGCGATTTAAAATGAAAATTCCGATCGGAAAAATTCGCGAAAAATTGGAAAATTCGCGAAAAATTCGCCAAGAATTGGAAAATTCGCGAAGAATTGGAAATTTGCGAAGAATTGGAAAATTCGAGAGGAATTGGAAAATTCGCCAAGAATTGGAAATTTCGCGAAGAATTCGCGAAGAATTGGAAAATTCGCGAAGAATTCGCCAAGAATTGGAAAATTCGAAAAAAATTCGCCAAGAATTGGAAATTTTGATTTGCCCTGCAATTTGCATATTTGCGTAGTGTTCAAGGGCTTTAGGTGATTTTCTGTGCAAAAATAAATGAAAAGTGTAGAATCACACCTTTTCACGTGAGTCTTCGTTCTAAAGAATATCGACTTCTAAATTTCTCTAAATAATAAAGTAATAAAAAAATATAGCGAATACTTATAAAACTGAATTTATAATTGAACATAATTTTAGTGGTGTATAAAAAATTCTTCAGTTTTCAATTTTATTTCAGACAAGTGAATTAAATTGAATAGCAGACTTTTTTTAGTTGCTACAGCAAATTGTTTGTTACTTTTCAAAGAATGCAATGTTCGGTGTTTTCAACGTACACATGTGAGAGATGAACGAGAATACGTATTTGAAAGCACGCGTAACCGTAAGTTTGCGAAAATTGTCTTACTATATAGGTTGGATGGAATTTTGCGCATTTCAAGAAGAGGTACTTTAAGTTACCTAGAAACATGAACACAGTTATTTACTTCTAGACTGGGTATTCAAAACGATGGAAAAGATGGTACAGGTAAGAGAACGGTTTCTTCAATTCGAAAGCTATTATAACGTACGTCAAGAATGTACTGAAGCTCCCAGACGATGTTCATACTTATATGCTTGGCTATAAAACACAGAGAGACATTTTGCGCATGATGAAACGTTCAAATCAATGAAGACAGATACATATTACTCCTTTGTTTTCATTTCTTGCATAAAAAATCATTTTTGATAATTTAAATTATTTAAAAATCCAACTTTTTGAATAATACATATGTAAAATAACTGTGAATTCGTCAAACGAAGACAGATACATATTACTCCTTTGTTTTCATTTCTTGCATAAAAAATCATTTTTGATCATTTAAATTATTTAAAAATCCCACTTTTTGAATAATACATATGTAAAATAACTGTGAATTCGTCAAAATTAGAGTACCGTTGTATTTAATAACAATAAATAGGAAGAGTAGTGTATTTATTTCTCAACCGTGTAATATTTTTACTAAAAAGTGATTTTAAAGAAAAAAAAAAAAAAAGAAAATTGATTGTTTTTCGTTACACGCGCTTTACTATATTTGCCTTTTCATCTCTTCATGCGTGAATTAATTCAAATTTTAGAAACATACATAAGTATAATTTATTTCAAAATTTTTAAATTATATTACTCCTCTTATGTTAGATGAATTAATATGTTTTATCGTAAGCAGAGTACGTTCACGTCAGAAGATTCTGTAGAATTATTAATTAAGAAAATTTTACTCATTTACTCGATAATATTGTTAAAAGGCAATTTTTTAATCCTTTTTTTAGACTTTATTTGAAAATTTAAACATTTATCAATATGCATATCTTTCCTAAGTATTTTTCATATGATAACCATATGGTATATTAGATCACAAATATGTAATCAAAGCCTATAAAATTCTTCATCTCACGAATAATTTTACGTCCTGCATTATTTAAAAAAAAAAAAAAAAAAAAAAAGAAAAAAACGAATTCTTATTTCGATGCTGACGGTAATCTTTGAGAACATTGTGTACAGAAGTTTCTTTACAAATACCTTTGAAGGGAGAGCCGACGAGTGTGTGTTAGTAGCCTTCTTTGCTAAAAAGCTTTTGATCGTACGGAACATGCATTACAACTTTCTATTTCTTATTCGAGTCATGTTTCGAGGTCTCTGGAGAAATATGTGTAACAACCGCTAAAGCGTGCTTTACGTAGGGTCGTAAATCGTTCAGGAATTAAAACTTGCGAAAAAAACAAACGAAATTTTTCCAAATTTACGTTAAATTGAAAATCATGAAGAAATATGAAAGTTATGGGCCACACGTGGAGGAGAATTCGTAACGACAGAGAGGGAAAAATTTTTCTGTGAAAAGATCGCTTTTGAAAGTTGCAAAAAGGATTGATATTTATCACCTTAGTTCTTATGATGAACTTTCCCAAGTATCCTCTTCATTGTGCCGATTGCAATTCACGAATTTTCCTCGAGTGCCGCACATCAATTTCATTTTCGGCGTATGATACATTCGAACCCAATTCTTTCGCCCCCTCCAGGTAATATTTACTACGAGCATAACTTTCCCGAGTAACTGTATAGTTATGCCAACAGTCAAAAGTTTTTCCTCCAGGAATAAATTCGAGAACTTCTCCGCGTTATACCCTTCGAGAATATGTTCTCTGCTTTTCGTCCCTTCTTTCCTTTTCTTTTTGGGAGAAATTAGGGTTGCCAGATTGATCGAATCGATTGGGTAATTATAAAAATGTACTTTTATATCGATCACCGAGAATGTCAATTTTTACCGTTAAATTTTCCACGCATTTCCCTTTTTATTCCTTAATTTTAACATAAAAACATAAAATTCAAGTCATTCAGAATTTTAGTTTGTTCCAATTTTTGTGCACAGATTAACAACTTCGAAAAGAAAAAACAAGCGAGGAATGTGTTTACACTTGTCAACGAATTTATTCTCAATTAATTAATTTACACTGGAGATACTATTAATTATAAACTCTCTAAAAATAGATAGTTCGAGGGCGGATTGAAAAGTTCGCGGCCTAAGTGGGAAGAACTGCTGCTAGGTGCTTGCAATTTTTACGGTGTAATCTGTGATCATTTGTGCACCGACGTACGAAGTTTCGTGGCTCTGTCAGTTTTTTGCTCTCTTTTACAGCTGGTGAAGTAGGGGTGTTTAGAGCGACGGAGAAGAGACGAATAGAAGCGAGGAATGACCCAGTACCTGGTGACAAAGGACATCACCGCAAGGACCTTGAATGATTTTCGCAAGAATTTCGAATAATTTTTGCAAGGTCCTTGAATGATCTTTGATGCGAGGTCCTTTATCTTCAGGTATTAGATCAGCTGTTCGTTTTCTAACTTTGTCCATCTCTACTCCATCTACTGCAAATACCTCTACTTCACTAGACACGAAACTGTATGCATTACAGTAAATTCTCCACAAGTGTCAGTCTGCAAGGAACCTAAACCTGACACTTGTAGAGTCAGGGACTACATTTTCGAGCCTCGCGCCCGCCTTTGTAGTTTGCCGAACGTAGACAAGGACAGCGAATAAAAGATAAGGATGAAACGTGAGTCGAGGCAACCAAGTGATTTAAATACCAACTTTTTTAATTTTACGTTTTTTTATACCGAAATTTTTCTTAACATATTGATGAGATTTTTCTGATGAAAATGACATCAAACACGACATTATTTGAACAACATTTACTTATTAACACGTTCACTGTCACGCCAGATATTTCACTGTATTGAGATAAAACAGACGCCCTGTGTTACATTACATAGAGTCGGCCTACAGTTTGACTGCCAGTTTGAGAATTGGCCTGCCGTTTGACTGACACTTGTAGAATCGGCCCTACATTTGACTGACACTTGTAGAATCAGCCCTACATTTTTTTACGTGGAGGTAGGTCGACATTAAATTAATTACTCAATAAGTATTAATAAGTAAATGTTGTTCAAATTATATCATGTTTGATATCATTTTCATCAGAAAAATCTCACCAACATGTTAAAAAAAATTTCAGATGAAAAAAAGGAATTAAAGAAATTATATTTTTCTATTATGAATTGTCGAGCCGTGAAATCTCGTAAAAGAAACCGAGTGGTGTAGCGTTACACGCTTGACTAACTGCGAGCGAGATACATAGGCGCAGCAATGACGCAGATCTAGGCGTAAGACCATCTGTACTGACACTTGTAGAATCCAAACTGACTGACACTTGTAGAGAATTTACTGTATTCGGTAAAAATTACAAGCACTTAGCTGCAATCCTTCATACTCAGGCCGTGAACTTTTCAATCCATCCTAGCATTTAAACAGGCCGGCTATCCGAACTTTCTGCTACAGAAAATTTCGAACTCTGGTTCATTAACGAGCTTCTCCTATTAAATGCTTAATTTCCATCTCGTCTTAATATTTTTCTTACGAATAAAGAAACTCATTCCTCCTGTACATTCTTCCAAGATATTATTTGTCCATCGACATCTTCAACGTAAACTAGTAGCACCGAGGGACGGGAAGAAACCAGCCGAAAAATCGATAATTTAATCAAAAGCAACGAAGAAGGGACGACTACCTCTGAAAATTAATATTGGCGAATAACGAATTGAAGTTCCGAAATTGCCGATGGCAAAGCATATGCGGCCATTCTTCCGAAATTCTCCGATACCTTGTCTACACGAACTCACTGAGCGCAATCAATGCCGAAATGAGCTAAAATGAAAAAGACACATGTGGTCGCTGCACACTGGGTGTCTCGGTTGTTCTCGTTCAAAATTCGTCGGTACGTTCTGTTGTAAAAAAGAAACGAATTGTATAAACATAAGTCGTATAGAAACTTGATTATAGAATACGATTTTTAAAAAATTGTGAATATTATGGAAATGGTGACAGTTCCAAGAGAAAAATCACTTTTTGCCAAAAAATCAACTTCCAACGTTTCTAAAAATTAAATAATTAAATAATTCAGATATTAACCTGTTAACTGTGGAATACGAGTTAATTCGTCATTGGTTCGCAAATTGGAACACAGTAGTCCGTTTATTGAGAGATTATTCATTTTTGATTGTATTTGATTGTATATTAAATATAAAATACGTTGTATTGTAATTTTTATTTATATTTTCTTATAAAATAGGGATGACAAATTTCTGCATGAGAAGTGAACACAGTTAACAGGCTAAATAAACGCGAATTGATGCTCTTGTTATACCTTGACAAAAGTATATCGAACATTATGGAAATTATTTTAAGTAAAAATTCTTAATTTCAATGGAATTGAATTAAAATCCCTGGAACTTTCAGGATAACCGAATTTTTAATGTAACGAAAATTTAAGTCTATCTTCTTTCTCGTAAAACAGTCTCGTAATTAAAACAAATTCGCGAACAACGAGTCAAAGTTTCTATTCAAAAATGTTTGGAACGCTGTGTTCACTGTTCGACTCAGAGCAACATTTATCAACCTTTAACGCCACAGGCAAGCTGAAACTTTCAGTGTTGGCAGAGTTTTAATATTCAACTTGTCGTTGAAACTGAATATTTTGAATAACAAGCAAGGATTCAGTTTCCCCCCATCGGCTGCAGCAAAATAGAGCGAGTCGAACAATGTGTTTCCCCCGTTAAAGTATTCCTTGGCAACATTTTTCCTTCCTTGCTGCCAGTTACGAAAATCAGCTTTCAGGTTATAAATACCGTTCCTTGACGGCCGGGAAGCAGAGTATCTCCGGAAAATTCAATAGCTTGCGCGTAAGGATTCCCATTCAACGTACATATGGAATTCAAACGCAGCACTCTTCTTTTATTTTATTTCTCCTGCACCAGGTATTATTCTATATTTTATGTCTTTCTTTTTTAATATTATTTATACAGTTACTACGTTACTATTTTGTCCCGTTCAAGGAACCACCTCTGGCCCTTTTCGTCGATTTATATTTATGTTCAGCAACTTTGAAGTAAACGTTCTTTCTTCTCTTTTATTATCTGAAAGTATCGATACCAAGGTAGAAACGTTTCAATTGATGTATAAACCTATAACTTTGGGATCGAACTCTAAATTTATCATAATCAACGTCTGTCGTATGATTCCTAATGAAAGAAATAATTAACAGAAATGAAAATGTTCTCCGAGTAATTCACTTTGAGGGCACTTTGAGAGATTACTTTTAAACTGATATAAATTGTCGGATGATGAGTGCAGAGAAGAAAGGTACGCAGATACAGAATTTTAATTTGTAACAAGTTGTTGCGTCGAGAGTGTTCGAGAGTGGTGGCGCAGGATTGTCGCTGGTTCGTGGTGCGGGTTGTTTGCTGGTATGAAGTCGTGGTGTGGTGAGGTTGCACGTATTTTATTACGTTAAAAGAAAAACACTTTATTTTGAAGAGTGTTTCTCTATTTTCCCTTTTTGATCTCATGTGCGCCGCGTTGGTGCGCTTATTTATAAAAAGGTTTAGGGGTATAAGGTGGTGGTCTCCGGCAATGGGAACGGGTCTACCCTCTTGGACGGTCCTCTCTGGCCCGCAAGCATGCCGCCCACCCTGGAATTTCCAAGTTGGCAGGGTGGCGGTGTGTCGCGATGACGGGGTAGTGAGGCCCAAGGGGTGGCCCTCGCGTAACGGGACTTTGGGCGGTCAGGGAGCCGCGAGAGGTTTTATGACATGTCTATGTCTATTGAATGTTCACGAGTGGGCACCGGGAAGGTATATGGCCCGCAGAAAAGTTATTTTTCTGCAGCCATAAAACGCTTCCTGGGCTTCGTGGCCAATTTGAAAGAAAAATTAATCAACGCGAAGAAAAAAGGGGCGCATTCAAAAATAGCGTAAACAGGCGTCCATGTGATAAACCCAATCCCTAACACAAGTTAATGAAACATTTGCCTCACTTCTCAATTAAGCGATGAAAAATTGAAGAATCTTAATAATATCGTGTCACCGAAGATTCGAATTTTACTTTCAACTTGCACTGTGTACGAAGAGTAAAATGGCAATGTTTAAAAGATCGAACGTTTATTTGGACTTCAAATCGAATATTATCTTCTGTCGTTTATTTTTCTTCCTCCTTCTTTTGTTCATCTAGACAAACTATTAACGGGAAAGTTTTCTGCGGTATAGAACGTTTAGGTGCATTAAGGTTATATTAAATTACGTGTGAGTACGCAATAAAGGTTTCATAACAGGTACTCTTCAGAACTCGAGGTAACATTCTATCCTGCTTCGAAAGGTACTGCTCGACTTCCCGCGAGAAAAATGTACTTAAAAAGTTTCGCTCGCCGACTCGTTTATATTAAAAATGAATTAGCCCCATTCTCCTGCGGCGATGAATTTGTTCAAACTTCTGACAAAAGCTTCCACGGTCGGACTTTTAATTACCTCGATATGATGATAAAGCGCGTTTTATCGATGCTGCGTAGTAATAAACTGGAAAATAAATTGTCCGGCACGGTTTTGTGCAATCGTTCGTTCCATTTCACCGATAGTCCGTTTAGACAAGTGGAATTTCGAACGAACAAAGATTTTTCCTACTTTCGATAGAAGTTACTTTTAATTTTCTTTCGCGAAGTTACTTATGCAAATGTCGTACGAAAAAAGTGACAGAAACGTAGAATTTAATCAAATGCAGTATGCAAAGTGAATGAAATTTAAAATTTTAAGTAAAATTTCAGTAATTTAATTTGTAATTTTTGTAGTTTTTTCAAATTGTGAATTAGTAAATTTGTATTATTTTTTAAACAAAAAATTAGTGGAAATATTCTTCAGTAAGTAACAATTCCATTACAATAGAATGAAAACATTTCTAGCATACGTAAATTACAATTTATAAGTGAATTAAAAAAAAAAAGAGCTATTGTACTCTAAGAAAATTAAAATTACAAAGTACGTTCTTCTCATTTGCAAAACTGACGAGACTTCCATAAATCTAAGATACCATCGGTAATAGAGTCAAAGTTCGAAGTTCCACTCGTACACGCGAACATTAAAGGACACAGTTTTTGATGAGAAATTGTCGCAAAGAGCGTGAGTGCAATTTTTCCACCGATGAACCGATCGATCGAAAGAAAGAAAAAAGAAGAAAAAGAAGAAGAAAAAGTGTTTTTAGCCACTCGGTAAAAGTTTTCCCTGCAGAGAACACTTTATTATTCCGTAGCCATGACGCCTTTGGAAGGACGCTTTTCGAACAGTTGACTTCGCCTCTGCTTCTTTATCCGTTTTCATCGCCTCCTCCTCCTCCTCTTCCCGTCAATTCGAGTTCCCCACCGTCTCGTCCCGGCTAACGAGATACATCGATTCAATTCAAGAATGAACTTTCTTCGAGGAGAGATTCGTCAGGCGTGATTAAAGCAGAGAATTACAGGGAGCACGCGATAAGGAAATTTAATTCTTCATTAAGCACCGCTATTTCTTCCCGGACAGTTAATTATCGTCCGTTTCGAATAATTGGGTTACCGGAATCGGTTGTAACATATAACGAGACGTATTCGATGGAATATCCATCGCCAGTTGATCCAAGTTGGCGAAACCTTGTAGACGTCGTTTAGAATTATCGTTCATGCACGAGATCAATATTCAGGGGATAGGGCTAGTCAGGATTAGAGCTGGGTTTCAATATTTAGAAATGGATCGGTGGATGTTCGACGAGATATGGTGTACATCGTTGCAAATGAAATGTACACGAATTTAATTGACATTCGCAAGGCAAAGGTAAGAATAAGTTATTGGGTAAAAATGAGAGAAACTGAATGCAAAAGTCTTCGTATAACTCGTTCAAAATTTAGTTTACATTGCATGATAATTTGCATTCATTTGTTAATAATAGTGAGGTCACAAGAAAGTTGTCAATTTAGTTAAAAACGAGGAGATGTTTTCATTTTTAAATAAGAAATTCTTTCGTCGTTGTCAATTAAAGGGTTGAGATAATCTTTCTGGAATATTTTTCATATCATTCTTTTCTAGACATTTTCGTTTTTAAATAAGAAATTCATTTATCCTTACCAATTAAAAGTTTGACATAATTTTCCACTTTAGAATTTTTTTTTAAATGTTTCTTTGATTTTCTTAATTTTTTGAATGCTAAAGTATGCTTGCAAGGTATTGGAAGCCTTTCAAGCTATCAACTCAGAAATTCACGTTTGTTTTAAGTACCACAAATTTGCGTCGCACGAAAGATCAGTGCACACAGAGAAAGAAAGGAGAGAATGGTTTTTCCAAAACGAACGCAAATACGGAAATATCTTCCAAACGGGCGCAAGCTTAGAACTTTCCTCGATCTGCGGTCTAGAATTTTGAAATTCACCTCGTGCACACATCCTTAACTAAATCCCAACTTCACGAATTTCATTGCGAACTAATAATTGTGAAGCGAAAATCATAGTGCAACTAGCTGCACGTTAGTTCCGCTTAAAACAGTAGGTCGAAATTATGGAATAAGCATACATGAATTTTCGATTTCGCGGAAGAGTTTCAAGCTAAATTGAGTGCGCAGTTCACTACAACTTTATCGTTGTTGTACACGTTCACAATACACCCACGAAGTTGCAAAGGGTGATTAAAAATAAAATTGCTTTCGATGGAAGTGTAAACGAATATTCCCTCAACGTTCAAAGAATGGAGCTTTAAATCGCACATTTACAATTTAGAAATTAGTTACTAACAAATTACGTTTCAACCCTCCGTTCGTTAATTACACACGTGAAATCGAGAAAACAACGTTATTTTTGTCTCACTTCAGTTTCACCTAATTCTGCAAAGTAGCATTTTACATTTCATCGAAACGTGAAGTGAAGGCACAAGTTATTGCTTCGTTAGAGAGCCATGTTCGCCATTAACGGCAACCATAACCGCGGAGTCTTCGAAAATTCCATCGAGATTGCCACTCGCTGCTTCGTATGCATAGTTAATCGCACTAGAAACCAGGTCCTGCGAAAATTTGCAATTTTTACGACCCTGCGTTCGTGTACTGTATTGCACCTTTCATATTCCTGAACGTTCCATCGAAGTGTTCCATTAGAAGTACCTAAACTAACTGCTTGATTAATAACAAATATCTTCGAGTTTGTTATCTTTGGATTTATTTAAAGTGCCTATACTTCCTTTCTGTCGATATTTTCACCTGTTTTTCGAGACTGAACCTGCTGTATTATACAGCTCGTGTGCTTGGGATTTACTGCGCTAGATTTTTGTTAAGTTTTCATTCGGGTACTTTATTTTAACTAGCTATCCTGAAAAGTTTTTAGTGGCTAGCTACTAACAGGTATTCCCACAACGATGTACATTTGCTGCTCGAGGTATATGTATCATGGGCAGCAGGTTACGAGGTTCATCATCCTTAACTCAAGTGGTTCCCAGTGATCGTGTGGCACTGGTTCGTCCACGCTTTTCTTAGCGGATCCTGGTTTGTCCACGAAAGCTTATATTGTGGCTCTTTGTCATCGTGTGATACTGGTCTGTTGAAACGTCGACCTTTATTCTTTGAATTATTTTGATTGACGTTCTTAATATATCTGTTTTCATCAGATTTGCATGGTACGGTGGATGTCTGTATTTAGTATTTATTAAATACTCAAATTGTGCATTTTTGTGTGACGATTTGCAATAGTTAATAGCGTTCTATCGTGGAAATCACATTCTATTTTTTTTGAGTGTGAGCATATATAGTAAAGATTGTTTCGAACCGCTCAGAGTACACTCAAGAAGAATACTTTTCTCAAGAAAAATACTTTCCTCAAGAAAAACACTTTCCTCAAGAAAAACACTTTCCTCAAGAAAAACACTTTCCTCAAGAAAAACACTTTCCTCAAGAAAAACACTTTCCTCAAGAAAAACACTTTCCTCAAGAAAAACACTTTCCTCCAGAAAAATACTTTCCTCCAGAAGAATACTTTTCTCAAGAAAAATACTTTTCTCCAGAAAAATACTTTCCTCCAGAAAAATACTTTCCTCCAGAAAAATACTTTTCTCCAGAAAAATACTTTCCTCAAGAAAAATACTTTCCTTAAAAACAATATTTTTTTCCAGAAGAATACTTTCCTCAAGAAGATGATCCTTGTTTCCCAATGACACCTGCAACCTTTAAAAATCCCAAAAGAAACGTTTACTGCTAAAGACTCTACACCTCAAGATTTTCATCTTCTTACACACTTTGCTGTCGCGTAAACATTACGGACACACTCTTCTGTGATATGCTGTATCAAAATTCAACTCTGAGGACGGTTGGACGTTAATGGTTTCCTGATAATACAACGGAATATAACACGGTAACACGAAACGCATGGATGTTCGTAAGGTTCCATTATTGGAAGACTTACATCTGCTCGCCTAATTACGTCCTGGCGTGGTCACAGGGAAAGGAGTACACACATATTCGCGTAAACGACCCTCTTCGTCGACGATCGAGTTACCATTCGTTACCATTTCGAGTATACCTTACTTCGATTCGCGAACATTTTCATATGAAATCCTCGGATTTCGGACGAATTTATTATTTTCACTCATCAACCACATTCGGTATATATCGAGGTGTATCGAATTTTTTTCTCGACGAAGGAACGGAAGAATTAAAGAGGACCCTTCGGTTTCATCCCAGAAAGTTAGCCGCGTTTGTTGGATGTCAGATGGAATTTCTTCATTCACTTTTACCACTTTTCAGAATGAACCCTAAAATTGACAGCAACTGCAGCAGCGAGCCGAGTCGAAGATCCTCTGTCAGATCGTACACCCAGACGTTAATTAAATTAGGTTTACCGAATATCGCTTTTTATCATTTCTGACACTAGCTGGCGCGTTTCGCGATTATATGGCTCGTTTGAGAAATATTTCACCCATTGCTGTCGATAGTAAAGTTGGAAGAAGTTTCATGGAATGATTGGTTAAAGTGTTTAAAAATTTATGATTTATCCAAAGAACAATAGTAAATTTTTTCCTAAGAAGGACCTCGCAACGAAGTATTGAATCTTCAACAAACATTTCCTGAAATATCCAAGGACACTTTAACATACCTCTTCGGATGAAACGAGCATTTAAAAAATTTGAACACGCGTAGAAGCAAACTTTTTAGAATAATTCTCACGTAAAGCGATTCTTTTATCTTCCTGAAACCTATTGCACCGGTTTTCTGTAGGAAGAAAGCCAGGACGAGAGGACGAGAGGGGTCTTGTTCGGTCCTATTCAAACAACTTTCATTTGTCAATTTGATACAGCACGATTGGTCACAAATGGCATAAACCTGGCTCGTTGACTGCAGCTTAACATATTACCGGGACGGTTTACCGGATGGATTAACTCGAGGGTTTGTCGAGAAAGTTCTTAATGTCGTAATGAAAGCAGAGGGGTTGCTTCGACCTGACAGAATAAACGCGTCTGGGAAGCGAAGGGGACCGACCGCTGAAAAACTTGAATAACTATGACTATCGAATTTCCTCCTCCATTCTAAAGACTGCTTAATCCGATTGAAAGGAATAAACCGATCCTTGGACACGACATACACAGAATCGACATCGAGAGCTTCGTTCTTCGTTCACGTTGTTGATCTTTTTGTAATCGAAGTTAATCCCTTAGTTGAATTCGATCTATTTATTCGGGATGTATCGGGAAATGCAGGGTGCCTAAGCTATCGTGGTACAAATAGAAAGGGTGTGATCCTTTATGAAAAAATAAGTTTGAATTGCATATGATGATTTCGAGAAAACCGATTTTATCCCAGGGAGAGACATAACTATTTCCACTGCATCCTCGTTGTTCTTCTCTTGGTATATTATGTGTCAGGAATTTTTCTATTTTTTTTCCTTTTTTTTGAGAGGGTAGTTGCTAATATTTTGTGAAGAACTGGTCCATAGTTGCCTGAGTTTTGCGTTTCGTTATTTCTTAGTTTAATCCTTCGACAGTTTATCCCAGGAGAGACTCAAGCAGTGCGTTAACAGTTTAACTCAAGAGAGATTTTTAGGAAGAAAGTTAGAAAGGGATGAGACATTATTATCAGAACTGTAACAAAGGGTTGTTATGTACACTGTGCATAACTATTAAATTACTAAAAAGATACGTGTAAAATATGAATTTTACTGACTCTAATTCGTAATTATATTAGACTGTCAAAGGGTTAAGGTTTTACTTTCGGTTAAGGATTTTAGGAACTAATTACAATTTCTTTATTATGCAATTAATTTGACTTGTCACGAATGTGTGTACTGAGGAGGAATTATTTGTACCAGAAATTCTGTATTAGATTAGTTCCAAGATACTTCCAGTTATGTGTGTTCTTCATGGTTCTAGTGAACTCTTCCTGCGATATTATAAGGAGCAAAGCAGTCTCTTCTATTCTCCTTTCATCCATTCGGCATTTTCATTACGTTTTAAGAGTTCAGACTATACTTTTCTCTATCATCATCATCATCGCTATTATTATTATTATTCTTGCGAAATTTTCCACGCAGAGGATTTTTCTCTGGTTTGAGCTAGCATGCACGAGCTATACCAAGTTCACGCTAATGTTACTTTTGCAGAAACTTTTTTTTACCATTCTTGCTGTATTTAGGATATCGTTACTTTATTTTGTTTCTGTATCTTTTTAACTTACCGAGCTACCTGAATGTACATTTTTATTTTTATATACCTGGTTTTTGTTTTTCTTTTTTTATTTCTTGGTCGTTTCCAACCACAAAAATGAAATGTAGATTGGAAATATTGCAAGGTATTTGATAAAGAAGCATTCCACCTTTTCTTTCAATTAATTACTCGAGTGAACTTTTCCCCGGAAGCACTATCGATGTTAAGAATTTTCCTTTCTTCTGCGCCGGTGTTCCTGCGTGCTCTAACGCAGACCGATCAAAACTGTTACATTATTGGCACGGGGATTATGCTAGGCCGTTCGGTTAATAAATAAACAACCCTTTTAACTTGCTGGCTGGAGCGAGTGAAAAAGTAATGACTTCGAAATATTAACACGGCACTAAGTACTCCGGCGCAGCGGATTGCAATCTATGCTTTTGAAACTCGCGAGCGCGGATATTTTGCCTTTTTCTATCCTTCAGAAGTTTGACACGAGCTGCTTTAAACGACTTTATCAATATTACCACAGAGCCGGAGCTTTGAAGCTTTATAATTTCATGGTCTCGGCCAAGAGAGGTGTGTATTAAGTCTGCGAACTTCCGGTATTAGTATGTAGAGCAGAGGCACAACTTCGTTTTATACGGAGAATAAATTGATCATTCGTTAAATTGCGTAAATTCGAGTACCAATTATCTACAATTTCAGATTGATATTTCCTAAGTAAAGGAAGATGTTAAGAAAAGGCCAATTTTGGCATACGGCCGGAACGAAAAATGTAATTGTCATTTTTCCCGGAAATGATGGGAAAATGATGGGACGATGGTCTCTTCGTAAATTAACCACTTAGAAACTCATATTGAGTACATTAGTGTTTAATAAAAACCAAAAATAATTAACGACAAATTAATCGAAACAAGGAATTCTTTGATGACACAATGCTTATATTCGAATACAATAAAAAAGTAAGACTCTAAGAGAATTTGCATTTCTTAACTGTGTATCCACTATGAAAGCCAAAGGAGAAAGTATGATCTTACGTATCAGTCTAAACATATACATATGTATACAGTGCTCTGTCGAATTACGCGTAGGTTTAGAGACGTGCGACTGTCCGTGTAGTTGGGAACCATATCCCGGTTTTACGGAAAACTGAAGTCTCATCATCTGCACTGCGTGTCAATTGTCGTACATTGTCGTTAGAATAATAACAAACGAAGTAGGTCGTGTGTAAAGACTTAGTTGTTTACTAAGAGACAGTGTTTTTCCAGAAAAGGATAGAATATGTATATGTCTCGGGGAGACAGCAGTAAAAAAACTAATTTGTTGTTGTTTCATAGCTAGAACACATCTTATTACAAGAAAAATAAACTTAGGATACGATAAAACGAAATTGTTGCAGTAATTAATCTAATTAGCTACACGTAGGCTCTCCTCTATTTTCAATTAACTCAATCATCCGATTGTGTACGCATGCATACACATACCGTGAAACTGTGTAGCTCGCAGAGACACGCTTCTCGTTTCATTTTTCTTCCAAGCTGAGCTGTTCCTTGTGTACTTGAATTCGGTGCACTAACTTCTTGTATGCAGCGGCACTTAATTCACACGAACGAGTATGCTAAGTACGTAAATTGATTGGAAACCCGCGTATAATCGAAAACGCGTTGTTCGATGTATTCCCTACAAGACTAGAATCGCGCAGTATAAGCGACGTTCGTCGTTCGTCGAGGCACTCGTTCGACAGCCACGACTATTGGTTTCCGATTGCTTCGAATATAAGCATCGTGTCATCAAAGAATTTCTTGTTTTGATTAATTTGTCATTAATTATTTTTCATTATTTTTGGTTTTTATTAAACAGTATACTCAATATGAGTTTCTAAATGGTTAATTTACGAAGACACGATCATCCGAAGAAAACGGGACGGAATATTAAGTTATAAGTATAGTCGTACTCTTACCTTGAACCGCATTTCTCATAACTTTCCCATCATTTCCGGGAAAAATGACAATTACACCTTTCGTTCCTCAGGATGCGTAGAATCATGCTGTAAAAAAATTTTTCGTTCCGGCCGTATGCCACAATTGACCTTCTTTTAACATCCTCCTTTAATCAACTGAAATTAAATTTTTAAAATTCACTCCTACAATTTTGGGATTTGACCGTAGGAGTGAATATTAAATTTGGGAATTGAATATACAGCAGTGTTTGATTTAAATATTATCAACAAGTTTGCAGTGCAAATAATAGATGATTTTTATAATTTTGGAATAATGAAGCTAGTTAGTCACTGGGAAAAGTGTACAGAATCATATGAACATTAGTTTAATTAAATACGTTATTTTTTGAAGAAACACTGACAGTATACTTAATTCCGCAATTTATCGTTACACACACCTCCAACAAATAAGTCTCCATCCCATCTGTCCACCTTCCACCGAAAAAAACAAAAGGAGACAATTCCACCCAAAATAATTTCTTCCATCTTGCACTTCAGGTCCCAAACTATTATACTCGTCCTATCTCATCGATGTTTCACGTTCACGCAAGTGTGTTGGTTCCTCGAAATCAAAACGTGAATCGTGAGAGAAAGTAATCCTCCGTGGAAAAACAAATTGAAATGTCGAACGTGCGGCGCGCAGATTAGACCAACTGGTTACTCTTGCAACCCCTTTCAGTAGACCCTGCACCCCGATGCGACTCTAGCACATCCATACACGCACACGCGTCGCGTGTAAGCACGCGAATGAAAGGACACGTGACATCGAAAACCATGAATAGTTAGGGCCGAACCCTTTCGTTGAATCAATAGTCATTCTGACTAGCTCACACGGGGATAGACGCGCAACGTCCAGTTCTCGATGCTTGAGCAAGCTGCACTCGATCGCGTTTGCCGATACACTCGGGCTATTTTTCATCCAGTTATTCATTATTGTCGTTACTCGGTGGCCGGGACGATCGACTTCCGAAGACGTTATCTGGTACGATACACAGGGTGTTTCGGAAGTTTGTCAATAACCGGCTACCTTTTTGCATAATTCTCACTTAAAGTATTTGATCTTCCAGGTAAAAGATTGAAATATCCAGATCGTTGTCATTTCGCACATTTCCTATCCGTCTTTGCCTCAAGTTTGGAATTTTCTTATCAGAAATCTACTACAATTGGACGATAAAGTAGGCGACAATTCTGGTTGTTGACGTAAGGGTTAAGATGAAAGAAGTTTATGCGAATTCTTGATTAAAAATGCCTTATCGAAGTTGAAGGAAATGTAGTTTGAGCAGAATTTTACCATACTTGCCGATTTTGTGTTGTACAATTGCCAGTCTTGTGTAAGGAGAGTTTTCTTCTAACGTAAAATATAATAAATTGCTCGATAGTACAATGGAATAATATTAGAGTGTGAACGTTGATTAGACTGAGACGCGCGAATAAATTACATTAAATTGTCCTTTTCTCTTTTATGGAACCGAAATTTTTTTTTCTTATTCTTACCTTGTTTTACTTTTTTGCACAGTGGTAAATAATACAAACGTGTAACTTTAAGTCACATCACGTTACAGAGCGTTAAATGACACAAATAATTGTCATCTCTGTCAATTATTATTCATACGGCTTTGCGAAGCATTAAATAGTAAACTATTATCATAAACCTTGATCGATAATACGAACTTCTATTATTCGAAATTTGTATTTCACTGATTTTCTCGAATATTTTCTGTAGATTGTGAGTTATTGTAAAGCTTTGTACAAAAATTTCCTGAACCGGTCGATAATTCTGCAAAGCTTGCAGATCGACGAAATATCTCTGAACACGACTTCGTATCAAATTTTTTTCATCCCTTTGACTTTTCGTTGCGTCAATTCGATCCCGGCTTTCCGGAACCACCCATTTAGAATACGCCACCGAATGAATTATTTTCTAGGAAAATACGGGGAGAGATATGTTTCATTTTTTCATGTTTTAGGATTTACTGTACCTTTATTGAGTCTCTTTGGGACAAGAGTGGAATGCCACTCAATTTTTCGGGCAGAGCACCGTGCAATTTTTTGTCGCTTAGAGAGTAATTCTGAGAACAAATTTCATTTGCGCGAAGCATTCTTCTCGTGTTCCGAATCATTTTCGAGTGGAGAACCGCAAAACAGAAAGGACGTAATTAAAAAAGAATTAATAACTACATCATTTTTCGCTAATTTCAAATATCAAATTTTCGTCAATTTTTATCACCATTATCTACCATAAGAAATAACTTATCGAATTTACTAGCATTTTTCAAAGAACCGTCCACACAAACCGGTTAAAAAAGAGATTAAATAATTGCAAGACGTAAAACAGCCCTCGAACAATACTTCATTCCACATCGGCTAATTAGTAACGCAAACTACAGAACACCTTTCACAAAAAGCATCATAAATCTAAAACTTGTGGAATATGTTGTGAGTGATGGCGTGAATGTAGTGTGTTTATCGAGTCGTCTCGAGATTTGGAAAACGAGCGGATCATACAGAGAAACAGGGAGAAAAACAGAAGAACCGCGTTGTTATTGATATCAGAGAGTACGTGAGAATTTATTGCGCGATATGATAAGAGACCGTTGATCAGATTATCATTATTCCTGTTTACGTGTGTTTATAGTTATTATGAAATTATTCTTATAAAATATATTGCTATTGAACACTATTATAACGTGTTGTACAACCAAAAAACTTTGTACAAACTATTACATCAATGGACGCAGAAACATTCCAAACGAAGCAATACTGATACCATTAAAAGCAGTATAACAAAAGTAATCTTGAAATGAAATTTCTTGCCCAAAATATCCAACGTTAACGCGTATTTCAAATGTGTCAATTTAACAGAAGTGGCGACTGAGAAGCGACGTTAAATAATTAATCGAAACAAAGAGCGAGTAGTGAAATAGAAAATACATCGAATTCTGAAATAAAATAATATAGTTTTGAAAAATTTCAAAGAAGATCCGATTTACCAATCTTTCCTACAGCTAAAAGAGGCCTCCGAGTGCAAAGGGTTAACGTGGCTCGTTTCCGACTGACCATCCATGCACCTAAACTGCGCTCACCCCTTCTTCGACCCCGCTCTGTGTATATGCACTTTGCAGCTGAACCAAGCGCATCACGGTTGCTCGTTTCTTTCTCTCGACACGCGACCAGCATCGTACTTGCTTAACCCGATCGTTGTCTGTTGAAAAAGATGATTAAACGAGAGAGAACCAACCAGCCCCCCGGTACGACGCGGAGAGCACGACGAGCACCGCACATAACCGGTCGAACACACCCCCGCTGCGGCCACGAGCGTACACTAGACGCATTAAAAAAGCCGAACAATGAGGCGAGAGCAAATAGAGCCTCGCTCGCTCGCTCGCGGTTTGTGGTTTGTCAGGCGTGCAGCTTGTTTTTTCATCGTCGCACCGCATGTTTGACGGACAAACTCTTTCCATTACTTTAAAATAAGTACATTAAAGGCCCTTTCGTGCGCTTCCTCTACAGCGAGCCCTGCCCCCTTTCTGTGTTTTCTCTCGTTTTCCGCTTGACAGATTCATTGTCAAACAAGTTTTTTACCGGCGAGCTGACTTATCCGTTGGCTGTGCGGCCGTTTCTCCCCTGCGCCAAATGATAATCGACTCCGGAAAGTTTATTGGATTCGTCAAATGAAGCTTGGTTCTTTTGGGGGGATTCTTTAAGGGAAGATTTGTAGAGTGTGATGTAGAGAAAGGAGATAGCGATAGTTGAACGTTATTGTGAAAGGAAGACGATACATTGAGCAATAATTCAATAGCTTCTTGGCATTTGTTGTAATTTTAATTTTCTTTACTTCGCTGAATTTTCTTTACTTCGCTGAATTTTGTTATACTTTCATTGAAAATTTAAGGGACGTCTTGTAGGTAAGATACTGGAATTATTCGATATGGGGATGTAATAGACATTCGTGGAAAATTTGAAGGCACCAAATGACACAGAATGTGCGTAATAATTTTACGAATATAGTATTCCTTGGAATAAAAATTTTAAACAAGTCTTGTAGATAAGGGGTTAAACGAAGGCACAAAAATACACAAAGAAACCGAAAATATAGTTCGCGTTATAATACTTATCGAATAAAGCAATTGCATATCAATCTTAAATTTTCCTAATCACAATTCTAAAAATATGAATTTGCATAAAAATCCACAATCGACTAGCAAATTTATTTGCAGTAACCTAATTGCGGCAAATAGTAATTTCTCTACATCTTACCTAACATTTAGTAACAATGAAACATTTAATTTTATTAGTTCGACTGTTTAATTTGAAGAATTAAGGGTGAAATTTCACCCACGACAAAATTAACGCGATTCCCTTTGACGATAGCTTGCAAGGGTTAAGGTGTCCAAGTACAGAACCGCGTGATGTTCCATCATTATCCGCGAGAATGTGGGAGAAAACGACCGATAGCTACGACGGTCTTGCAAATATTACCTACGTTCGCGAGCACGATTTGACTGTCGGCCTGAAACGAAGGCGTGCTCGCTGGAAGAATATCCATGGGACAAAGGGGAACGTAATGAAAAGTGTCCGGCTCGACGCTGCATTGGCAACGGGGGGTGAAGGATACTATCTACCGTTCCCTTTGAGAGCGTCCACTCCCGGAATTCAGCCCAGCTTCCTCCGCGCTTTGTTTCCGTACATCTGATAACCGTTATTCCTCCTTCCACGTGGCTGATTCCTCGTTCCGTCTCCGTTACTCCGGAGGGCGGCTGGCAGGGTCGAGAGACGAAGGAAAGAGGGTCGAATGAATGGCGACGACGAAAGGAACGAATGAGTTTGCCCCTTGAAAAACACGATCGACCAATTCACATGGACAAAAAACCTCTGGCTTCTTTTCTTTCTTCTTCTACTACTCTTCCTTTTTTTCTTCTTCTTTACCCCTCTTTCGCCGTTTCCTTTCTCGTCCTGCTGTTCCTCGTTTGTCTCCATTTTCGACTCGGAAGTCGCGTGTGCAAAGAGGGCTTTCCGGCGCAACGTGGTCGGGAGGGAAAGGACGAAGGTTCGTTTGAAAATGTTCCTTTAGTAGAGATGTTTCGATGTGAGAGCGTTTAACATCAACGTCATTCCCAATTTTGTAGCGAGTCTTGAAAGAAAGTAAGGAAGTTCGACTTTTTGCTCGGTTTCGAAGACGACAAATTTTAACCCTTCGACAGTTTATCTCGCATGAGACTCGGGCAGAGCGTGAAATATCCAACTATTTAACTCGAGAGAGACTCTTAGGACGATTGTTAGAAGGGGCCGAGATATTATTATTATAACTGTCACACACGGCGTAATTATTAAAAATATACGTGTAAAATCCATTTTATTAAGTCTGTCAAAGGGTTAAGGCTCTTACAAGCTCAGAAGATTTTTTCCATTGGAGTAACTTAGATCGTCGCTATAATCTTATCAAACTCCAGCCTGCGAACTATTACAATACAGTCACAATTGCACAAGTTGCTACATTAACATAACACCGTTCCACAAGCGTTAAAAACGTTATTTTTCTGTCTAAATAAAAATCTCATCCACGAATGATCCGTTCCTAGAAATCTCACATTTACGAGCATCGTATAATTCAGAAAATTTATTCTAAACGAAATGAACATTGAAATCTGCAGGAGGTGCGTATCGCGAGGCATTTCGACAAAGGCGATTTTTATGAAAACAGAGAATGCATTGTCCCCTTTGAGATAAACAGAATGCACTACGAAAATTCATCCAGCTATTTTACAAATCGCCGCGTGTACTCCTAATTATACTCGTATTATTGCAGACCACCTACCAGCGTTTCATGTTCACTCAATAACAGAGACCTTTTGTTGGAGCTCACTGTCTTTAATGAACACTAGCCAGAGAGTACATAACACGATTCTCCCCTTTCTTCGGGTTCACGCGCGTTGCACCCCGCTGTCCCTCCGCTATCTCCTTCGTTTCGCCCGCTCTTCTATCAGCGGGCGAAGTTCCGCTAAGGCGATGGATCTGTGTTTTCGGCCACGTTGATGGACACACCACACGCCAGCTGGATCGACCTTCGCGATACCATCGGACGATTTACTCCAACTTTATTGTTCTTTCTTTTTTCTTATTAGGTACGTCCATAAGTTAGCTTTTGTTCCCTTGGCTTGGAAGATATGAAACACGAATCAAGTTTTTTCACACTACTTCCATTGTATTTAGCACTAAGTATTATCGTTTGTAACTTTCCGAATTTATTTTCTATTTGTATCGATACGAATCGAATTTTCCAATCGCGGTTTATTCACTTTTGGGAAGTCGCTAATGGATCATTTTGACTCGGCAAAGCCAATTTCTTTTATCTTTTGGTTGCATTTTCTCAGAGTTTCATATCTCGAAAATATGTTCACGAAGTTTTGAAGCTTAATCCTGAAAATTGGTAGAGGTATGCGTTCAGAGGAAGTAGTCTTGAACTGTAGTTACAAGTTATGACAGACTAAACATACAAATTTGCAAAAAGATACGTGTAACACTTGCTTTATTTCCAAAAATGAAGTTTTTCTCAGCTGTCACAGTAGGAATACCCCTTAAGTGGCGGAGATCTGCTAGTTTATGAGGTGATTGTAGCTTCTCATCGAATTGACATAGTCGATCAGAACGTGAAAACCATTTTTCAGCTGTTCTGTCATTACAATTATAGAACATCCTGACGAAATTTCATAGAAAAATACTGGGACACTCTGTGTACCGAGTAATTCCCAGAAGGTTCACGATTTTTTCTCTTAAAATATGTTAAAATAAGTTTTGCAATCACACTAAATACATGGTTTCAAATATACGCCAAATTTCACCCTGGTATTTCGACATTTTCCAAAAATCTCCCTTCTCTTGCTAGCCAAATATATTTTTTTCAAACAAAAAAGAATCTAATTTTCTGCTCGTGCAACCTCGACTTCTGACCGGTGATGACGGGTGTGCCGAGTTTCCTTTCGCCCTCTGATTTGCTGTTGGCAGAAAAAATATATTAGGTACCCGGTTTTGCCCCACTTTTCCCCTACCTTCGAAGCAACTACAGCGACACACTTGTGCACGTATGTGTGCACACGCGTTTCTTTTCTTGACAGTGAAATTCACAGTGACGTCGAGCATTACAACGATGCATCGATAAAAGAAAGAAACGAGAGGGGCGAAGGGAAAAATCGTTGGGCGGGAGGCGAGAGAGCGAAAGAGAAAAGGGGGTGGCGAGCAGGAGGGTTGGCGGAGAGAAAAAGGAGAAAGAGAGCAACACGGTAAGTTCGACGTTCCGTGTTCCTGCCATCCCTTTCACGTCAATCCGACTGGCATTTTCCGCTCAAAAGTTTCGCGCAGCAGAAATCCGCAGCGGGACGTCGAATTTCCAAGCCGCAGTACCTAAATCGAGGTGCATAACCCGGGAGAAAAACATTCCGATGCAATGTCTCCCTCGAACACCAAGCTTTATCCGCTTGCGACGCGAGAGGGAAAAAAGAACCGTGCGTGTTTAAGACCGTCTTCGTTAATGCGCATTTACCGCGTCAGCGTGTCGCGAATCGGCGAAGTTCGCCGGTTTGCGGCGCGCATGCGGAAAACGAAGGCGACTTTGAAGGGAATTACCGTGCACTGTGATTCACGTTACAGCGTGAGTGTGTGTTGAAAGTTGCAATAAAAATTTAGGAAATATCTTGCAAAGGGAGGATAGTGACGGAGAATTGTAGAACTACGAAGATGGCAATTTAATAAATTTTAGGTTTATCTAAACGTTAAAGTGATCATGTTGTAATTGTAATGGTTATTTGCATTTTTTGGAATAAATTAATTCTTTTGAAGGGGGATAAATGTGATTGATACATGAAAAAGTTTCTTTCTTATAGAAAAACAGATTCAGCTAGAAAGTGTAAATTATTTAAAATTTGCAGGAAAAAGTTTGTAATAAAAATTGTCCTTCCATTTTCCTCTTCGCGTATTGTAAAACGTTACATAGAACGTTTCGTTAGAGCGCTTCAACATAAATTGCTTTATTTCTTCAATTTTCCTGCCGTAGAGTATCCATTTTATTTTCACTGTAATATCAATACGTTACCATCAAATTTTCAATTTTTCCAGACTGCATTTCCTGTAATATCGAACCTTTCATTTCTTCCTCGAAGCGAGAACAAACAAAAACTCGATGTAGCAAAAAATCACACTCTACCTACTAACTTGCGTGCTAAATTTACATATATTCACTCTCTAAATTTACAGTCTCAATACCCGCTTAAAATCCTAGCAAACCTAATTTCCCGAAAAATGCAAATTCTACGATTCACCGGTTCAACCCTTAAAAAACAAATCCACAACAACAAGGGTTAATTTATATACTCGTTCAATCCTTATTTGCCGTCAATACAACATCTCACAATTTACTCGTCCGTTGAAACCGCGTGTCTTAATGCATCGAGACTCACGGCCGCAAACAGCCAGCAACGTTCCGCTCCCTTGGTCGGCTCGTTATCATTCAGACATCCCCGATACGCCGTAATAATTCCAGGGGTGGTGGTGCACCTCCCTCGCCTCGCCTCCCCATCCCTCTCGTTGCGGTCTCACTTCATTTTCCCGCGTTCAGAAAATAATTACTGTTCCGTGGCTTGTGATAATTCGAGCGTAATGTCTTTATAGCCTCTTCCGGCGTGTTGCGGCGGCTCTCTGCGGGTAGCAGTGGCGGCCGTCATAATGAGAGCGCCGCGCGAATCTATCTCATTGCGGAGAGGAAGCCCTACTTGGAGTACTACTCCCCGTGTATGGCATCAATCGCGGATATCGCATCATCTCCATCTGGCCATAAAATCTGCTGTACCTCGTTAGCCACGCTTGTTATGTTCTGCACCCCAAATTCAGCCCTATATCGCTCTATCTCTCTCCCTATCTCTCCCACCCTTTCCAGCGGGAGAGAGCTCCCATCGTGGAGCGGAAACTCTAGCACCACGTGCGAATCCACGTACGCGTATGTATGTATATGTATGGAGAGGACACGTGTATCAACGACGTATGCACTGTGAAACGATCCTATTCCCGTGCACTCGTACGTATCGTCAGCTACTACCCCTAATTATTTCAAGTCGAACTTAACAAGAGCCGCGTCATTAGTTGCACCGACGAGTGCGTTTCGATGAGACGCGCGCGGGATGGCCTGTTTTTGGATATCGCGCGTGCTATCGGGCGTCGTTTATGATGCAAAGCGAGGTGGAATTTCTGCGGTAGCGAGAGCGTTAGGCTGACGTGTGTGAAACTGTCGGAAGGATTTTTTTATAACAGCCAGTGTCTTAGTTTGGAGAAAAATGAGGTAAACGCTGGTAAAGGTATTTGAAACGCATCGTTACACGCGAGGAAAGGAGATTCTATGCAGATTGTTTATACGTTGAAAATCGTGTAAAGGTTTCTTACAGTGTTGGCTTGAAGTTATGAAATATGATTTTCACGAGAGCGCAGAAGATGAACCGAGAGTTGAGAACAGTTCCAATGCTTGATATTCTATCGGTACTGTGTTGCAGATTCTGTTCTCCTACAATTCTCTTTCGCATCTTCGAATCTTCGCTGATTCTCTTGCTTGGTATGAATAGAAGATAAGAATGAAATCGAAGAATACTATATCGCGAAGAATGCTTTAGTCCTCGAGCAAAAATGAAGAAATAGGAACTTGTCTGAAACATTTTACAGACTCGAGGAATTTTCAACTTGTCAAACTTTGTCACAAATAAAAAATACTTATAACTCGAGAAGAAAAGAATTATTTTCTTGACCAGTGTTTGTGCACTCCAATTTCGTCGTTACGGCTTCTAAAGTTTAGCCATCTATTTCCGAAACACCCAAGTATAATGTTTCCTTTCGTCGATTCCCACCCTTTCAGCTGTTAATTGCATTTGCACACCGTGCACCGCGCAGATTGCCAAGCAACGAGAATATTTTTCCCCCGCGGTATGCGAAACTTTACGCTTAAGAACTTTCATAATGGCAATTAATGCGAAAACAGGCCAGGTGATTAAGCTTTCGCGGTGTGCATTCGTATCGGGATGACGGGAGGGGATCGAGTCACTGCTAAACTGATCAGCCCTTTCTGACCAGACAGAGACGACATTCTTGCGTACACCGCGTCGGCACACTCATCCTTAATGACCGATTGTGCAGCGCATTTGCTCAAAATGTATCACAGGGATTACCGAATACCGTACCACCTGCTGCTCCATTATAATAATTATTGCCAACCGGCGACTATTCAACGGGTGCGCCACTTTGCGGTAGTTGCGCCGCGTATTAATTATACGCGGAGACGTTCGTCGAAATTGTTAACGACGACGTGTTTTTAAGGGTCCAAGGCAATTAGCCTGATGCTGTGCTGCTTTCGTGTGATTCATCGCGGGTACTTAGTCTGCGTGTCGTTAAAGAGAGTGATTACGAGAATGGGAGATCTAGAAGACGATGGCTAGTGTGTGAATTCGTTGTTTGCTTTAATAGAATCGTTTATTTTTTGATAGATTTTTTTATGGATCTACACACTGGTGGGTCAGATAGATTTGATAGAATTTTTGATGAATTTACACGCTAGACAGATCGGATAGATTTGACAGATTGAAATTAAAGGGGTATACGCAAACTTCTCTGACTGTCTGTAGTTCAGAGAAACGGACAAGAAATGTGCAACTATCTAAAAAAGTTGTATAATCGTATCGCAGTATGTTGAACCAGTTGTCAACCATCGTATCCAACAAAATACATCTATCCCTGAGATCGCACGCTCTACCATATACTTTCTACACAATTTTTTACTTCAATATACATCCCGAAGGAAAGTTCGCCCCTAACTTTTCCCGACCGAATTCACCGGCAAGGATCCGAAGGTTCAGCGCGAACTTCGAACGTGGAAAATTTCGATTGGAATAAATTTATTCTTGCCAAGGTGGAAGTTGCAGCGGTCGATATAATCTAGCATATGAAACGCGATATGGACAGCTTTTGTGCGGCTATTCTAATCGTTTGTTGGTCGCGTGACCGTGCCACTTTCAGACTAATGGACATGGACAATTCACCCTCCGCGCGGTTCGTGCTCGTCCTCGAAGACCTTTTGTACGTTTTCTCGTAAAAATCAAGTCATTCTTTATCGCGGTGATTCCGTACGAAGGCTTGTGTGCTCGACGCTCGATAGATTTACTGCTGACTGCAATCAAGTGTGTCCAACGAAGAGCGGATCGTAAAACTGAGAAAAACCAGCATTGTCTTGATTCCAAGTCATTCTGGATCGTAATGGACCAAACTTGATTAACCCGTTGGCCATCAGGTGTTTTTAGCATCTTTTCAGTTTAATGCGGGTACAGAATTTCCGTGTTCTTTCTTTCGCCCGCGGGCTGCCCGCAAAGCCCGCACGCATTGGCGCGAGCTTTCAAGTTTATCGAGGCGTTCAATTTCACGCGGAACAAAGAGATTTCTGAAGCTCTATCTTGTCTCATTCTTCACCTTCTTTAGTCAAATTCTCTAGGAAGAATATCCCTATTAAAAAATAAAGAAGAAAAGAAACACTGAATACTCTGCGGGCGCCCGCGGGCTGCCCGCACGCATGAGAACGAGCGTTCAATGGATTGGAACAAAGAGGTTCCCAATCGAGACTTCTGAACCTCTATCTGTAGTCAAATTCTCTAGGAAAAATATTCCGATTAAAAGAAAAGCAACACTGAGTATTGTGCGGGCGCTTGCACGCATAAAAACGAATTTTCAACTTTATGGAAGCGTCCAATTTGACGTGAAACAAAGAAATTGCCAATAGAGACTTCTGAAGCTCTATCTTATCTCATTCTTTACCTTCTGTGGCTAGATTCTCTAAAAAGAATATCCCTACGTTGCTCTGAAAGCAAACCGCGTGCGGGTACCCGCATCGCACTGAAAGCAGTTTTAATCCGAGACGGTTTTTTGGAATTGCTGGCGTAAAAACGGTAGCAACGTGAAGGTAATCTTGTTTTGCTGTTAACACATTGACCGATGGTCTAACCTTTTGGTCACGAAATTCAGAATTTTTTGCTACGCGACGAAATGGAAATATTATACAAATTATAATGTTAGCGAAATGTATAAATTACGACTGGTGTGAATTTGTGGTAAGAATATGACTTGAACAGAGAATACACGAGAAAAATACGACTTGGTATTCGAGAGAAAATGAAACGATGCATTTTATAATTCCTTCGTTTACATTCCCCATAATTTGCGATAATTAATTAATATTCCATATTCGTCCTTTCCGTGTCGAAAGAGACTACCGCTAAATCTTCACACTCTACATTCTCTCGTATTATCACAATTTAGGCTGATAATTCACGTACACACGTAGGCGGACAAGTTTGCTCACCAATTCTACATTGGAATACCAATAAATTGCATGATATTCATTTCGTTCAATAATAATCGCTCAATCATCGCAATAGATTGCACCAGGAGCTGCAATTATTTAGCCGGTGCAATCTGCTCTGAATCGCAACATTTTTCAGCTACCTTTTATGATTGACGATATTTACACGTACGTGTGATCGATTGGTTATCGTTCTGTACGCATGTTCGTCCGGATTCGGCGGGTGTATCTATCTTGAATGGACGAAATCGTAGGTAGGAACTCTGTTTGAATTGAACAAATATAAAAAGTAAACCGATAGTCGGGACTGGTCGATCCTTCGACCGGGTCCCTTCTGTTAAATAGAGTATCCCGCGGAAATTCTGTCCCGTTGCTGTTTGTTCTTCTCTTATAGAGCTGCGAGAAAATAAACAGCGGACCCGAGGAAAAGTTGGCAAATTCGCGGGCAAAGGTAATTTCAACAGGAATATATGTTGCCTCCTCCTGGTATACAGGCCTACACGCACAGAAAGATGCGTGGCTCTTTCAATATTGATAATGCGTTTTCCCCGGGAGTATATCCAATCTGTGGCGAATCGGCCACCATAAAGTTACGCCGAACCGCACACCTTCCTGGCTTTAAATCTTGACAAACCTTGCACATTTCGAGCTTGTATAGAAGAGCTCCCGCAAAGCTCGCCGACCGGGCGTATTTGCCCAACCAAACTGCTATTTGTCATTCACGACCACCGGATTTGTTTTAAACGGTGACATGTAAATATGCAAATAAATATTGAGTAGATTGAAACGGACGAGAGTAGGAGGAATAATAAAAGTGAGGGGGGAAAAAAGTAGCTTCAAGTGGTACACGAGAGAAGGAAATTAACGTAGAAGCAAGTGTTAATGCTCGTGGTTGTGGCGATGAACTTTCGAGCTTTGTGGATGTTTGCACGATGTTGTGCCGTCTAGATACTGGTTCGAAGGACCACCCAAATGATTGGGACTTGTAAAAACTGATCTATGGTATCGCGTGATGTGAGCTGGTTGCTCCTTGGTTCTCCTTGTTCGTGGTGGTTGAACGACTATTCGACGACTCAACTCTCCGACGTCGCGTCTCGGACGTCCGTGAGAGGGATTTTCGTTGGGACACGCTGATTGGTTAATGGTTAACGATTGCATTTGCCAAACAGCGTGTCTAATATCGTCTTTACCGCCCTTAGCACGCTGTCACCTTGGAAGGGTGGGAGACGATCGCGAGGGGTGGGCGGAAGGTCCCAAAAATCTGGAATTTCCTCCGGGTGACTAATCAGCAAGCGGACCGTTACGGAAATTCGTGGTTTATGGTATATTCGTAGGCTATTGAGCGCGAGGGACAGAAATTACTAAAAATCTAGCAAAGCAATTCTAGCGACCCTCGCAGGATGTAATTAGACCCGTGCAAGCAATAAACGAAAATCCTCAACTCAAAAATAACCGTTCCCGGTCGATCGTGCCATAAACCGTTTCTACAGAAAACCTCACAACAACTGTGTGGAGCTCCTTTTGTAACAGTTGTTAAATATTTAAGGAGATTTTGCATCTGACGTGCTGCAGATACAGTATTTCTGATCGAAGTTTGAATAATTAATTGGAGAAGTATTTCGAGAAATGGAGGAATTATATTGTGATTTATTGAAGAGGTGTCAATTGTCATTTGAATGCATTTAGAAGTAGAAAAATTGGTACAGATTACTTTTAATACTAATTTAAATTTTATACAGGTAATAAATCAGGCGTGTTTCTGTTTCCGTGTGAATTTAGGGAAAAGCGTTTGGAGAATTATTCTTCTGCTTAATTTAGAATTTGAGATCGGTAATTTGGGAATATTCGAAAATAAATACATTTTTACTCGATACAATAAGTGAATAAAATATTACACATCATGGAAAACAATATGATTTCACGAATATTTCAGTTTTAGTTAGCGATTTATATTTTTAATGCAACGCACGGGTAGAATATTAAGGTTTCCCGGAAACTTCCTCCTGTCTCGTTTAAAAAATTGTATCCATTAATATTAAATAACACATTCGTTGTTTTTTACGTAAGCATTAAAAATTTCGGCGAACTGAATTTTAATCGCATCTACATAATTTACCATGCAAGGTTTCACGTTCTAAATTTCATTTAATACATCACGGGTAAATTGTAAAACTGTACGAAATATTGTACTGATAAATTTATTCAAAGTAATTTAAATATATTTTAGCAGGATTTTAAATTTTGTAAAATGCAGATTTTTTAAGTAGATATTGCCCGTTGGACAGAGATTTCGATTTCTCCGTAAATAAAATTTGTCCACTATTAATTATGTTGCATTAATTCTGTGATTTGCGACATGTACGATGTATTTTTTCGTGTTTAATCGTTTCATATTTTTCGCACACGCAGCGTACAATGGAAAATACAAAAAGTTGTATGAAAGATACAAAGCAAAAAATTACTTTCATTTGTCGTGTCTCTTTTTCTTATTCTTCTGAATTCAACAATCGAATCATAGATCGTTCCGCCGTTCGTCCTGTGGGATTTTCCCGTTGCCCATTGTTCCTTCACGAATCATCTTACCTCTTCTCCAGGTAAATATTTACGACATTCTTCGGAGAGAAGTCAATAGACGCAAAAATAAAAGGGGATCAATACTAGAGGGTCCGACGATCCACGATAGAGGAAGTACGTATGTATACTGTTTACGTGAGTCGAACTCGCGCCAATGATTTTTCAATCACTCATATATGAGCGTTGCTATTTTTGTATCGATCGCGTTTCTCGTCAGTTGGATCGGGTTTAAGCAAACTGTATTTTCAGCTGCCAATAACGAGTGAAATTTCGAGATTTAGTTGCGATTAATCAAAGGGGATTTAATGCAATACTTAATCAACGAATAATAATTCTAACTTTAATACTCTGTGGTATAACCATTTGCATTTATGACAGCTTGTAAGCGTTTAGGCATAGATTCTACTAATTTCTTAGTGGTAGAAATATTTTTCCATATTTCTTTAAGTGGAAAAAGCAGAACGTAGTGTTCAATTTTCTATCTTCGAATTAACTTATTTTACCTTACGAACTATTATACTTGAAGTTAGAATGCGCACAGTCCACGATTTCCATCGATGGATGAATAGTGTCGTGTACTCGCGTCGGTTTGAATTATCCTTCAAACTTAGATCACGAGAGAAATAATCGGTGTGTTTTTAACGAGGTCTGAAGCGATCCCGGAATACCTTTTCTAACGTTATAATATAAACGACTTGGGTATGTTTCAGCGCTCGGACTGATCCGATACTTGTTGGTTAACGTTCAGATTCATACTGGTCAAAAATGGGAGAAATCAGAATATTAAGTGTTGGTCGTAGGGTGTGGTGGTGGGAAATGGTGGTAGAAGGATGAGGTGTCGGGGTTTTGGGGAATTCCGGGAGAAAAGGAGATCAGACATGAAAGAAGGAAAATACCACCTTAATAATTGGGAAGTCGGAACAATAGGCCGTAAAAACGAGTCTTGAAAACGCCGTTCATTTATGATTTTACCGAGGGTACGCGTCTCTAACCGTCTCGGCTAATCCTGTGTGCCGCGGATCCTTCAGGTCCGTTTTACAACTGCTTTGAACTATTAAAGTAAACAAACAAAATGTTCGGTACGGAACAAATAGAATGATTTTCTATCGTCTTATGCTAACTTCTTCTATCTTATGAACTAAATCATTTTCTAAACTTATTTCGTCTTATGGGCTAAATAATTTTCTAAATTTATTTTACATTCTGTGTTTCATCTGTGTGTATAATTAGTACCCGAGTTCCACTCTGTATACGTGAGAATCAGAGTGGCCACGGGTACGCGTAGTTCTCAGCTTGGTATCCTTTTGCAAAAGTAAGAATTTTCTTTGGAAAAGGATACCAATTACCAGGTCCCGCCACGAGGAGGCGACTACGCAAGGGACCCGACAAAAACAAGGGCCCTACTGGCTGCTCTCTATCTTCAGAGGTACGCGATTCTCATTCGTAGCAAAAGAAATTGACACTTTTAGAATAATTCGCGATATCACATACGAGTGTCTTGAATTTCACTTTAAATCGCAACGCTAATTATTTTCTCATTCTCAGTGCAATGTTAAAAGGTTCCACGTTCTTCCTCGGTGAAGTATTAAAAAGTTATAGAAACGACGAATTCGCGATCACTCGAAAACAAATGAGCCTGATCGACGTACTTGCTGGCGAATATCGCGCACTACACATACTTGCGAGCAAGTACGTCGAGTAAAAGATTGAAAGACATTGAACGATCGAGAATCGACATTCGCGGGAATATCATTTTTCTATGTTTCCAATCGACGATAGTAAAATGTAGAAGGTATGTTTATTAATTGTGCTACGAATGAGTCGTGTATCTCTGCAAGAGAGCGCGCACATGGTATTCAGTACAATTTTTCTATCTTGGAATTAGTTGTTTTATTCGATTAGTTAAAGTTAAAACGCACGCGTCCCACGACGTCCATCGGCGGATGAATAGAATATTTTCTATTGTCTTATGCTAACTTATTTTATCTTACGAACTACTTAAAGTTAAGACACTCGTTTCACTCTCACTCCTCATACTCGGTACAATTTTCTACCTTAGAGTTACTTAAAACTAAAACGCACTAGAAAGAGAAAATTTTTCAAATTTACCTATACAGTCTAATTTCGAAAGGGAAATTGTAGAATTCGTCGATTTGCATGATTTCTCTGATAAACGAAATATCTTAGATTGCTCATTTGAAAAATGAGTCGAATATATACCAAGATTTCAACGAAATCAGCTAATCACTTTATTAGTATTCCTTCTGAAAATTCAATTTATGATAAAAGTCGATGTTATGTTCGTCAATGATTTTGGAAAATTGTTACTGTAGCTGAAATAAATTAATATATTTGGTTACACATATAAAATCACAGTAACGAAGTTCTGTAAGAAACATATATTATTAAATTGGAAAAGGAGGATAAATTATTACGATATCTTTATTGCTTATATTTTATTACGCACATACAAACATAACAACGAAGTTCTGCAAGAAAAGTGTATTATGAAGTGGAAGATAAATCATTAGGATATCTTTATTATTTGTCGATATTCAGAAGAAGTTTAGAGGAATTCGTGGTAATGGAACATGTTCATTTATAAAATCATTGCACTAAAATTTCTATTTAAAATTCAACTGACGACAATTGAGCTCGCACGTGAGCTCGAAATATTCATCAAAAGAATATTTAGTTAATCATCGATCAAACATACAACTCGCTAGAATAGATTTTCTTCCTACCTCGAATCGTTTCAGTATTCTCGATACTTTTTATTCTCATCGTCATGCTAACAACTGATCTTTACGATCAAGAACGACCAGTCAATTTATTGTAGTTTCATTTAGCAAGGAAAGCAGGTAAATTATATCATTTATGAAAAATTTCGTCAGAACGAGTGCAGAAATCGAAAGCGCTATTATCAAACGCAATGTGACAATTCTGTTATTTCTGTGGGAATAGAAAATTATTAAATTTGGATATTTGCTGTAAAAACAGGAAATTATTAAATTGGGATGTTTGCTGTAAAAACAGGAAATGATTAAATCGGGATATTTGCTGCAAAAATAGAATATAAATTTAATTGAAAAGATAAACAATTCATGGTGACTCACCATTCGTTGACCACACACCTGGTCACTGTTCCATCCTCTCAGACCCACCTCTGGAATTCCCTCAGTGATCCATTTCAGTCTTACAGCCTCGAATTTTCACCCACAATTCACTCGGAACCTCCTCTCAGACCCGTGAAACTTTTGGACAATTGGATTCCCCTCAGGCTTGAATTTTCATCCCACCAGTGGCCGCAATCACAGATTTTCAGACCCAACGACCAAGACCCACCAGAGTTAGTAAGCTGTGGAAGGGTGACGCGCGAAATTGCTTTCGAATTGCGATTTTTAAAAATTTGATTTACTACCCGAAACCGCGAATTTTTATCATCCTCAATTTTATCGTGTACTCCACTTTAGATCGGGTTCTTAGCAAAAGTTTAAGGGAGGTGTCAAATAAACGCGGCTGAAAAAAAGAGAAGCAAAAACCGAAATAGGGATGAAGCTATAATATCAAACACGACGCGACGTAATAAATTCTCGTATCGATCGAAAGTGGGCATTTCTTGCGAAAATTGACTCTAAATTGAATTAAGACGGTACACTACTGGGATACTCTAATAATGGGTGGGCGTTTGCACCTTTGGTGCAGTAGAGTTCCGATTTGAACTCACATCCATCCAGGTCTTCTTTCATCTCTTCGTAGTTCAGCTTCAAACATGCACATGCACACACATATATAACCAATCACCAAACCCAGAAAAATTCACTCACAATTCGCAGATTAAGCAGCTGGTCCCTGCAACGTGGATTTTGGCTGCACTGCCTCCTTCCTTCCTTCCTTCCTCTCAGATCGTCATCCTTCCTCTCAGATCATTCCAGTCCCTCGGTGTTCATTTTCAAAGACTCACAGACTCACAAAGTGTGAGTGTCACTGTGGAATGGACGACGCGAAAAGTACTTCGAAACGCGATTTATTTAACAGGGGAAACCGCGATTCTATGTTATTCTCGATTTTTGTAACGAAGTCAACTTTAAATAGAATAAACGTAAAAAAAAAATAGAAGTATGAAATAAACGCGATCAATACAAAGCAAAAGAAGAAACCGCGAAAATCTCTAATACAAATAAATTTGAATGGGAAGTATCAATTGAACGCGTAAAAATATTGAATAATAAGCGAACTAGGGATGAAGCTATTATAATACTCAATGCACTGACTCTAATATTTACTAAAATTGAAAAATTCGCGTATGTATTCGAAAAATCGATTATTAATTGCGAAACACTAGTGAGACGGTTTAATTTGGGGTTGCTCAGCTCATATTTCAGCTGGCAATAGATAATACAACTAACTACTTAACCAAATCACCAGAAAGAAACCCATTTTTGTAACTCACTGTTCGCAGATCAAGCAGCTGAGCTCTGCAACGTGGATTTGACTGCATTTCATCCTTCCTTCCTCTCAGATCGTCATGTTTCCTTCCTTCCTTCCTCTCAGATCACTTCAGCCCCTCAGCGTTCATTTACCAAGACTCACAGACCCACGAAGTGTGAGTCACTGTGGAATGGACGACGCGAAAAGTACTTCGAAACGCGATTTATTTCAGTTTTATTCAGAGGGAGAAACCGCGAATTTACATTACTTAGATTCTATTTTTAAACTAAACTTTCATAGAACGCGAATGAAAAGTTGAAAGAAACAAACGCGAATTCGTATCTTTTTCGATTCTACAAGGTAAGAAAATTTGTAGAAAATACGCGGCGATAAATGGGAGGAAGTATCAATTAAACGCGTAAAAATATTCAATAATAAGCGAACTAGGGATGAAGCTGTTATTTCAATACGCGATGCACCGACTCTAATATTTAGAAAAATTCGAAAATTCTCAATATCAATTACGAAAATAATTTATTACGGTAAACTAGTGAGACGGTTTAATTAAGGGTGGGCATAGTGCACGAGTATAGTGCACTCGTTGCAAATCAGCTCACATTTCAGCACAAAATATAAAATTCAATAATATAACTAACTACTTAACATGCAAATCATGCGATTCCTTGGATATCTGTAAATGATTAGTTCACAAAATGACAATTCATCAAATAAATTCAGTATCAGAGAAGATAATAGCAAAATTCAATTCAATAGCTGGAATAAAAGTACGTATTATTAACCAAAAATTTTCAATCGACTTCAATAAATGCCTGAAACGTCAATAATTTCATTAGAAAACTCTCAAATTCGTTTAAATTCAAACCTAAAATCAACAACCTATTCGACCAGTACGAAGAACGACGACGACTAAACTTTCAATGTTTATTTACCTAAACTCTCGATACAATTTTAAAATATTTCGTTCGAAGCAGTCTATTTAAATTCTTCATAATTCCCGAAACGATTTCATTTTATTTAAGAAGAAATTTTTAAGTCCAATATTTAAAGTCCGATAATAATTGTTTAATAGGTATGAATTATTGGCAAAATTATTTAATTTGATGTAAGAGAAAATAGTTGGAAGTAGAATGTTTAAAGTCTAAGAATAATTCCCTAATATGTTCTATATAAAGTTTCAGAGGAAGGTTGAGTGTGTATAGGGTGGACATAGGCTGACTAGTAGCCCTCGACCACACTATTCACATCTCAGAGCCTTTAAGACTAATATGCCGCGAAGTGTCTAGGGCCCAGTATAAAGGGTGAATGATTTGGCGGGAGCTCGCGGGTCCTTATATACCTGCGGTACCCCCTCCCCAAAGTCATTAGCAAAGTCGTTAGTAAAATCGGGCGCGAAACCTTCTTTTCGCGGGAAATCGACTACTTTTCGCGGGAGATCGACCACTTTTCGCGGGAATTCATTACTTTTAGCGGGAGATCGACCACTTTTCGCGGGAGATCGACCACTTTTCGCGGGAATTCATTACTTTTCGCGGGAAATCGACCGTTTCTCGCGGGAATTGATTATTTTTTGCGGGAGATCGCCGATTCTTTTCGCGGGAAGTTTCCACTATTCTACTGTAACATTATAACAGCGTATAATTTATTAATTTTCACAATTTTTATTATATTAGGTGTACAAATTAATTCGGTGCCTTTTCTCACAAATTTTCATATGTATTTACAAAAGATCGAACAAAAGTTTAATGTTAAAAAGACTCTCCATTATTTTGGATGGCCTTCTTCCATTTATCGAGTAACTGAAGAACTCCGTCTCTGAAGAATTGTGGCTGTTTCGAGTTGATACAGTCGTGAATGCTCTGTGAAAAGAGGCACCGAATTAATATGTACACCTAATAAATTTATACTTCTCGCAATTTGTTACAGCACTGCATATTATCATTTGTACATTTTTGCAATTTTCTTCGCTGAATAATTACGTTTTAATGTTATTATTACTTACTCGTGGTGCGGCTGTGTTCGTAATGATTATAATCAGGTTGACCTGCGGTCGTGCACTGAAACAATAGCCACAGTGAAGGTAGAATTATTGTGTTAAATAACTTTTTACACAAATCAGAAGTTTATTCAACGTTTGTTCGTTGTAATACTTTCTTGTAAATTTTATAACGAAATTTGCAACGCATGATACTTCGAATTGTCAACACTTGCTATAAAATTTGTTAGTTATATTCAGAGTAATCGGTAACGCTCTCTTCAGTTAATGACTTTTTTTCTTTCAACTGTTATACCGTTACCAGCGTCGTTTTGAGCAATGCTCTTCTATATATTATAATTATAAATATTTAAAATAAAGTTATAGTTCTGTGCAATTCTGATAAAATTATTTAAATAACACAATATTCCTAATTATTATAAAATTATTGACAAACGTGAAATATTCTTATAGCAATAATCTTGTAAGAAACAATCCTGTAACAAATTCCGAAACTTTTATTCACATGCTGTAACAATTGTAACGTATCTGATTTACTTTTTCGCATATTTCCTCTGTTCCGTCCGATACGGAACACCGTAATTAAAAATTCTCGAAGGTTAGTTTATGACATGGACGTGAGAGACAGTTTATTTTCGTGTTTAGTGTTTTTCGTGAAGGCAATTTGTGCCTTCGCGATAGTAGTAGTTTTTACATAATAGCTTTAGAATTTCGTTTCGTTCGTCTTAATAACCGACCAGGTCATAAACTGTAAACAGTGTATAACGGTCCTTGTTAAGAGTCGCTGCTTTGTTGTTAAGAGTCGACCTGGAGGAATTTTCCGCGACCCATCGAACCTTCGAGAAACCCTCTCCCATACTTAGACAGTGCCATCACCCCCGCTCTGAGAAAGGAGACTTCGTAGTCGAACACAAAAGGAGACACTTCGTAGCTTACCATACACGGATTCACATCGCAACCATAGACACAACTGTACCCTTGGTGCATTCACAAAATACATTTCATATCACTCGATAAACAAATACAGTCCACTTTCCACACCTTCGACTGGGACTTGAACGAGTGAAGTTCCTCCGCGTCTTTTAATCGTCGCCAATAAACCGTCGACGCTGCGACGCACATACATCCTGTGTTTAAAAATGATTTCAAACTAAAGCAACGTTTGTACGTTACAAACCTAATTTACTGAAATATACAAACACTTTTTTTCTGATTGTACAGCAGATTACAGTCCACTTTGTGTATACACTTGCATGTAACGGATTTTCCGATTCGATTTTCCTCGCCATTCCGCAGACTGAAAAGAAAAAGTTTCGTTTCACATTTTCGATTTATTTTTTCATAACAAATCACGCTTTTCACACGAGAAACACATTTTTCGGTGCATGCAGCGATTAGAAATTTCATTGTAAAAAAAAGCAGAATAAAACATTCGTTCGTCTTGTCAAAAAGTGGAGATTGAAATTCGAGAGAATGAATTTTAGAAGTTGAGCGTTCCAACGAACCGAGTGTCTGTCGTTCATCCTGAAACGAGGTGGCTGCCTGCTCCGTGTCCAAAATCAATTGGCTGCTTAAGCTCGGTTAGGGTTGAATCCCACATTTATCCCTGACGAAAAGTTTTCCTGTAATTGATATCCTTTTTCAAATTGTTATAAAATTCACACGTTGTTAAATGAAACTTTCCGAAAGGAAAGGTGAGAAGATGTATTGACAAAAATTTGAAGAAAACCTGAAACTGAATTAATTATTTGAAAGCATTTCTTCGTGATTTTTATTTCACACATTCTTAGAAAGAAATTCTGTTGAATGTTGTGAACAGTTATAAGAAAAAAGTAACCTAAATTTCTTTTCATTTTTTCATCGTAAGCTAACGATTTTCGAAATATCTAGTAATCAACTGCAATTCTTTTTAGATAGAAACGCACACAAGCGATACTGGGACAAATATTTTCGAAACGAATCAAGTTGCATACATGCATCACTTGCAACTATTTTCAACAATTTCCAACTCGTGTTTCAGCACCTTGTTTCGACATAGTGCATGCCAGCTTGATGGACGCATATCGATCGTATACAATATAAACAACCAGCGAGAGATTCAAAAATATAATTCACATGTGTTTCATCTCCAAACTCGATATCCTAAACTGTCGTAATATAACAAAGTATAGAGTCCTATGATGGACACCTTAAATATCGCTTTAAATCAAAAAAATTGAATTTTGAGCAGTGTCGAATTTTATAATTCCGATCAATATTTCCAACAAACCTTCAAATTTGATAAAAAAGCGTAGGCGTCTTCTCGTTCCACAATTTTTTCCTATTTTTTTTTGCAAGATCCTTGGAATTTCCTTGAATTGAAAATGAATCCATACGTGTACAAACTAAATCGCATAACTCGCCCAGTCCGAATAACTTCCAAACTAAGTGTTCTACAAAAAAGTGTTTTATACACAAATTGCACAATGAAACAGTAAACACATTTAACGTTTGATTTAAATTGAAAAAAAAAAAAATAAACATTGCTCCGTCGATTTGGCACATATTAGTCGCATAAGCACAGTACAGGATTTTATTGAACCAAGATAAGAAGCATCATTACTTATGGGATGACCTGATGCACAGGCTAGTGTGAGAAACCGATAGAATCCTCGGCGTTCACCGCAAAAGAAAGCTTGTGCGTCTCGTTTCGCCGGTATGGATTCTACCGTGCTCGTATGTTTGCCGGGGAATTTCATAGGTAGCACGTGTCCTTATGGTTTATGCGTCTGGCGGCGGCACAGATGAACCTCGATGAAACAGAACTGACTGAGGTCGCCCAGCAATATTTTATTGTACCGCGTAAGATTCAGGAATTCTGTACCGTGATAAACTAGCTACTCGAGCCGAGCTTTTGCACTTGGAAACGTGTGCCGATCGTTCACGTCGATTGCCCCACCTTTATGCGGCTAGTTTTCCACGAAGGGTAACCTTGACACACGGCGGTGGTTCCGTGATTTAGAGAATTTTCTTCATCTTTGGAAGAATACACGTTTAATCCTCGAGGTCCTGTTCCCGGGTCATTGGAGACCCACACCTGAAGAAGATGGCTTTTTGCTATTTTTTCAGGAAGAAAGACGTGAGCGACGAATGAAAAATGGCTCGAGATTATTTTCTGTCTTTTCTCAAACTTTCACGTTTTCGAAAATCTCTCTACTGAAAGGATTTAGGGCGTCTCGTCCTGGGCCTCCTAGTGGTTTCGTCAGCAAGGCTTTCTAGAAGACCCGTGCCTTAAACGCGGGAGGGACTGGAAGGGCTCAGGACAGAAGTTGCATGCATACAAACAAAAGCCTTTACGAGGACTAGCGAAAACTTGCGATTAGTCCGCCCCTCTGATGGCAGAGCGTAGGAGGGTCGCTACAGCTCTTTTGACAATAGACAGTAATACGAACTATTAAAAAATGATAGGAAGGATTTCGTTTGTCAGTGACATGCTCTTAATTTGAATGAAAAAAAAAAAACAAATTGCCAACAGTACACGGAGTTCCCAAGCGGTCACCCATCTAAGTACTAACCGTGCCCAACGCATCTTGACTTCGGTGATCGGACGAGAACCGGTAGGTACATGCGTAGTTTGACCGTTGACAGGATTAATGAAATTTGTGTTCCTTTTGAATCGTCGCTCTGAATTGTTGGAGGGAAGAGATAGAGAAGATAGGCGTAAAAGGAAAGGTTAAGGCGTCTCGTCCTGGGCCTCCTAGTGGTTTCGTCAGTAAGGCTTTCTAGGAGGCTCGTGCCTTAGACGCGGAAGGTACTGGAAGGGCTCAGGTCAGAAGTTGTATGCATACAAATAGGAGCCTCTGGTAGCAGAATGTAGGAGGCTCGCTGCACTACATTGAAAAAAAGAAATATAGAGTAATTATTATAAAAATTAAAATTTTATTCCTAATACCTATTGCCTATTGTCACGAACCTCAACTGTTCCAAAGTTAGAAAAGTTCAGTGTTTAGATCGGATAATAAAACTTCAAACGACTTATGTTTACACCCACAGAAACGTACCGACAAAGTTCGATCGGTGAAAAACTGGGACACCCTGTATAACCTTTAAAGATCCAACGAAAGAACCTATACGACTTTAGATGAGCACTTTTATACCAAACGATATCAACGACATCCTGGATGGCTGGCCCGTACCTTAGATTCGTTTTCACTTCGTGATCCCGTTCCAGCTTGTATCGACATCGGTTTCTATAGAGCCAGGCTGTTAATGCGCTTTCGATACTCCCGTTACCAACGTATACCATCCAGCGTTACGCTTCTTCGGGTAGAAACGTTGAAATATCGTAGATACCTACCATTCTAATGTTCCACGCGATATGTCGTATCTTTGCGACAGAAATTATTTCTTGCTGCAATTTTCTAAATTTTTACTTGGTACAATTCGTTGAAAATAATTCCTTAATTTGTTAATTGTATATCACTGATGTACAAACTTTGCGAACTTTCAATTATACTTAATGGCAGTGATCTTGAAATGAACAACTATTCAGTTTAATTTGCACACACTTTATTTTCTTATCAGAGTGTTTAATTGCAATAATCTTCATTATTTTGATAAATCTACATTTATCACATTTATTATTAAATATTCATAATTATATTTTGTAAAATTTCTCTCCTCTTTTGCTGTTCCCTTCAATAACTATTCAGAAATAGCAATTACTAAATTACTGAATAGAGAAAATATCACTAATGTACCAATTTTGCAAACTTTCAATTATACTTAATGGCCAATTTGTAGAAAAAGTAATCTTGAAATGAAGAACTATTTAGTTTAATTTGCGCACACTTTATTTTCTTACTAGAACGTTTAATTGCAATAATCTTCATTATTTTAGTCATTATGAAAATTTATGATTACCTTCTCAAATTCAATTATATCTTGGAATTTCCTCTCCATTTTTTTCTTCTCCTTTCGCAGGGAAATGTCTCCTATTCGAAACAATTCAGAAACAGTAATTACCGAATGGGGAAAACGTAAAATAGCAGAAACCTCTATAAAACGTCGTACCACGAGGGATATTAGAAGCTACATTACGTCTCGAATGAATTACGACATTTATCGTGCCTCGAAATCGTCACAATTGCTGGAACATTGACTGTCGCGTGTTATTGGAAAGCAACTAATTCCCACTTGCGTCGGATTATTATACACGCGCACATGTCATTATTGGGAATTACTTATGTCGAAGCGTATCGGCGCTTTTACCGGTCAGAACAACTTCCACGGCCGTCGTTTTGTGCCACTGTACTTTGTTCGCCGCGGAAAATAATGTGGCATGACTACAAGAGCCTTCCTTGATTCGTTGCCAGATACGTGTGTAATTTACGGTCGCAACGTGCTGCACACTTGCACACACTGCTAGGAATTTCTTGTCTGCGTGTCGCATAGAAATTCACCGTGCAACAATTGACAACTTTCGATGCAATTGTCGGATGCATTAAAGCCAACCGTGCGTTAAGCTTTCTCGTATAAATGCCCGGTTAATTTCGGTTTTTCGACGTTAAATACCGGCCTCTAATTGAGATTTTTTTTTTCAAACGTGTAATTAATGCGAAAGAACGAACGAGGAATGGATCTCGATATTTTAATATGAAAAGTTCGTACATTCAGTGTAGATTGGATTAAATAGTTCTTAATTTCATCAGTGATACATTTTTCGAAAGAGAATTTTTCTCATAAATCGAGATGAAATTGAGAAAAATTTCTTGAGAAGCTGTTTAAAAGGATGCACAGCCAGAGGGGAATTCTACGTGCAAAAGTAAACCGAAAATAGAAAAGAACTTTCTTAATTCGAAACCTCGATTTCGAAGAAAATCGAGTTTGCGTATCTATCGAGTACACTTGCACTTCGCTATCTCCGAGCTTCATGTTCGTACAAATCAGCACTGCCAATGTCGCGATAAGTACTAATAATACGTTTATTAACGATTTCACTGCTTCTCGCATTCGTATTACTGAATGAACTATCGAAAGTGCACTCGACACTCGAACCACAGATAAAATTAAGTGTTAAAAACATATTCTCATCCCATCGTCGTACCCAACAATTTTCAGAAAAACAAGCAAAACAATGTACACACAAATAGTGCTTCCTTCAAAGCAGCACACACGCTGATCAAAGATATAACGTCACGCAACAGCTTACAATTTCCCGCCGGCGTTTCTATAAGCGTGCATTCATGCGTTCACAGAAGTCGTATGGTAATTGTACAGAGAGACGTGAAAAGCTGCGATGGCGGGTTGGTTCATGCGCCTCTCCATTCATCGGATATCATTATTGCCTGGCACTTTTACATGACATCGTTTCAGCATTTATCGCGCTCCGGTTATTTTATCTAAATAGACGGGGCACGTGGAGGGGCAGGGGGGAGGGGAAGAAAAACACAGGGGTAGACGAGAGGAACGCGCATCGAACGGTCGGTTGTGTCGGCCTAAAGCATGAAAAAGCTCCGCGCTACCGGCGAGAATCTCCCGGTGTGATCCAGAGTATGTCGTTCGGGCGTTCTATGATGTTTACTCGGCTACAGAGATGCCTATGCACATGGGTACGTGTAATGGGAACGATACGTTTCCCCGACACGTAACACGAGGGCCGTGCTCCGTTACATTATTTATCACTTCGCGGTCATTTGTACCGGCGCTGAATATCCCCCTCGTCCGCGTTATCTACGCTCGTGCCGTCTCATCGAACCGATTCGAGCCTCCTTCAAACACCGTTAGGACAAGCGAAACGGCGGTGCAAACGACGAACGCCTGTCTGTCTTCGTATCGGACTATTGGGTTTTATTAATTTTTGCTGTAACAGGTTCGACTGGACGGGTAGATTCTTTGGAAAGTATTTCGTGTTCGCCGAGAAAATTGCAATTCCTGGGAAACGAAATGACACAAATCTGAAATTTATACACATAGGTATGTTGTTTGGGGTATTGAATGGAAAATGATTAAAATTTCGTTACGAAGGTCTTACTTGTTAAAATGTATGTGTGACGCGCCAATTCTCATGTTAGATCGGATTCTCGTTATACGAAATGCACAGTTTGCGTTTTTAATATATGTTACGTGTGCGTAAGTGCAAGTATGCATCGTATTGCGTGAAACTGATAAAAACGTAGATATTAAGAATGTAAGGGAAAGTAATACGAAGGATAGGGGATGATACTTCAACAGGACCGTGGTGGAAACGTGTTAAAGAAGGTCTTTTTTCCCTCAGAGTAGCTTGAAAAACATATGTGATTTCCAGATTTGTGCAATAAATTTCTAGATGTTGCAATTTTTTTAAAGAGCAGTGTACAAATTTCTTTTCCGGACTATTCATCTAATTTCCCCGTTACCTCACTCCTCGTCAGCTATTTACTGTTCTAGTACTATATTTAGTAAGAAAAGCTAATGTATCACAGCTTAATTAAATTTGGCAATCGTAATAAATTAAATCGAACATTGGAATAAAAATTCATTTTTATTACCGATACCACTGCTCTTATCACATCTTGACTAAAATCTGTGGCACTGTAAATTGCAATATTCCTCAAACAACACTCGCTACTTCGTTGTCCAACTAAAATTACCCGTGACATTCCTTAAAAGTATTCCCTACAATTTACCAGGGAGCCCATCTACGTTGCAGAACGTGAAAACAAAGAGGGAAAGGAGCAAAGATAAGAGGACGATTGCATTCGCGTCGCGCTCGTCGTTCGCCAGTTTGTTTTCAGAATCTATCGCGGGAGCGACCCTCCCTATTACCCATCCTCCCCGCTTTTCCCATACTTCCGACAGGCCGTTATCGATTTCAGCCGGTACACAAATCCACCTTCGAGTAACATTAGTCACTGACGCTTCTATTAACGCACAGTACGCCCATGTTTCCTAGGCGGACTTTTGCGCGTTACAGAGGGCCACCTTCTGCATCTGTTCGAAGTCAGACTTGCGAGGAGAAGCCACGGATACGATGCAGATAAGCCATCACGAAGCAGCGGTGTGAATCCAACACGTGGGTACACGCGCGTGCGAATTTCACCTGTCGTTCCTTTTTCCTCTCGCGCGGAAAAGTCACCGTGAGTCTGACTATTTCTAAGCGCGCCGCCTTTCGGCGGGCTCGCGTCACATGCTCTTAGGTATACGGGGTGTCTTTGAATTGGTGGTACGCAAAGTGCCTCGTCGAGGAATGGAAAATTGATTTTCGCGGTCATTTCGTTTCGAATTTTTCTATTTCTCTATTGTTTTCCGTGGGAAATTGTGGATTTCGCCTATTGCGTGTCATAGGGAATGTTCAAACGCATTAAATTGTATTAGGTTGTAATTCTGAAATGATTTTCAATATCGAAAAGGAACTAAATTTCAAGGCAGGTTCAGGATAGCATGTAAATTTATTGCTTATGTCGATATATATTTAGGTGTTCGAGCTTTTATTACTTTTAATACGATATAAGAAAAAATTGTTTTTCGCGGTCATTTCGTTTCGAATTTTCTTTAGAATATAGTTTATTCAAAAAGTCTCACGTTTTACGAAAACAAACTATAATATTAATAACAAGCTCCTTGCTAATTCCAAAATTGCAATAAAACGTGCGGTTACTTCAATTTTAAACTCCTGGTGAAAAGAATATTTGGAACATCCCTCCACGTGTTCCTCTTAAAAAAATTATAACCGGCAAACGAATCGTGCTGTGTCTCATTCAACATTGATTTATCAAAGAATACAACTTCCAGCAAAAGAAAAAGGAAACATACCGTACATTTTCCACTTCCGTTTCCACGTAACGTCATCCTCCTTTCGAGTTGCAGTACCAACCAGTTCGAAGACACCGTGTATACCCGCGTAGCTATAAGCCAGTTCGCCTCGAGCTCGGTGACAGTTACAAACGATGCGTTATCCATAAGGATTGTATGTCGCGAGGGCGAAAATGGCGAGGCACCCACTCGCTCTATGTATATTCGTCGCTGTACACCCCCGTCGTTCACTTCCCTCCCCTTCGCCCCTACGCGTCTTCAGCTACTCTATAAACTCGTGTCAATGGGAACGCAATCACCTCCAACCCTTTTTCAAGCAGCCACCCTTTTGCCGTTCGAGCCACCGAGGGTGGAGCTGAAAGAGGAAGAGGAAAATAGGCGGACGAGGGGGAGAGAGGAACGAAGGGGGAGGGAGAGAGAGAGAGAGAGTGGAACAAGTCCTGTATACAAATGGGAGAGCCGTCTCTGTGTCGAGATTAAGTCGAAACGTCGTGCCTGGGTCGCGAGAGCAAATTTTCTGAGATTCCTCGCAAATCGTTTTCCTTCGGGGCGTTGCTCTGTTTGCCGAGTTCCTCCCACGGGGGTTAGGGACGAAACGGATTTCTCGATGGTCCGCGTGAAACGCGGCTTTTTGATGTCAATTAATTCGCGACAACGCGGGAACGTTTCGTTCCAAGGCTCGCGGACTTGTACACGTTGCTTATTCGACGCGGCTACAGTCTCTCCTCGATGAATCCCGTGGAGCACCTTCTTCGTTTAAACAAGTAAGGAGTGATTATGCTTTCGGTGAACTTTTCGATTGACGAATTTGAGTGGGCTCGTTGGTAAGTGTTAATTTGATAAGTGTAACGTGAAATGTGGGACATGTTAAGTGAAGTTTAGGAGGAAATTTACTTGTTTCTGTAATTGTTCGATTCGGACAGTTTCCAATTGGCGTGTCAAATATTGCTTCATAAAAATCTGTGATTCACATTTGGCGACATTCCTTTCTCAGTTTGCAAAAGAAAGTATAACGAGAAATTTTTAATTTTGTGCAATTCTTAATTAACATCACTTTGCTGTACTTTGTCATCTCGTTTAAAACATTTCTTTGAACACAGAATGGCATTTTTTAGATCTATTTTTAGATCTAACCGATGAGTAAATAATTTCGTCAAAGTCTGTATATTTTAATCTCCAAATAATTTCACGAGCAATCGACGCATTTTGCATCAAAAGTGAAAAATTATTCAGCCAAGCGCCATGCTTCGTCGCGACAAGTAAGCAGCGTATGTACAGCGTGTGAATAATAAACGCGCGTCATCGGACATCTTAGCGCTGGAAGGGTTAACCCGAGGCGATAGTAACGGGACGTTCTTGAAATTCAGTGCTGTTTTATTAACAATTCCCATCGTAACACCGCCGGTATAAAATTACGCCCTCGTTCCATGGTCCTTTCTCTGCGAAACGTGTGCTTTAGAAATGTGCAGCGACCGTAGGTGAGGTGTCAAGAAAAAGTAATGCCTCCTGGTTCCATTGCGTGGCCTGGAGGTATGACGAATGTATTCCACTTTATTATTTTTTCCCGACGCCTTACCTGCGTTGCTCCACATTCTTAAAGCACAGATTTCACAGAGAAAGGATCAAAGAATGAGAGCATAATTTTCTCCAGTCCGCGAAATGGAAACCACACGACTTATTTTTCCTCTTACCTGCGTTGCCCTGCATTTCTAAAAATTATCATAAAAGTTGTATAAAAAAGTATATTCTTGGAAAAGACTCGAAAAATTTCTTGTCGTTGTAATTGCTAATCCGGTAAACAACACTTGAAACAACCTATACATACACATTGTCACTTTGCCTGCAAAAATATGAATACACCAGGTCACAGGTGAAATACAACCGCGTAATTCGATCAACGAACCGTACCTGCGGCATAGCAGAACTCGCTGGTAGGAAACGGGTTACAAATTGAAATTCGTCGCAGGGAGGTTGTTCGTGTGGATTTCCGGCACAATTATCGCTAAGGGAGGCGAGACGAGGTAGGTCTGGATAGTCGACAGAGATCCCCCTGTGCGATGATCGCGAGCAAACGATACCAAAAGTGTTCTAAAAGCAACAACAGGAAAGGAGAGGAGGCGTGAAAGCGGAGCAAGGAAGTTGGGCCGCGGTCTTTCCACCGGTGTGTCGGTGTATATACTTGAGTAAATATAAGCGTGACGTGAATCTTGGCAGCATCCGACGACGTCCTTCTCACCCACACTTCATCCATTACCCGGTGGAAACAGGTGTGCGTACCGCTGTAGCGAGCCAACTGTGGAGTCTCTTCGCGTTCTTCCACCTCCTTCGCTTCTTCACCGTTTCCTCTCCTTTTGCTTTTTCCATGGTTGTCGAGCGTGTTTCTATGCGGTCACAGCACCGCCCTTCCGCAATTCCGTCCGATCGAATGCGGCCAGTCCTCCTGTGGTGGTGGTCGTTCTAATTTATCGCCAGCAACGTGTCTCTGACTCGTTCGTTCGACGAAGGCGCGTGCCCAGCCGCATGACGAATATGAAACGCTGGGCCGAAGGGAAACTCCGCCGGGAAATCGGCCGAAACTGATGAGACCATATTTTTTGTCAATCTTCCTTCGCTCCCCTTCACCCCTCTCTCTTTCTGTTTTTCCCTGCGTTTCCATGGAGTAGTGGACCCTTTAAGCAGAGCCCCTGCGACTTCGGTTATTAGGCGCATGTCGAGGAATTTTTGTAAAACTGTGAAAAAACCTGAGGGTTTTTGTTCGGCTGTTGATTCATTTGCATCCTTAGCGTATATATACGCGCAATTTTCTTGGTCACTATCACGGAAGCGTGTATATACGGGCATTCATATGGCGATTAATCGCGGATTACTAAAATTTCGTGTTAAAGGTGTAGAAACCGACGAAAAAATGTTGTGGGACCCAACGGGGACCTTCGGCTTAGCAAGCCGAGGCTTTGCGCACTACGCCAACTGCTCCCACTCTGTTCTCCCTTCGAGGTTTCCTATTTGGGTATGGAGGCCCCGATACTGCAAAGGTCTTAATTTTTTTTACTCCTCCGAAACGATTCAAACGAGGGAGAGAAAGAACGGCGAATGTGGATGTAGTACAAACGATAACACAGCCAGCTGACGAAGAAAGAAATTTTATACAATGTTTTCGCGTAATCAAAGAATATTCCGATACGGATCAACTAAATGATTTCATGTCGAGTGGTAAAGTAGCGGTGAAGAGATGAATTAGCAGATTACGTGTACACATTATAGCAACGCATGTAAAGTTTTAAACAGAAGTAATTACGCGGCATGCAACACTTTGCTTGCAAGAGGTTGCTTGAAAAGCGAAGTGCGATTAAGCACAGTGCAAGGTTAGTTAAAACATAAATTGCGTGCACGCTATTTTTTACAGTACGCTGCAGACATTTAAAAAGTAGAAAAACGACAATAAACTGCTCTTGATTATTCCTAACGCGAGATTCTAATTTAGTCCTGAAACAAAGGGTAAACATGGAAAAAAACTTAATTCATTTGCAAGTCTTCGCTCAGTCCCTTACACTTTCAACACAATTTGTAGAATACTGACAGTACAGCAAGCAGATATAGTAAAAAAATTACATTTTTTCACCATTCTAACATTCACGTTTCTCTCGAGTTCGTCGTTATCCCTGGATCGAAGTGTTCCTCAAACTAGCGCCGGTGAAAAATCGAAGGTGATTAATGCAGCAGGTACAATCGAAATTACTTAATTAGCCCAGTTAGGTCGATTCGTTCGGATGAAATTTCCGGTTGATTTAAACGGAAAGTTCACGTGGAAATAAGTCTGTTCTTGTTTACGGGCTCATTCGTTCTAAAAGATGTTCGCGAAAGGAGCAGCATCGGTTCGATTACGCAGCTTTTCTTTCTCCACCTCTCTCTCTCTCTCTCTAGAGTTCGAAAGGAAAGATAGTTTTCTTGCTGAGCGAAACTTTCACTATTAAATACTAATTCGGCTCGCAATCTCCTGGGTACTAGCCCGTTACAGTTCGAAGATGGAGAACCTCAATGCTCGTTCACGGTGTTGCTTTTCCATTCCCCGTGTATTTCTGACTCCGTTACACTCCAGGGACCTCATTGATCTTAGAAACGTGTATAGACATCGGTAATTACTCGCGCTTTGTTAGTAATTTGCTAATAGATCAATTGGTACCTTGGCCTACCTCGTCCTGGTTCGCATCACCTAACTCTACGTAGCGTAAAACTCGAACATTTACCTTTCTTCCTCTGCATTTCAAGGTGTGCTGTCATTTTTTTCTTCTATTCTCGTTCGTATCGATCATTCATCTCGCCAACAGAGGTGTTCCCACTTGTCCTTTCCATTTTTGTTGTTTAATATCGTTTCGTGATGCACAGAGTGTAATCAAATTAACCAAGTGCACGAGTATAATTCTGTATAGGAAAATACGTCGAAAATGTAAAATGAAATACTGTTTTATACTGAACACTGTTTTCGAAGAGATCAATGTTCGAAATGATTCGGAGAATTAACGCGTTCAATTCACAATGTTGCTGAAATTATTAACAAATTTCTGAAGAAGAACTTTTTACGGCTTCAATTGATCGACGCAGAAACACTGCATCGAAGGTCAAAATGTTTTTGGAAATAAAGTTTCATTTATTAGAGTAGCCTAGCTATTTTTGAGAGGTTATTGTTCAAGATCTGTTGTTTATTCGACGCCCTTTAAGCCAGGCGTCCAAGCTGCAAAAGTGTTTTACGGACACAGAAAGTTCGCGCTTCAGCAGTCCATATGCCCTGATAGCGGCCTGGTTCCTAAACGTTCAATAGCGAATGTCGCGTCGTAAATCCAGGACGTGGTGCAGGGGCAATTAGTTCAAGTGGAAAACCACTTATCGCCTTTGGACCTAATTTTCCACCAAGGAGCCATACTATCCCACGGTCACGGACTTTCCTGGCTGCGGCGGTATGCTCGGCAACCAGGAAGCACTATCCCAGGGTGAAGAGTAAACTGGTTCACCCATCGGATCACCGCCTAAACTCCGAGAATTGGTATGAAAAATGTAGGTCCTCGACGACTTAGTCGATCGGCGAGCAAATCGAGAGTTGTTAGTTTGACAATTAGGGAGTTGCAGTTGAAGTCTTTGGAAACGAAGTAGCCTAAACAAAATAACAGCTGCGAATTGTCGCGGAAATTTTCAAGCGAGTTCGGTTGACTGAAATTTTGTGGGGTGATTCTGTAAGCTGAAATAAGGAGAATATAACGAAATTGCGTCTGAGACTTCGTTTTTTATACTTTTCTATGTTTCCTGGATAAATTTGGCGAACACTGTGCCAATTTTCTGCATTCTCATACTTTTGTTTAGTAGACTTTCCAACGTTTTTTAGACAAATCTGGTGAACACCGTGTCAATTTTATTGTCATACTCTTGTTTAGAAAAGTGCTCCGAGATATTGCAATTGTTCGTTATTAATCTCGAGTTGGAAATGCCACAACGCGTTGGTTCATTAGCGTTGAATTTTTGCTGGATATCGGTTCAGAGAAACCAGTTTCCCGAAAAACGGTTTCAATGTTTTCGTGCGTACATTCAGACATATATTACCATTTGCATTTCAATATCCAATACGTTCCCACAGTTTTCCAATTTCAGTGAATTATTTTTAATACGTGAATTTTGAATGAAAACGTAAAAAACAAGACGAAATTTAATTCTTCAGATGTTCCGTATCGAGATTCCTTCAGGCATTTTATTATATCCAGCGATGAATTGAGCGCGCCAAAATGAAAAATGTAATTATCGTAGGTGATTCTCAAGCTAACTAGATACCTGTTACGTCGGAAAAAAGCTGCGAATTTTAAGCACACGTCAGAGCAAAGCAACGGCAAATATTTTCACTCAGATGTTCCGCGGACGAACTGAAATTTCAGCTGTGACCAGGAGAGGCATTATTTGAACGCACGAAGGGGATGTCAGCTTTGACCGACACTGAAATTCTGATCGTAAGTTCTCTTTTGCGCGTCGGTGCGCTGATTCGCAAGTCACATCGAGCTGTTGCGCCAACATTAAGCTTCGTTTTTGTGTTCTTTATTTTTGCTTTTTGCTTCGATGATAATTGATGGGCGAAAATCCTTTTTTTGTACGACGAGGTGATATGAATTGCGTGTTCGACGAACTCGAATGTAAATAAAAATAAAGGATTACTAATTTAAAGAAAATTAAGAATTATTAATCGAAGTAAAAAAATTAAGAATTATAAATAAAATATAGAAATTTTATGCGTAATGTATGAGACGGTGTACTAAATTTGTCAGAGAGTGTCTGAAAGAGTTCGAAAATCGAGAAATATTAACAATAATTTACACATTTTGCTAACGACATTGCTTTCACTAATGTTACTTCTGATATAACATGCAATGATTCATACATAACATAACTGAAATCTTCTGAATGTCCTAACTGGTGCATTAAAATGAAACAGTTGCGAGATATCAGGACATTCCATTGACCATTAGATGCAGGTTTGAAAAGGTCCTATTTTGGAAGTGCGAAGCTTCACGTTGAATACATTCTAAAGATATAATATAGCACTGCTGTTAATAATTTCAAACACAGAAACGATATTCCAAATTTAAAGAGACAATACCATAAACTTTTACATACTTCGCGTGTTAAAAATTCTACTGTATATTTCTTACAAAATTAAGAGCCCCAAGCATGAAAAAATGTATCTTTAAACTGTAATTTGAATAAACTCGAATGCCTTCGAAACGCAAAACGAACGAAGAACGCGTTAATTCGGCGTCACAGGTCCTGATTCACGTTCAGTTAACCCAGATTAGCCGCGTTACGTTGACATTAACAGCAATTTTATGAGCGAAAGGTCGCTTGTTATTTTGCATAAAATTTTTAATAGAGCCGGGAGCAACTAGAGCTTTGATTTTGATAATTGCACTTGTACAAAGGATTAAAAATGGATTTTCTGGTGCTTGAACGAGGACAATAGTGAGGTATCGATTTTTCCTTTGTGCCTGTAGTATCGTACTCGCGGTGCGTAAAGTGCAAAGTACTTTGTGCACGCTATAGAAAAATGTCTTGTAATGTAAAAATTGCTTCATTAAAAGGGACCGATTGATCTATTAGGTTGGTGCACGTTGAACAACCCATCAGGGACAGCTGAAAATGCTGTGCCCGCTATAGGACAGTCGCGACAAAGGATTATTCACGGTAGAGTTCTAAAAAAATGGCGGAACAATAACATCTGAAGAGTGTTTCACCGACGCGAGTAATGTATGAAAAACGAAGAAAAAAGTAATCAATATCAGCGGAAGAAAAGGGTGTGATTCTATTATACAATATGGCACAGTGCCAGACATTTAGGGAAGAGCTACGCGAATTCAAGTATCAGCTCTTCTTCATTGCCCCCATTCGCCAAACTTATGTCCAACAAATTTCTACTTATGCAAGCGATCGAATAATTTACCAGACGACAAACAATTCACAAATGAAAGCACTAAAATTCAACAAACCTGAGAAACAAATAAAAATAAAATTTTTTTTGTTGAAAATTTCCCGTTCGAAAATCACAATTCCATATACACCAATAGTATCCGTTATTATTACCGAGGTGGGTGAGGAACGCCGTTGCACTGTTTTCACCTCAATTTATTAAAATCTAAATGCGATGGTCGTCGTACAATTCGCCCGGAAAATGCAATCGTTTTATTCTCTAATTGTCCCTGCGGCAGCGGTTCGGCGGGTACGTCTCGATGGCTGGTAAAGGAAAAACTGTCTCGAGGTGTAGGCGTACTGGGTTTTTATATTGTTAGGACAGGGAGACAGGAGTAGCGATAGATAAGGATAGAAGTGGAGAAAGTGGTGGAAACGGAAAATTCGTTCGTCCTCGCGCGAACCTGGATGCCACATGTGCGCTTCTTAGCCCACTCGAGGACGAAAGCAAGTCTTAACCCGGGGAGAGACAAAAGAACGGAAACTAAAATCTGAAGGAGTTGAAAAAGAGAATGCTCGCGTGGAAGAACAGAACAAGGTTCGGTAAGGGCTTGTTGGCAGTGACGTACCCGCCACATTACCAATTGTTACAAACTTTCCACCTGACATTCACACCTGCATTACACATAAAGCAACGACGAAAAATCTTTCCCCGTTGCCCGACACCGTGAATATCGATACGCCGCGTAATCTCCGTAGAAAAATGAAAATTTCGGTAAATAATTTATGTAGCGCGCATCGTAAACGCGTTAAACAGCTAACAAAAAAGTATGCGTAGCATATGCCCCGCTGTGTAGTCGGGACAACACGTTTTGCGGTTTCTCCGCGATATAATGCCTCTCGATATGAAATACGCTTCTTGTGGTTTACGAACGGCGCGTGCATACGTACGCTGTGCTTGCGCTCACGCATCTATGTACGTATGCGCGCACACGAGCTTCGTCGAAAGAGCCCGCTTAATATTCATAACGTCTCGTCCCCCCTATCCACCTCGTGGCAACACTAAACACATTTTAATAACATTTTTTACGACGCCCTTTCTCCACGCCTCAAAAGCTTCACCGGCGGCTTTCAGAATGCTTTGGTCAGGCTAAGAATGAGGATGAAAAAGGACAATCGTGTTGCACAGGACAAGGATCAAGCTAGAGAGAGCGAGAGAAGCTGGGGGACGACGCAACAAAGAGACAGTCGAAAAAGAAGAGGCAAGAACAAATGGTAATGGTGGGAAGGGTGGGGGGGAGGGATGATGAAAAGGAAGGATAACTGCGAGAATGAACGAAAAAAGAAAAGATGAGCGAAGAAAGGGGAGAATGGAAACTCAACCCCCCACCGTCGCCCAGCCTCGTCTCTTTACGACGGAATATTTTGCTGGCCCTTTCAACTCTCTCTCTCTCCACGGCTTTCAACCATCGAACGAACCAACCAACCAACCAACCAACCCCCCTTTCCTCCCTCCCTCTTTCGTCGCCCTCGAAACTCGGCCACGAAATATCGAAGTTTCGCAAAGTCTCGCCGTTGGAAAATCGAAAACGCTTGAAAAGCTCTCGGCTGTTTTTACGCTGACACATTTTTCGACGACGAACGGCGAAGAAAGGAGGGAGGATCGCCACCGTTTACCTAAACGATCAACTATCAAATTTTCATGTTCCATAGTTTCGTAATTTTTCTCTCACCTGTCCTCCCCCCCTCGTCGAATTCTTGCACACGTACGTACACGTGAAATATTGAACGCTTCCCGGGGCCGTTTAGGGGAACAGCCTAACCTTGATATCGTGACAGAAAGACGAAGTACCGCTGGGTGCATTTTCACGTGTCGTGCAGCTTTTTGAAATATATCTTCACGTCCTAACGTTTAACCTGAAATAGTCAAAGTATCGCTTTATTTTACATTATAATTTACGCCTGTAATTAGTGTTAAGTCATGAAACGCGGAACGTGAGCGAACCTCGGTTTGGCGGATTAGGATTGTAAAGTTTGTTAGTCACATTTGGACCGGGGTTCCGAAATTCCGCGTTTTATTACTTAACAATTTAGAGAACATCTTTCTAGAATAAAGTATGAAATGGTCAGTTAAATATTCGCCTATGCACGAAAGCGATATTTCATTACATCTTACGTGAAACTGGGAGAAAATTCGAGTGCCCAATTTTCTCTCACTCTAATTAGAATTGAATATCTAAGTAAATTACACAGCGTGCTCCTTCACCGAGAGAATTGTCGATACGAAAATTGCTTCTAATCCAAAGTCACCACGAGGCCACTTCGTTTAACCTAATTTTTCGTATTTCCGCCTCGAAGAAATACCCTAAGAGACAAGGAGTGTAAAGTCAGCGAGGTATGCCGAACGAATCCCGACTAATCAGTATTTTCAGCATCGCCGTGTTAGGCTGTGTATCACATAGTGCAGAGGATTGAAAAAGAAAAGGGGGCCGTTCATTGTACGCCACTATCGCGTCGCCAGGCTCGCAGCGAAAATTTTCGCAGACAATGTGTATCGGTAGGTCGCTGGGGATGGCGCATCTGTTCCGCATCTCGGCAATATCTCGCCGGAGAATAATGTAACGTCATTGGTACCGCCGCGAGGAGAGATGAGAAATTAAGTGAACCGTGGAGGATCGCATCGTCGGCGACGGAAAACGTATACCGCGGCCGCTTAAGCCTCTCCTTGCTCAGTCAGCCCAGTGCATCCACAATGGAAAATAATATTTGTCCGTTGGGACACTAACGGGAAAGACGTGCTTTATCGTTTTCCTCCTGGCGACCCGCCTCGATCTTTGATTCCGTTGATTGTCCCTGTCACGCTGACTCTGCCTCCGCCGAATCATCTCATCGTGAAACTCCTTTTACTCTTTCCACTCGTTCCGCGACATTTCCCGTCTGCCTTTCTAGGTAATAAATATAGAAATTCGCGATGACCGATCGGTCTCTACTTCGTTTTTTACGGATGGAAAGTTTGGATGTTCGGTGGACGTTTTTGAAAAATCGGTGAAATCTTGGGAAACGTGGAATTTAGAATTTTCTGGTTATTTATGTTGTCGCTGCGATAGTTTCTTAGTTGAACTAATTTTTATTCCAATGGAAATACCGATCCAAGTACACCGTGACCAATTCCCATTGAGCCTCCGCGTCCCTAGTGAAAGGGTTGCGTGGCGCAACTCGTATTTCCCTAAATAACCCCCTTGTTGCTTTCCTCCATTGCTGGTTATTCCCTCCACCCTGCTACCCGCTCCTTTTCCCCAGCCGAATAATCCCTGTACCGTAGCACGTGGAGCAACCAAGGATCAATATTTATCGGTGTGTTGTACGGAACTCTGATACGACGGCGACTATCATTCGTGACAGCAGTGCTGTGTGAAGTGAATCGTTTTGATGGAACGTGGGTTACACCTAAGTTTCCGCAAAAATATAAGTGAAACGATACGTTGTTTTGTCTCAATTTTTTACAAATATTCGCTGTTATATGTTTTAAACACTTGTTCCTTCGATAGAAGCGGATCAATTGATTTAAACTGACGGACGTTGGAAATCTGAGGGAAATGAGAAAATCATTTGGGAAAACGAGGTAATCGATGTTAACTTGAAATTGAAAAAAATTCATTGTTTATTTCACACACGTATCAGAACCAAAGGAGAAACACTATGCAAGGTGCGTTATGAGAATAGGTATAAACTGCAGAGACTCGTGTAGAACTCATTGAAAGAAATGAAAAGGTTCTGGCGAGCATATATCTAGAAATTAACCGTTTCAGAGATAACTCAAATTTTCAGTTCATAAGCGAAGCTTCGATTCGATTACAACCAGTACGTACCACAATGCACCTTTTATAACAAATGTTCAAAGTGATTACCATTCATTTGAATGCACGCTTCCGCACGTTTCTTCAATGAATTTCGCACAGAAAGCTTATTATACTTTTTGATAAGCATTTTCAACATGTTGTTCAAGTTGCTGAACATTATCTGTGGCACTTGAATTCACTGAATACAATAAACTAAGGGATTAAAATGAAGTCGCCTAAGAGACCATGTTATGGGCCATAATCTATCCTTATACTTCTTATATTGTACATTATACAATATTATATACTTACTTATTTCAATCATTCAATATCTCTAATTACTGTATATCTCAAAAATGGTTAATTTCCAGATACGCCTTCACTGAGAATCTTTTCCTTCTTTTCGATGAATTTTTCAACTTCCACAGTTTGGTACCAATTCTTCTGAAACACCCTGTACTTTCACAGCCTCTAAAAACGGCATAAAGTACAGACGTACAAACGGCTACTACCATCTTGCAGAAAATTTCAGCGAAAAATAAAAGTGACTTCGAATTATCGAAGCAGGAATATTAAATAGAAATTTGTAAACAGGAATCCAATTAGGACACGAGACACACAGTCGCTACAGGCTGTTCTACAACTTCTGCTAGACGTCATAACCAGCCGAGAAGTATATGTACGCCAATTCAATTAAAGGTTAATACTTCCACCTTGTACGTCTATTGTGCGAGTGTCAAGAACAGCCGCTCGATACAACATATTTTTTTACAAATTCTCGCTGTTGACCCCGTGGTTCGTTGGGTTACAATTTGACGACCATACCTGCTGCGTTCCGCGTCGAGAAATTGCCACCGCCGCGCCGGGGATAATGAACGATTTACGTTCGTGTGTTATTGTAAATGAATAATGTTAATGTGGCAGAAAATTGATAGGAGGTGTGATTAAACTATGTAAGACTATGTAAGCCTGGGCGAGATTACACAAAGCCCTATAAGACTGTTATAAAGCCGTCTAAGACCACGCAAGTTTAAATGAGACTATGTGTTTGTAAGAAGACAAATACAACATTGAATAGGATTGTGCGCGATTAAAAGAGACTACAAGTAAGGCTAAACAAGGTTACGTTAAAACTGTATAAGCTTCGCTCTCGTACAAAGCTTAGACGATAGCAGTAGAAGCATTACGAGTAAATTATTAATAAAATTAATACGCCGGAGTATCGTATCCCGTTCCCACGAATTGGCGAACCTTTCGTAATTACAGTTACGGCAGATTTTGGTGTGTAACGCGTGTGGCAGATGGAAATCTTTTGTTTTCGCCGGAAACAAGTGGGCAAAGTGTAGAGTTGCGAATGAAATTAAGGTGGAGGTGCGCCAAGAGGCTTCAACGGCACGGTGGAAACTTTCAAAGCGCCTGTAGGCGCTAGTAAAGCAACGAAAGGGTTAACGATCGAAGTATTCCATCTTCACGATCGTTTTAAGAAAACCAGCTACGTCCAGTGATTCTAACGTCCATAGCCAAGGAACCCTCTTTTTTCCCTCGTTGTTATTGCTTCTGTGGACGACTGTGGAGACCTCCCGATCCCACACAACTCACCCTCGAATGTCCTGAGCGTACTTCACCTCTCTCCATACACGTCGTACTTCTCTTCGTCCTCGTCACAGCCTCGTGTAAGTCGTAGATTCCTCCAATCTCAGACGAGCCCCGAATCGTAGGAGGCAAAGAAAAACTTGAGGGACCAAGTGGGAATCGAACCGACGAGCTCCGGCTGGCAAAAGTCGGGATTCCACCCCCATAGCCAAGGTGCCCTCTTTTTTCTCTCGTTGTTATTGCTCCTGTTAACTGTCTGCCGACGAGGCTGAGTCATCTGTGACCCGTATTATTTGCGTGCGTTGAAGGTTCGTGGAATGTACAGGGTGAGACAGAAATTTCATTGTCAGTAAATAATAAGTTCTGTCATCTTTCGATGCTTTTTTTTTTGGAAAAATCAGAATATTTAGTGAAACAGATTTGAGTGTACGACGGGAGGCATTGTGGCAGATTAATCGAGACGAATCTTCTGGTTCGGATTCCAATTAGTGATTTTCGATCGAGAAGATACGTCGAGGAGAAAAGTAACCTATTCCTGGAACGAGAAATATTATCTTGAGTTTAAACTAGGACAGCAGTCTTTAAGTACTGTTAAAAGTACTTCGCGGTTTAAGAAAGTATTGTCGTTTACTCCACGAAATTGGCAATTTTATCGCAAACTTTTGCCAAACAATCGAACAGTTCATACCGATAAGTTGTGTTCACAATTAAACTCTGCGAAGACAAATGGCTGTCATATTTATTGTCAAGAAAAGCTTGGTATTGTAACTTCTTCGATGACTCGACGAGAATTACTGCAATTTGATTGGAACGTCTTGCATCACTCGTTAGATTAATTTTCATTTATTCCAATCGGTAAATTGAAATTATTCAAAAACACGAATGTCTTCGAATCCTGATAAAAAAAGAAAATGAAAACTATGAAACAAGTTGCTTCATAAACGATAGAAAATTGCATAACAAAAAAAAAATTGCATTACATAACGGTAATAATACCTGACGCTTGTTCAAAGAAGTGTAAACGAGTTTGTAACTCGGCAATTAACGAGAAGAAGCTGATCATGAAAATCGAACGTCCGTTGTTCTATCGAGATTCAATTCTCCCTCGGCTCTCTCGTTCGAGCGTCATCGAAGCATTAAGACGGAAACTTTTTCCAAGTTATCGATAGAAAAATGTGGACCGTATATAGGGCCAAGGAACTGATCGATTCTTTTACGGTTAGACGTTTCTGAATTCTACTTATTGTACCCCGGAAACTCTAATTCCTCAGGGCTAATCTCCGCGCCGCTCCTCCGAGCGAACTTCGAAAAAGTTCTACTCGAAGTGGTAACTTTTCCGTCAGCGGCCGCGCTCCTGGGGGTTCAAAAGACTCGTGCGAGGGATGACGTGCGATCGACAGAATTCCACTGGAAACTTGTAGCCGTGGTCGTGGAATCGATACTTGGAGAAATATTACTACCGTCCGATACACCATTCCAAATTTATACTTCTATTTTTGCTTGCCTTCGCCGAGCTCGTCGGCGTTCCCCACTCATTTACAACGTATAAAAATATTAATTATCATAGCTTTAGGGAGGGAATCTACTCTTCCGCCTCGATGGACATTTGAGAAAGAAATTTGCCGCAAAATTGTTCTTAACGTTGAAAATTGATTGCCAAGGGACTTTTAGGGAAATAAGGGACTGTACTTGGTTCAAAAGTGGTGTAATTGAATTTTTTGCCTATTTGATTTAACTCCACGTCTCTGTGCGGAAGTGGTGTAAGTATATCTTCGTTAATTTCTCGGTGGATGGCAAACTAAGTAATTGAGTAAAATGGAATCTAAAATGATTATACGTATATGTTGATCTTCGGGGCAAAATGGAATTGTTAGCTTAAGTAGCTTACATAAAAGAGATGTAACATTCATATTACCGAATTTTACAGAATTTTTACTTCGTCCCTCGTTATCCATAATCCAACTTTTTCCCCCTTACACCACTTTCAACGTTAACGTTTCGTGTTTTACAAACGCTCTAGACCTAGAGCAAAATAACACCCTCGTGGCGAACTAAAATAAACCGGTAGGAGAATAAAATATACGGAGAGTATCTTCAAGGCAATCTTGCAAATTACGCACAATCAGAAGGGACATCTTCACAAATTAGCCAACACGAGACCTGTCACACGATCATGAGCGGCAATTTTTCAATACTCGACCGCGCTAGATCTGCATCGTGTTTGTCTCCATCCGGACGCGTTTCGCATTCATAAAACGCAGAGAAAGCATCAGCCATCGGTCGGCCATTCATATCCGCGGGCGTACTAATAATTTTGGCACGGTTTAATAATTTGACCGATTGTTCGGCCGCTAGCGAAAGAGCTGAAGAGAGACGGGGTGTGCCTGTCCGTGGGTTGTACATCGTTCGTAACCCCGGCTCGTGCATCAATTTAACGATCCTGTCCACGATGAAATAATTTCAGAGGTGCGCCTCTTCGAAACGTGTTTCGCGTTTCCTTCCTTCCTGAAAATCTGGAAGGCGGTACACCGCGAAGTCCCAACCTGTGCGCATGTATAACGTGACCGTAATAGATTATCGATGGTTAGTATCGTTATTTACGAGCCCCATCTATCCGGCATTATCGCTGGTAATTGTATTTACGAGTGGTAATAATAAGTCATAGATGAACTAGCAACGCTAGTAATTGGAGCATGCCAATTTCAGGACACTCGTTCCACGAATATCAATGCACGCGCGCGTACACTATCGGTCAAACATTTCGAGTATCTATCAGCGTTCATATAAATTCCGTTGTTTCCACGCACACGTATAATTTTGTCCAGACAGTTGTTATTTTTAATTGTTAGAATTTACTTTATGGTGGGAATTAACTTATGGCAGAATTGAATTTTGATTTGACTGTCAGAACAACGATTATTTAACGTCCCGATAGATTAATCGGTAGAAATTTTTCAGTCAAGTGCAACTACATAAATGTCGAAAATTAAAAAACACGATATTAAATGTTAAATTGATATTTTAATTTTGTGTCAGAAAATTTTCGAACATGTCACGTCGTATCGCGTGTTGCACGTCGTGTCACGCCTTGTCACGTCGTGTCACGTTGTGTCACGTCTTGTCATGTCTGCTCACGTCTAGTCATGTCTGTTCACGTCTGGTCAGGTCTGCTCACGTCGTGACAGATCGTGATAACACGTGACATGATGTAACAAGTCGTGACAAGATGTGAGCAGTCGTGTGCAGTCTTGACACGTCTTGTCACAACTTGTCACGTCGTGTCACGTCGTGTCACGTCTTGTCATGTCTTGTCATGTCTGCCTCATGCCTGGTCTTTTCAAAAAAGTTTGTACTCAATAAAAAATAAAGATCACTACAATTCTTTTTAATGAAAACATTTTTTTATCTGCCAATCATGCGTATGAGAATTCTCTTGAATAAAGTATTAGAGGACTTAGGTCGCAAATTGATTAGCTTAGAAATTATGAGTTTTGTCCCGAACGCCCATATACGCGAAACACTGTGCGTCGCTGGGAAAATAATTGGGAGTATCAGAATTGAGGGGACACGTGTTCGTAATTCGGGACGCTTGATCGATCGTCGGGCGTGGAATCTCGTGTATGCAAGTTACTTTGTACGCGGATCTTCCGACATGTAGGCAAACCATTAATGCAATTACAGTTATTAACGGACAATTATCGTCGCGATTTAATGTAACGACTCGAATATGCTTCGATGTTTCACCGATACAATTCTTGCGATTTCGTTGCTTTCTGTCGTGTTACAGGAGTTCTGATCGATTGGCGACTTTTACGAGAATGTAAGAATTGTAGATCGATGAGATCGTAATGATTAGCAAAAATTGTGAATTAGCTTCGTTACTTATTTTTATAAACACTACGTGTCCTTAGCTGAGGGAAGATTTCGATCCAGAGGATTAAAACTGATCGAAATCTGTTTTTCTACATTTTTTCCATTCTGCCGGATTCCTCAAAATTCGTAAAATTATCAAAAAATGACACTTTTCGGAACATACACTTGAAAGAACATTTTTTTTCAGAACGACGTCATTTCGTTCGTTAACTTCTTTTCATCAAAACATATTCTACAATATTCAAGCTACATTCCCAAACTATTTCGACTCAATATCACTGCTATTTTTTAAACACCAGCCGCTTAAAAGTTGAACTGAATCTAAGTGACGACCAATGTGACAACCGAGGGTTCAACATAATTTTCCTGAGTGTACTTTTAATATAAACCTTTGATTTCCTAAAAACAAACAGCTTTCAGAGAAAATTCAACGCCAGACCAGTCGAAAATCTCAAAATTTAATATCCCGTGGCCAGTAAAACAAATCTAAGCTTAACTTCTAACGAGGTGTAAAGAAACTTTTTACTTTCTCTCTGTAGCGAAACAATTTTGAAACAGACAGCCGGACAAAAAGTATTTCCAATCGGTCCAGACTGCTGTTCATGTCTTATTGAACAATGTGGATTAACCGTGGGTCATTGGAACGCGTTGCGCCCACGCTACGTGTAAATCCGTTTTGTCCAGTGGACAACACTACCTGGTAGCGCGGCATTGTCACTTGAAAATTGCATCAAACGCGGTACCAGTAGGAAGTGGCCGTCCAGGAGCACGGATGCATTAAACTGGCGAACTTGGCGACAATCGTGACAAGTGGCTCAACGGGGGCTATTCGTGCAAGTATACCCAACGTCATAATAAAACTGGTTGCACCAAAACCGTCTCACGTCGCATAATTAGAGTTCTTTGTGTCGGTTGTACCGGCACTTAAGCTTTGGTAACCCGTGGATTATATTTTGTCGCGATCGAACCTGAGGAAATCGAAGATATTACAACGGCTCGTATATCGGTATATTCGACCAATTTACAATTAGCGCTGGCCGAACGTAATCAGGTCACACGTGGCTGATAGTGTCAACAACGAGAGGCTTATTTACATCGTGACAGATGGTGGCTGAAGCGTTACCTTACGCGTGGAATACGAACGATCGCTTCGTTATGTAATTCGTTTGTATTCGCTGAGGCAATAGGAAATAATAATCCACGAATATTGTACACTTCAGCTGAATATTGCTTTCAGGGTTTAGACAGTTACTTTTTTAAAGCTCGTTTCACTTTGTTGGAAATATTGTTTTTGAATGAAACCTTTGGTTCTAGTTTCGGAAATTATTACCAATGGTAGAGCTTTTTAGCGATAATTATGAATACAAGAATTGAAGGACACACGCGTTAACTTGCACACATATTTTCACATATTATACAATCGAAGATTCTGCAATTAAAATACCGACTCTTCAGGAATACTGTTCAAATTTCACATTATATTTGAAAAGTAGTTCAAATTTCATTGCACAAAACGTTGCGTTTAAAGTTGAAAGAAAGAAGAGAAGAAATTCAAATAGGGAAAAGGATTACAAAAATATGAAAAACTGCAGAAACTTTCAAACACTTGTTCCAACGTAGAAATTTCCGATTCCAGAAAACAGCATCAATGAACGCATTCATCATCTTCGTTGATTATTCCCGGGACAGTAATAGCAATCACCCAGTTACTTCAGACCACCAATCATCTTCTATCTGCACTTTACACAATCCCTCGTATGTCCTCCAGCAGCGGTTCTTCAACCATACATTAACGCGTCAACGCGTCGCATCGCGGGGTTGCAATCGACGGACGGAATCAAATCGCGCCGTGCGGTAAATGTACCTGGTACGTGCAAGGAAGAAGACTACTAGCGCCGCGCCGCATCAGACAAATGGCCGTTCGCTCTTAAAAGTTTCATGACACGCCGCGATTACGGTTTCCGGCCAGGTTGGAAATTGTCATCGGTGGTCTGGCATCAAATGACGCGTTCTCACACAAAGGTCGACCCCCGTGCGTGTCACCTTGCGATATCTAGAAAATGGAAGGCGAACGACACAGGGGGACTAAGGTGGAAAAGAAAACAGAACGTTTCCAACGATATTACTGTGAAATAATTTCTTCTCTTATGGGAGATAAAAGAAATTCACAATACGGAAGGATGTAATCAAAATTAATCGAGAGAATCAACATTGCACGAAATTCGATTTACAATAAATTCAATATCAGGCTTGTTTCTCGATAACAGCGGGCAACACTCCAAAAATGCAAACGCGGGCACAACGTCTATTTCACGTTTCATATTTTTGCCATAACTGTTTAATAAAGCATTTATGGATTTTCTGTATTTTTTTACCTATAGAACGCTCTGGCGAAGTTCGTCCGGAAAATTCTAGGACACCCTGTATGTAAACGGATAATGTAAATCGGCCTTAACACGGAAATAATCATAACACACAAGTTCCCTAGTAGGAAAAGAAAAGAAGACAAGCAAGGAAACGAAGAAAAAGAATTTGCTACAACCCTTCGTCTTCCCTTGATAGTTAGGCAAGTAGAAAGTGAACGACGTAGAACTACGCAGGACGACGCGGCTGAACGCAGTAAGGCAGAACAGACAGAGGAAACGGAACGAACGAGAAGCCAGAGGGGGTGTCGTGCGTCGGTGGCGCCTCCAAGCGTCACTGGTGGGGGCTCGTGGCAGCAGGGGCGAATAGACGCGACGCGGCGAACCCGTCTCTCCTCAGTCGACGTCAAGCCGTCGCGACGCGTACGTGTTCTCTTTTGCCGGTTTTACAAAGCTCACGAGACTCGCGTGTCCCCGTACAGCGTGACTCGTTGTCCGTGTTCGCCCACCTGTTCGCTCCAGCAAGTCGATCGCGCGAGTATCATGAGGAACGATCGTTCGCCATAGCCGTTATCTATTGTTTGGTGCACGTGCATCGGTTGTCGTGGTGGTCTGGTTCGTCGTTCCTGTATTACCACGGGGATAATACCTGCGATTTTACCAACGGTTCTCGCGAGTGACGTGACAACATTGGCGACTAGGATTAACACGCGGGTCCACGCGCGTATGTGTCAAGTTTCAAGACGGTCCTTCGTGATACGTGTTTTAACGGCCAACTAAACTGGAGCAGTGTGCGATATCTTGTACGTGTCAGTTGAAGGAGAGGTAGTCGGAACGGTGTGAAGGAAGATTTGCGTGAAAACGTCAGTGAGCCATCTCTCGGTGATAATCAGTGTGAAATACCCCTTGGATTATGACTGTCGGGTAGGTATACGAACGTATTAAAACGATTGCTTTTTGTACACCGGGAATGAGGTATGGAGGGGGGGGATTCGTGTCCGTACACGTTCAAGCCTGTTAGTCCAGGGTAGTTGGCGGTGAGGTGATCGTGACGTGACGTTGCTAGTGGTCCGTTGGCATGATTGCGGAAAACGGACGATAGTGTGGTATGGCAAGCGAATTTGTCGGTGAGATGGTTCAGTTCTCACGTTCCACATTGTCCAAACAGTGCATTATTAACGCGAATTTCGCGTTCGCTATAGCGGCTCGAGTTATGGTGCCTAGTAACTCGAGCACGAATCGAAATAACGTCGAAACAGTAAATGTGAATCAATGAGGCCTGACTGTACGTATATAGCAGTTTGTTTCCGTTCTGTTGCGAGGTTACCACCGCGATGTGACACATCTCTCGGCGTCTCGTTAGAAAACCCGAGAGAAGTCGCAAAAAAAGTTTCTCGCGGGAGTACTTGCTTGAAACGTTCCGGTCAACTGGCTGACTGGAGATCGTCTCTGTCAAGCGATTAACATTTCCACTTTGGAATTCACCAGGAGCTCGTTAATGTTTCAACACCAGCCTCGTTTATCTTTGGACAAGTGTCAAGTGCTTTCGCTCCGAGCAAATTTACAATAGGCGCGAGGGCTGCTCTGGCCCCGGCACGAAAGTCGAGCCGTTCGGCTCGATGATCTCGTTGAAATTTAAATACATCATCGAGAGAAGCGTTCATCGCCGTTGTTTCGTAACGCGATGCAACACCTATACTTCTCTTTTTTTTCGTCTCGTTACACGATTCTGTGATGTGCTCACTTCCAATACTTCCATACACGTTAAACGACATTCACGAGGAGAGGTAAAAGTTTTTTTTCGCGCTAGTGTGCGTTCCTACGTATTCCAGGAATAAAAAGAAACCAGAAAAAAATATTCGGCTCGTGAGAACGAAATACGATCTCTCGAAGTAAATCGAGCATTAGTTCTTCGGCCACAATATCGATCGATGTTTTTCGATATCACCACTGTCGTAGACTGTGTCTAGTTTAATCGTTCATCCTTTTAGTCTCTTGGTGTAACGTGTATTAATGACCCTGTCACTAAGGTGTATAACGACGGTCGAGCAACTCTGTTTACATTGACATCGCCGCTGGCTTTCTCACCTTGACTGGCTGTTGCTGCACGCTTCCCAATTTAAGCCGATCGACGTGTCGCGTTTCGCGTGTCACACGCGGGTTCCCGCCGCTTTTATTACTCCCAGCTCTGATATCGATTCGCGTCTCGTCGATTATCAACGCTGTGTACGCGTTTATTCGCCAATCAAGTTAAGCCGTCTATGGCTGCGTGTGATTTGAACGGCCTTGAAGCCCGATCGAACGCGACAAGCAGCGCGCAGTATTGCGTGCAGTCGAAACGGTATTGATATTATTAGATCGCTGCTTGACACGGTCACCGTTACGAAAATTTGTCAACGGTTTGCGTCATATCGAATCGTTCACTGTTTTGCAGTTTGTTTCGTTTGGCAGCACCCTGCATCGTTAGTCCCCCCCCTGTGTTTCACAATGTCAGTGTTTACCTAAGCCTAAGAGTTTTTTAGACGACGAACGAATGTTTTCATGTTTACACGGCGCGTAGAGGTTATACGATACGGAACGAAACTGCAATGTACCGATGGTAGATCAAGTTTTTCGACGATAACCTATTTATCGACTCTTAAACACAGTTTCTTACGCGTATCTTGTTTATGCTCCGGTGAATATAAACATCAACAAATATTAAGGTATATATAAGAATGTTATGTTATAAAATATATAACGACACTGTTTAGACGTAAATGTAAACAAAGAAAATAATTATTTCACAGAAGTTTATAGGTTGCGATATTTGCACTTTTCTTCGATAGGATTTGTGGATACTAGCCAACTGACTTAACCTAACCTAACTTTCTTAGTAAAAACTTTTTTGTTTTCAAACAAAACAGAACGTTCTTAACGATATTATTGCGAAATAATACACCAAGGTGTAAAAAAATGACGCTTTCTCTTTACTTATGGGAGGTTGTAAAGGAATTATAAAAAAAAATGATTATTTTGAAGAAGCTAATGGGTTGTGATACTTTGTTGCACTTTTATTCGATTGAATTTCTCTGTATTAGCTAAGTATCGTAACCTAACCTAACTTTTTTAGTAGTGACTTTCTTATTTTCAAAAGTTATCGTACTGTTTTCGTACAGGCTTAGTGAGAAGGCAATAACACTTTACAGAATTTATATTGATCGTTTATTAATAGGAGAAATATTGAAAAAAGTGGATTTGTAATTTGTCCAGTACTGTAATTATTGGAAGTGAAATAAATTAGTAAGTTTGTCGTGGCAACACGATTGTTCCTAACCTATTTTATTCGCGAAAGACGAATCCTAGCTGTTAGTATTTCCGTACCACGTGAAATGGAACAGAATCTATGCATTCTTGATTTGAAGTCTGTTAACTGGGGCACGCGTGCTGATTCCTATTACCATGAATTTTCGAGCCTAACTATTAGTCGCGAGAAATAAACAAATTCTGTTATTTTTAGTAAAATTCAACTAAAATATAACATTTAAATAATAAATATAGTCTTGTTAACGTAATCGAATGACGCGTTTTCTTCTTAACAAGGAAAATAATAGTTCCTTTATCTTCGTCCTTGATTTGAAATTGTTATTACAGGTAATTGGAGATATGAGTATTCCAGCGATAAATTGTGAATGTAGAGTTGTTCGAATAATTGCTCACAGTAGTTTATACCAGCGTTCATAGGTTTGAGGTCACGCGTCAATTGATAGTTCTTACTAAAGTAATCAGAAGAAAATAGTTCACTCACAGTCAAGTTGCATATAGGGTGATCCACTAATTATTTAGCATTCGCAGAATATTTTTGAAATTACAGAAAAAAATAGAAAAGTAAAAGTTATTTTTGCATTTCTATTCGTTTCATTACTTTGCTTTTTCTACTTGCATCCCAAAATATTTAGTTTTGCTCCATTTTTTAATAACAAAATTTATATTACTCTCTTCTGTATTTATTTCCTTATTGTCACTTTTGCATTTCCATTCGTTTTACTATTTTACTTTTTCTACTTGCACCTCTAAACATCTGGTTTCTCTCTGTCTTTCAATAATAAGATCTATATTCTCAATAAATATCATTTATTACTCCTTGTCCGTTTATTTTATCGTTATGTATTCATTTGTTAACAAATCTCAATATTGCTCCAAGTTGCCACTGCATATAACCCTAAAATATACCGAGTGTTGAAGATTAACACAAACATTCTAAACTTGAAAAATTACGCAAACGAATCCCAAAGATCCATTCGTCAGAACAAACTTCAATCCTTGTCATTTCCACGTAATATACGGCCGGCGCTATGTCGTAATTCTTCCCGAGAGTGAGATTTGTATGACAAAGAGAGGAGAGAAAAAGGGGGAAAAGAATTTAGGGTACCGCGGCCGTACAACGCTCGTCAAGTTGTCGAACGTGCGGTGGATGCTGGAGAAAACGCGGCTCCGGAGTCTTTGTCCCGATCGGCACGTCGCTTTATCGCGAAACGTGAGTCTCGTGCCAAAATCGTCGAAGCAAGCGTTGAAAGCAGCGACAAATCGGTATCGTAGATTTATCCCTAGCCTTCCGTGCCGCCGCGACGAGAAATGATACGGCAAAGTGGAAGCGAATTGTCTTCCGCGAGAGCTTCCGCGAGAGCGGTCAGAAGCTGGTTGCAGAAAAGCTGCGACGTGTATCCAAGATGCTGTATTCTACGAGTGTCGCAGGATCTGGACACGAAACACCTTCGAGGGTGTCTGTATATCGGTAATGGAAACAAGAAGCGCGTTCTTCTTTTCCTTCGTTCGCCTACGATTTTTCCCTCTGAGCTCGCTACCTTCAAGCATACATATAACGTCGTACTGTTACACCCTCAAATATTTTCATTCGTAGTCCTTAGTTTTATCTGTATTTACAACGAGTCACCCACTTTCACCATTACTCATACTGGACTCTCCCAACTCTCCTCTCAACTTTCCTATGCGTCGTTCAAAATGAGAGTAACCTCGCTCTCGGGCCGATTCTCGTCCGTTCTGCGCATAGACAGAGAGCGTAGCAGAGGGTAGGACGGAGAGTTAAGTGGGGTTAAGTGGGGTTTCGGACGTTCTAGTGGTTCTAGCCCTGCCTTAGGCACGCCCCATGCGCGAAGCGAGGTTACTCTCATTTTGAACAGAGTCATAACCCAAAGTCCATCTTCCCTAAACCCTTAAATAGCCCTATTTTCTCCATTTCCGCATTCATTCTCCATTCTACCATGCGCACGTCACGTATCATCAAAATCTCTGTTAAATAAAGTTCTGTTTCACGCAACGACGATCCCTAAGTGTTTTACCTCAGCGATACCCCAATATCTGCAGTACAACTGGTTCTTGGGTGCTTTTGAGAATCTGCAATCGACGTGGATGGTTTCTTCTAATTAGAGTGCTTTTTGGATTGGTTTCTGGGAATACGGTTTGCAAAAGTGGTCGCCACAATTTTTTAGGCACTTATGGAATATGGTTTGCACAAGTTTTGTTGTATAGGATGTTCAGAAAGTGGTCGACCCAATTTTTTAGGCACTTGTGGAATGTGGTTTGCACAAGTTTTGTTGTATAGGATGTTCAACAAACGATTTTTGAGGCACTTTCGATAATCTGCTAAAGGTTTGCGAAACATTAGAAATAAATTGCAATAATAAAAATTGCCCAAGCACTTCTTCGTTAGCGAAGTATCACCGTCAATATTTCCTCTTTTAAATGGCACCATATAATTTCTTCTATAGGGTATTGTAGCACCGAGATAAATTTAACGATGCCAGATAATAGTTTTCAAATATAATAAAATTCCTTATTAACGCGGAAGTCAAACATTAACGTAATTATCTAAAATTAAAAATTCACTTTTCCCTTTTTTAAATGACACCGCATAATTTTTTCTACCCTACATTGTAGCATCGAGATAAATTCAGCGAACGATTATAGTTTTCAAATATAATAAAATTCCTTATGAACGTGATTATCTGAAATTTCAATGAAACATTCGTTAGCACTATTGAAGAACTTCCGGATAGAATAATACATGTATGCAGAACTGTGGATTCGCGAAATTTGTTTGCTTCTATGCACCGAAATTTAACGAAGAGAGAAGTTTGCGTTACGGAAGGTGGTATGCAGTTTGAACACTTTATTAGGCGTTCAATAATAATAGGATTACGTAGCATGGACAAAAGGCCGAATCTATAACGAGACTGTTTGCTGTTTACATTCAGCATATATTACTGAATTAGGTTAATGCATGACTTACTCGTTAATAAGGAACCTTATTACATCTAAGAATGACGTTCTTAGCAAGTTTCTAAAGAAAGCAAACTTTATCTGATATACTGTACAATACTAGATAGAAAAAGTTATAGGATGCTATTTAAAAAAGCTCGCTAAAAAATAATCGTCACTAATTTTTCTTAATTGTCGATGATTTTAAGACGGGTTCAGTTGCAAATTTCTGTTTCCATTATTAAAATTGAATAATTCAATGTCAACAATTTGGTGAATTTTTAATTTGGAAAATTCGCATTATTTCATATTACGGTATGTAAATAAACTCTAGCCCTGGCCTCAGCTTCAACATGCAACAGGTCTAAGTGTGTATTTACATAATTGAATGCAAGACAAACGCCAAGGAGTTAGTGAACTATGAAGAGAAATGGCCTTGAAGAAGAGATTCTTGCTAGATTATATTTATTTTTAAAACTATTCAAACGATGTCTCGAGTGCCTCGCCGCATCTTAAAAATAAAGCAAGTTCTTTCGGTGGACTCTGTTGCAACTTTGTCTGTTGCAGTTTCGCAATTATGTCAATATTTCCATAAATCTGCAATTCATATCAGGGATGGTTACAGACCTATAGTGTCTTCCAATAAGAGTGTAATAAGACGTTTCAAATACTTGCGAATCTCTCTGATAAGTTGCCCAAAAATTCGCAATAATATAAGCAAAAAAGGTGAAGTTAGAAAATGAGCAATTAACGACGATCGTCGTTAAAACTAAACGACGTTTTATATGTGGAAACTAATTCTTTGCGAGTAGATTCGCATTTTATGCGCCAGATTCGTATTTGCAAGCTTTCAGAAAAATGGCGAAAACTCGTCGGCAATAACGAAAATCATTTCGACGATTGATCTGTTTTCATTCTTTTTAACTCGAAAGCCACTGGTCACTTTTCGTACACTTTCGCCTTAATCCTCGAATTTTCCTTAAAATTCAATTCCTCGAGTACTCTCGCTTTCGAAAATGTTCAAAAATTTCTAAACGCCGAAACGAAAGATCTCGCCGATAATCCGCCGCAGCGAAAGGGTTAAGGAAAAAGGTCACACAAGCTTGCGACCTCAATTGTACCGTACAATTTGTACGAAATAACCGATCACTGTACCGAACAAACGACGAGGTCCACAACTCTTTACTTTTAATTCCATCTTTCTTGCGTCAGCATTTCTATTTCGCGAGCAGTTTGCATAATTTATAAAACACCCTGCCAATAAAACGATCCGCACAGTCGGCCCGTATTAATAGTCCCGTGACGCGGTTAATAATGCAGTGATCGATGTACAGTGTGTCGTTTTACAGCAAGAATCGCTATTGATAGCGTGTGTATAATTATCAAGGCAGAATTAGAAAGGAATTTTCCGTAACGTTTTTGCTTGCGATATTGTGGGTCACTTTTTGCAACGATGCTGCTCTTGCTCATAGTGTTCCATCGTAATCAGCCGATTCACAACCGATACGACGGGAAGACAAGGTTCGTTTTGTACGACTTATGTTAGAGCGGAGAACGTGTTTAGTCGTCAACAGTTACACGTCGCAGTTATACAACGCAGAATGAAATTATGTTACACCGATCTGTGTAACACGTGTTCGACGTGATAATAGCTGGAAACCTTGTTTCTCTTATTCGCGATACGAATATAAGCGGTGTAATTTTCACTTAATCTTATTCGACGATGCATACTCTCTGTCGAAGGATGCAGCTTGTTTCTGTTAACGAGTTAACTGATCGTCGTGCTTGCATAAACTTGAAAAGAAATTGTGTTCTTCGCTGTTTCGACAAATCGGTTTTCTTTCATCTTTTCAGAGGTGACGGCGGTTTAACCGTTTGAGTGCCACGAGCCTTTCTTATTTCCCGATCGAAAATAGCGCTCGTCATATTCCGAGTCCAAAAATTTCAAAGAGCGCGATCGCGCTGCTTTCAGCTTACGTGTAATAAATATTAATATTAATTTTATCTTTTTTCACTTAAGACTCAAGGGTAACCGTAAAGTCGTGCATCGAAAAAAATCGACTCCTCTGTGATTATGGGCTTCGCAGCCTAGAGCGCTGGCCCTTTTAGGACAGGATAGAAGAAGCGCGATCGCGCCGCTTGGCACTCAAACGGTTAATATCGCTATCGGTGGAAACACGGTGAAAAAATTGAGGAAAAACATGGAGTAATTAATCAGGAAAAGTTTACTAAATATGGGGGAGGATATTTTCTTTCGAATCAGTTCGGTTCTTCGATTAGAATGTTTGGCAGTGCTATGGCGATTCAGTACGTTGACAAATTATTCCAGTAAATTGTCCTTTCGAATAATTGTCACAGAGAAATCCTTTGATTGTGAAAAATTCAGAGTACGTGGTATTTCTTTAACTTTGCTAGAGCGAATAATTAGAGGAAATGATATTTCAGGTTTTTTTTTTATTTGATACTTAAAAAGTGTGTTTTAATTTTAAAGCGTCTTGATCAAACGAATCAACATGCTTCACGCGTTGTCATTTCTAATAATAAAATTCATAGAATTCTTCCTACGGTTTCTCCGTTCATCCTTTATATACCTCGACTTATTATAAATTAATCGATTACGAGCTAAGTCAAGTATCATCTTCCTTAAAGTAGATATTAATTAATTATAGTAGAACACATGAATAATAATAAACTCTTATTTTCAATGATAAACATTTATAGGTCAGATATTGCAAATTATAAGACAAAAAAAAAAGATGATAAGCACCAAAGAAAATATCACAATGTTTCAGATATTGTAAATCGTAAGAGATAAAAAAGACGATAAGCACGGAAAAATATATGAAAATTAAAATATCGCTGTGTTCCTTGCAGAAAAAATTGACGAGACGTAGGCAAAAGTGTAAAGTGTGGACGTTAGAATTTGAAAGAATTAACTTTGTTGCAAGCGAGAAAAAAAGATGATAAGCACGGAAAAATATATGAAAATTAAAATATCGCTGTGTTCCTTGCAGAAAAAATTGACGAGACGTAGGCAAAAGTGTAAAGTATGGACGGTAGAATTTGGGAGAATTAATTTTGTCGTAGAGATAGAATCGACCGGAAATATTCCCTGTAGTATCAGTCCTTGCATACTTCCAAAAGACTTTCGCAAATTGGTATTCCTGTCCTGTATAGTGCGTAATGCAAGGAAGGTCCTCCGTGTATACAGGGAGTCGATTTTCGACTTGGTGACCTACATGTACAAGAATCTCTGATTACATGTCTCGGATAATCGAGGGTCAGAGAGGCAATGTCCGTATAATTGGGAGTCCAGATAATCGATGTTTGAATAGTCGGTGTCCGGATAATTGACGTTTTAATGCATTAGCAAAGTAACATCTGCTTACGTGACACGGCAAAATAACCCAAGTGATTGTGTACGGTTCGCGAAGATAGCCCGAGTAACTTGCGATAAAATCACATTATGCAGGAACTTTAATAAAGCTTTATGGGAGATACTGGTTGAAGAACTGAAACTTTTCAGTTTCGGTAGAACTATTCGCCAATTACCAATTTTTATCGGAACTTTCAAGATTATTATGTAAATTCCAAACTCTTATCTATATGTTAAAAACAGTTCTATCTACGGTTTTGCAGATTAGGCTAGTAACACAGTTTGATTCTTGCTAAATATCGTAGAGTGTGAAACTGTATTAAAATTTTAATAAAACACCTTTAAAACGTGTAGAACAGAGCAGTGAAAATTGGCCGCAATTTCTTACAGTGCTTGGTCTCTTCTACGTAGATCATATTCCACAACAGTGATTTTTCTTCATAAAGAGTGATTAAATCGGTAATGTAATTCCTCGACTAATTTCGTTTCCCGACACTTTTCACTCGCACGAGAGTTCTCTCTGCTCGTGTTCGCGAAGCAACTGCCCGACAGCAGTACGACTCTGTATCGCGATGCGTCAACTCTCAGACAGTTGAGCGTTGCTCGCAGAGAGTCACTCTCAGAAGCAGCGTCCACACGCGAGAAATTCTCTCGAGAGCAACTCGCGATAGTTTCACTCTCAAAAGGATGCCCAGCTTCGTGTTTACCACGATGTACATACGACTTCGACTCGCGTTTCTTATGTTTCGTGGAAAAAATATCGCGAGCCTCACGCGATGTTATGATACGAGAGGTTGAAATCAGGTCCGTATCACACGTGCTAGGGTGACTCACCCTCGAGCGAGCAGAAATCGGGCAGGACGATGTCCTCAGTCGGTGTTTACGAGGCTGTCGGACAAGTGCCTCGACGAACGACGCTTATACCACGCGATCGTAGCCTTCCAGAGAATACAGAGCTTCCTCGAGCAACGCGGTTTCGATTATACGCGGATTTCGAATCAGTTTACATATTTAGCGTGTTCGTTCGTGTGAACTGATTCCTCGCAAATTGCCGCTGCGTGCAAGATCCAGTGGCACCGAATTCAAGTACACAACGAACAGCCGAACTTGGGAGAAAAGTGAAACGACCTGTGTGTACCTGTGAGCTACAAAGCTACAGTTTCACGGTTATGTATATGCGTGAATAATGTAATTACACAATATGTGTGTATCGAAGATGTGTTAATCGAAAATAGAGGAGGGTCTGCGTATTACTAATTCGATTAATTAATGTATAATTTCGTTTTGTTGTGAAGTAACGACAAGTCTGTTTTTTTACTATTTCTTCCCGAAAACTTGTACATATTCTATCCTTTTCTGGGGAAACACTGTTTTCCAATAGGCCTTTAAATACGACATACTTCGTGTTTACTATTTTAACCACAATATGTGGGAATTGAGAATATTTAGGTGGTTTTATGGTTATGACACGCAGTGTATATGCGTATGCATTTGAAGAATATAAATGCACCTCAGTTTTTCGCAAAGTCGGGGGTTCATTGGATTAATCGTTTAGAACTACTTCAATACTTGTCGATATTCTTCTGTCGGACAGTATTATACATCGTTTCAACTTCTTATACCTTGAGCGATAGAATACAGAAATGTTCGACGAAACTGTGACAAAGATATTCGTAATTAGAGGCAATGTATGCACACGTATGCAAATGATGTTTCAATCGACGTATGCTAAATGGCTGGCAAGCACGTGCACCTGGTAAAGTGTTTTTACGTGTTTGTGAAAGCATTCGTGAAAGCAAGTCAGAGTTTTGAGAAAGATAGCTAGCGGTAGCTGGCAAGCACGTGCACCTGGTTTTTACGTGTTTGTGAAAGCATTCGTGAAAGCAAGTCAGAGTTTTGAGAAAGATAGCTAGCGAGGAGAGAAAGTTGAAAACCTTAGAGGCCATAGAGGACAGTTGCAACGAATCGAAATGCAACATTAATTGATAAACATAGGGGAAAAATGTGTCACGTGTGACTGTTTTAGCTGTTCTTTAGGCACACCATGTGCTTAGCACGTGTCCCTGACGCGTTGATGGAATTCTTCCCATCTCGATTGTTCTGCAAGTGTTTTCAACAGCAGTACTTTTGATGTCTGTTTCAAAGAAATATTCGCATTGTGCAATTTGCATCTGCGAGGTAATTAAGCTTCGTTGTTGCGTCGCAACGATGTCGTAAGGTAGTTTTCAGCTGGGTAATTTCGAGAAAATGTTTTGAAATTTTCGAGATCAATTATTTCAAATAATTATCGCAGTAACTAAAAGTTAGGAAGACATAGTTGTAGAACGTTTAATCGATTTCTTTTTTACTTGATTTTCAACTTCACACAATGCTCCTGTCTCAGTAACTACTGGATTAACTTACTCTCACTCTTCCAAACACCTTAATACACGTGTATCTCAGAACATTCTAGCAGTCTGAGTTCTGTGTCAGCAGTGCTTAGATTCGTGTCGCAAATTCATCAACGCGATTTACCTTCCAATTCTTGTTGCACCAAAATTCTACAGCTTTAAATGTATAATATCATTTTCTAACATAGGCCGAACGTTCCAATATGCACCATTTGCTAGAAAATTTGAGGGGTGATTCTGCAAGCCGGAATAGGCCGAAAATCAAGAATAACAAAATTTCATTTGACGTTTCATTCTTCGGTTATTAACGTTTAAAAATATCCCCGTGATCAGGCTTCCCTTCCTACACCAACGAATATAGGCACATCGGTGTACATATTAACACGTTGAATGCCGGGCCAATTTTACATAACTCGCCGAAAAGAATTTTCTATCCTAATGCAACACGTCGCAGTATGCATAAATAATATGTGAACAGTTAGAAATAAAACTATTTAAATATGCTGTGCGATGCACTAATGAAAATTTTACAAATACTACCATTTATTCAAATTAAATGCTTTTACTAATTTTTCAACGACTTCCACGGCATTCAACGTGTTAATCTATTTTTCTACAAAATCTTTTATCACGCGATAATACAGATACACGTGTCTCGGCCACGGTATATCAAGAGAGTCGATCATTCCGCAGGAAATTTGCGGGAACGCAACGAATCGAGGCGAGAAGTCGCCTGTTCTAAAAACGGAGAACCGTGTACATTACACATTACCGAAAGAGAAAGATGAAGACGAGACAGAAGAGCACGACGTAGCGGTAATTCATAGTTGATGAAAGAGCGGCGTGTAAAGTACGATAACGCGCGTATCCTGGCTCGTGTCCAATTTTAAGCGCGATGGGGCTGCGATCAAATCGAACGCGTTTACAAGAAATGCCAGCTGTGCTATAATGAAACTGGCGAAACGCTGATATCGGAACGTATGCGAAGTCGAAATAAAAGAAGAATAAAAAAAAAGAAGGTCGTTAAGGCGGTCGTTTCGCTTTTGGTTCGCGCGCCGGGGCATGCAGATGTAAACGCGGTCGTTTGCATCGGTTTCGGGGTTCGAAGCTAGCTTTTCTGTTTAGAACGGTATAGGCGCACTTGAAAAAAACGATAGTGCTATTTAAAAGCGAACGGTGAATACGAGCTAATAATGCGTTTCGCCTGTGTACACGAACAGGCGTAATCGTATCGATACTAAAACTGCTCACGGATATGGACGTCCTTTGGAAAACGATCCACTTTTCGTAGCGCTGCGACCTTTGGCCGAATTGCCTCTGAAGGTGCTCGGCGACGACGGAAGAATAATTGGTTACTCCTATTTGATATGGAAAGGCAGCAGGTTCTATAGAGTAGACTGTTAGAAAGGAGCTTTTACGTTTGCAACCTTTGAGCAATTCGGATCGCTGATCTTAGATACTTTTGCGACGTTGGTTTTTCGGAGAACGTAAATTTGCGTTTAGGAAATTGGTCTTTTGGCTATATGTACAGCAGGACCCCGGTATAACGCGGTCAAAGATGAAAAGAAAAGGGAAGACATGCAAACTCTAAATTTGGAATTTTGGAAAAAAGCGATGTCGGTGAAACTTAATTTGTATTATATTTCCCGCGTTATAGGGGGTCCTACTTTACTTATTGTTAGCGTATCAGCTACACAGGATAGCTCATTTTAATTTTTCCAATATTCGTAACATTAGTATATTCAGGATCGCGAGCGTTTTTGGCTTCGTTAGTTTCTCAAGAGGGCAATAAAAGTACCGGTGAAAGCAGGTCACGGGAAAAATCCTATGGGGTGTCTGTGCGTGGTGGAAGTATAAATGTTCTGGCAGAGGATGGAAAAAGTGTGTGGAGTTAGATTTGAAGAAAAGTAGACCATGAAAAGTGGATTTAGAGTGGAATCAGCGTGGTTTACAGTTAACGCAGACACTTAGCTCTCATTTCTTTACTTTTCTCAATAAACTATTATTACTATTACTTTAAATACACTTTTCCAAGTAAACTCCACAGTATCTTCGATGTCAGTTGATCCGTATCGAAAACGGTATCGCATAGACACTGTGCAGTTCTACGTTAAAGCTGTAGGAAACGTAACAAGTTGAAAACGTAAGGTGTCGATGTCGCGCACGTCTCTCAGCTTGGCGAAGTTTAATGGTGCCTTCCGATTCGAGGAGAGCGAACTTTCTGGCGTCGTTGGTTACCGTTAACCGGGAAAATCCTGTTTCGAACCCTGTTTAGAGCAATGTGTAAAGTGGCGAGAACGTGAAGGTGCACGCGTGCGCGCACGGATGTTTGAGGGGGTGTAGAGAGAGGAGAGGAGAGGAGAAGACTGCAGAAAATTGGTTAATTAGTTTTCCCCGGCTCGATGGATGGGTGGTCGTGTTGCGGCATGGATTTTAATGTGGTCATTTCCATACGAGGATGTATGATGTCTGTGGTGTTGGCGGTGGTTGGCAGCGGCGATGCTGCAAGCTGAAGTAATAGAAGGACTCGCAATTCAGTCGAAACGCGAGGACTATTTCGATGCAAAATAATACGACGATCACGTCGCCTCAATTTTCAATCGCTTTCACGGGTTTTCCGGTTAGGTTTCAGTTTAACGGAAAAGCATCGTGGCACTTCGATTTTCTCTGTACAGCCAATCTAGCGTTGTGATTGTTGAGCATAACCGATAGTGCTTGTTGTACGGTTTCGCGTCCACGATAGGATCGTTGTTTTCCATAGTTTTTCATAGTTTTCTCCGTGATTGAATGTACGTCTAATGTTTCATCTGCGTACTTTTGCACGTCGAGTTCATTTTTACGAGGGAGTTAAGAATTATTTGAGGTGAAAGTTGATTAGGTATTTATTATTATTTTGTGATTTTCGATACGAATGGAATTATACAGTTTGCATAAATCGTGAATTATATTTGAAAAAAGGAGAGAAATAAATATGACCATTGTTTGCAAGTTTAGTAATAAAAGAAATTCATAAATATTTTATAATTTGTCTCCAGTATAAATTATCCATATTTACAAGTAAATCCTTGAATAATAAGATAAATGATAATATAAACGGAAAATATAATTTCCTTTGAAATAACGCAATAGTACAAATATAAATTCAATCGTACTAATTTTGCAGCGTCTATCGAATTCACCGGAATTATTGGAAATACCTTTTTCCGATATACAGCAGTAACTTCACTTGGAATTATCTTTAATCATATTTCCCATTGAGATGATCATTTCTCACACGTGCTTGCTCTCGTTACGATTTATCGACCGCGGCCAGTCCTTCGAATTATGTTCGCGTAACGCGGTAATTTCTCCTGGCCAGCCGTGCTTCTGTTTCACCGTACAGATTGTGCATTATAAATTGACGTTGAAATTTATTAATTAAACCGGAAACAAAGATTTCGTTTAATATTCAAGTAGGGAATGGCGTTCCCGCGTTTGCGTGCCACACAATACTTAATTGGCCTCGATGCTTGTGAAATATTTTGTAAACGGTGGATTATAAATTGGGATATTATTCGCATATCGTTATCCCTTTGCGCCCTTTTCCTTGTCGAACTGAATTTTATAAATTTGATCGTTGCAAATGTAAAACACCGTTCCGTGATTCTGTTAAAAATTTTAACGAACGCGATACACCGCTTTTTTTCTTTTCTTTGCACGATGTCAAATTATAATATGCAGATTTTTCGTTAAATATGATTGGAACAAACGCGGTATTACAGCTACTGCGTTCCTTTCTTTGTGGATCTGTTCGCGTGTATATGTTGTAACTTTGAGAGAATAACGATTGAAATTCTGTTTCCGATATTTTCACGGACAAAATTAATATTATTTTGATCAGTTATAATGAATTCGTGAAGTTACTTGAGAATTTAGGTATATTTCATTTATTCGCAGGATTATTCGCAGTTTGTTAGTTTGACGACAGATCGTTATTATTAAAGGTTTTCAAAAATATCGATAACTCAGTTGAAATATAAATTGAAATGTTCGTTAAAAAAAGGAGGACACTAACGTAAAAAAATTTCTTTCTACGTCCTTCCAAAATTTCAATTCATTTAAAAAAAAAAAAACAGCGTCTGAAAATATATTAAAAAAATTACCATATCACAAGAGATCTATGTAAATTAACCTTCATCGTTACTGAAGCATCTGAATCTAAACGTTACTCGGTATTTCGCAGTGGAACAATTTCCCCCTAGTGTCGGAAACGATCAAAATATCTTTTCTTCGATTCTCAAACGAGACTCACCTTCCTCGCGAGAAACGTGACATCGAAGTCACTTCGGGGGAGAAAGGCGGAAAAGACGAAAAACGAAGAAGAATATGATTCAGCGAAAGGTGTGAAAAAAATGAGGGCGAATGTTCGGGAAAAGTGGAAGTTTCGGTACAGATAACGGAGCGGAACGGTGGAATCGCTGAAGGTGCTGAAAAATGCAAGTGTGGTGTCTGTCGTGCGGGACAAGCAACGGTGTGGTGGCTTGCACAGTCTAGCAGCGTGCGCGCAAATTCTACTGCCGATGTCTGACTACAAGCGCGGCCGAACCACTTGGTTTCCCACGCGAAAGCGCTTACGTTGGCTCGAATCGAAGAGAGAGAGAGAGAGAGAGAAGGTTTCCAGCAGGGATTGCCGATTGGAGCGAGGGAGTTTTTTTGAGTTTTCTCCGCGATTCTTTTGGGCTTGGCCCTTTTTTGCTTTTCGGTTTCTCGGTCGTTTGCCTCCCTTCTCATCCCTCTTTGTCTATACGACTCCTCTCCTCCTCTGGTTTTCTCTCGGCAGTAAGCGAGCGAAATCGAAGCTCGGTTCCTCCTTTATTCTCCACGTGAAAGCGCTCGTTACAGCGTTCCGTGCCGCGGGCTAACGTTATTGTTACTAATTTCATTCTGCCTCTTTCGATTTCAAGTTTCAGCCCCGCGAGTAATTATGGAACGAGCCGACCGCAACGGCGCGAGATCGCGCGAACGCACAAGTCGCACGGAATATTCGTTTCGTTTCGAAAAGGGTGAAATGCGACTGTCCCTTCTTTCCTCTCTTCTCTTATCTCTTCTTCTTCGCTCTTCTCTCCTTCCTCTTGCTCTCTCTCGATCTATTTCACCGCGTTGTGCTCCTCCTGCGGCGTCACATTGCAATCGTAAACGTAATATTATCGCAGGAATTTCCGAATGATACTTGGAAACGTATCGCACGTCTGATGATATTCCCTTGCACATGCGAGCGTGGTCGGTTCTCACGCAGAAGTGCTTACCAAGCGACACGCGAAACAACGCCGTTCTTGCAAATTCTATTCCACGCTTCCTGCCTCGTTCTGGGATATCACGAATATGCTCGTACCAGTGGTTTCGGCTCCAGGAAATATTAACGATTATCGATTGGATATCGGTGAGGCGATGTGCGAATTTATGGCAGACATTGACAATACTGGATTTCACCGCGTTTCATTCAAAGAAAAAATTGAATTTTCTTTTGTTTTTTCAAAACGTGAAGAATGCATTGGATTATTCGATCGCAAAAAACATTGTTATCCTACTCAATGTTGGACACTTTAATCCTCCTTTCGGAAATGTATCTCTTTTAGTATTTATCGTCCTTTGAATTAGGGTAAATGAAAAGAATTGAACAAGTATTTTCGGGATACGGTATTGAAATAAATTTTCTTATCTGTTTTTCAAATTTGAAATATCATTGCACGTGGATTTTGTCGATACGCAACTTAAATAAATAAAAAGATTTCACGTTACCTGATTAATTGAAGCAATTTAAATCTCCTTTTTCTTATCGAGTCACGAAATTAATGCGACAGATATTTGATCTAATATTTTTCGATATTGAGAAATACAAATTTATGCATACCTGTTTTCCTTTTTTTCATTTCGATATATAAAATTCACGTTTAATATCACGGTTTGACGTTTGAAAAACCAGCGAAGAATTATTCGATACGAAATGCCTCAAGAGTGATTTGTTAGTTATAAAATGTGCTGCGCGAGACAGCGATGGTCCAGGGGAAATGAATTCAGAGTCCTCTTGTGCGTGTGTTCGTTTCGTGCAAACCGGCGGCAGAAGTCTCTAAAAATATCGGTGTTACAGTATGCAGCGGATGTGGATTATAAACGAGCGTCTTAGGAACGGGTAAATCTTGGAACTTCTTTATCTTTCTCGTTTGAACAATGTCCCTGGTATCTTTGCTAAATTCGTACTCGAATTTAATTCGTCGATAAATTTCGCTATCGAGCGATAAGAGAAATCTTACGATCGAGCTGGAAAAAAAAATACAATTTAACTGTCGGCTAATAGACTCTTTGGTTATTGTGAAAGAAATGAAATTGCATTGAAAGATGTCTCTTGTCGTCAAAGACAATCATTTTTCGCATATTCCAATTACTCTTCGCTCGTTACTCGTTTTAAATTAGCCTGTATGCTTGTTTTATTCCTATTTTCTCCCTTATTACGCACGAAATATAATTACACTTGCCAAACTTTTACAAGCGTGCTAATATTCCATCTGAAAAAGCTACATGAACCTTGGTGCTTGGAGGAAAAGGCACGTGTGGACAGAATTTAATTCTGCTGGAATTATGCAAGGTAGAAACTTGGTTAAGCTGTGCCTGAAACAATACAAAGGGACACTTGTAAAATTTTATACACACGGATACAGAAATTCCGCCAGGGATTGCAAAGAATTTTTATATTGTCCGAAATTTATTATTATTCATTTTTCACAAAGGTGCAAAATACAGCAGCTCCGAAAGCACACGCGTGCTTTTTTCCATTTTAACACTATTTTCCTTTCCATTTTTCCTTCACGCAAAATCCAAAAGAACGTGTAAAATACAAAAACGGAAATTATATTTCTAGAGTTGTCGGTGATAACTAACATTTCAAAAGATAACACAAAAGAAGGAAACTACCAACGTACAATTTTCTCCTCCGTCCAGTTCGTTTGTACAACGAGCTTTCAAATTATACTTAACCAAAGCTGACAGACAGCCGGTGCTTTTTCACATCCATTACGAACTCCATCAGTACCGGTATTTTGATCGCGTTCACTCTATCTTTTTGCAATTCGATCCTGTCGTTGAGCATACAAACAGAAAAAGCTGCGCTTTTGCCTACCTGGCAATCGAAGGTTCCGCGATGTCAACCGAACTGAAATTCGCTGTAACAAGGCAAATAAGATAAATATCAAGCCGAGTCATCGCGGAGCACGGAGAAGGGTTGACACGGGGAAGGAAAAGTGAGACGGAGACAGAGGGACGATGGCAGAAGAGAGGCTGGATCTCGAGCGCTCTTTTGCTTCGATAGGAATATTTGAAGCGAGAGACTTGTGTAAACCTATCTAGACGCATGTATTGCCGATCCTCTGTAGCTTCGTCTGCTCTTTTCCTCGCGATCAATTCTCTTCCATCGTGCTGCAGCAATTCGCGTTGTCAACGGAATATAACACAGCTGATACCTCAAGTCCCGTTTTGTGCTTCGAAATTTTCGCGAGATCGACGTTGAATCGATCGTGACTGCTCGGCTGTGAATATCTGTTGAATCGACGTTGCTGGAAAATGAAGTATGAAATTTAGAATTTGTTTTTTATAGCGAACCGGTAGAATTTTGAAGGATTAGACAGAAGTGTAAGGGAGGTTTTTTTTTTTTGAATAAAAATTTTGTGTATTGTTTCTGTTGGCTCCCACAATGTCCATGAAGCCTGATTATACAGCAAATAACTTTTTATTGTATGTAATAACTCGTAATGCAATGTAACTGAGTTGTTAAATGTTAAATGTGTGCGAGTCCAATGTCCTGAGGTTCAACTTTATTGTATGTAATAACTCGTAATGCAATGTAACTGAGTTCTTAAATGTTAAATGTGTGCGAGTCCAATGTCCTGAGGTTCAAAATTCGTGTAATCGTTCGTACCAGAGTTCAGAATTCTATGTTTCACTAATGTGTTCTTACAACGATGTCCTTTTCGTCTATCACCCCAGCCCCTTTATACGGTTTTTGTCCGTCCATTTGGGTCCCTTGACGGGGGTGAGATTTGGGTGGGAGGCCAAAACTCCCAATCAAGTTAGGGCCTTGGTCGACGCCCGACGCCAACCGCTCACCCTTAGGGAAGGGGTGTTCTGGGTGAGGTACGCGTCACCTGAGCTTCTGGGGAAAACCCAGGGTAACGGTACCGCTCGCTCGCTCGCATGTGCCTCAGCTCGCGTGGGTTTATGACACGTCAATTGCTATTGAGATGCACGAAGAAACTCGAAATTCTCTGCTTTTATGAGAGGTTTGGAGCCCTCCTGACAATAAGGAATAACTAACGAACGAAACATTAAACGCGTGTTCAAACCTTAATCTCAAGAATAGCAGAGTCGCGTCCGTATCGTAAACCTGGTCTAAACTTAAGTATCCTTAACAGTTTCTGTTCGCTGAAGCACATTTTGCGTATTTGTAATAGAAAAATATAGCACAAGATTTAGGTATGTAAAGTAGGTTAAATCTATCGATTAGATATACAATCTGGATAAGTTTAATCGTAAGACCTTAATACCACAGTGGGTTGGTGGGTCAGCAGATTGAAACTGAGTCTCGTTTTTGTTTTAATAATCAGATATAAGTTACTTTCAATTCTGATTCGATAATAAATTTCGAGAAGAAGGAAAAATTTGTTAAATTCTAGGATTGAAATTTGAACTTAGTTATGTCATTTTTTGAACCAAATTACTACTTAATCGTTCATAAACGATTTTTTTTTAAGTTTAAGTTAACTTCTGGTACATTTGTTCCTTCGTTTGAAAATGATAGTCTTTTTATTATTTACGGAAAGATTATCTTTTTAAAGAGCATATTTCTCAACACATCTAAAGAAAATACTATTTTATAAATGGAATTTGGTACTTTTTGGTATTTTTTAAGAAAGGAATATTAAAAAACGTATTTGGTAACAGTAATGTGAAGAATGTTTTAAAATAAACAAAGATGAAAAAATGTAAGGTCTCTCGTTCTACACATCGTCGTGTAATCCTTCCTAGAAAGCTTGCCTCTGTTGCTCGTACCTTAATCATGAACCTCAGCTGCACGTAGCAGAAGAATACGCCAAATAGGCCAGAACATTTAGGTATGGACGTGCTGCTTTTACGTTTGATGCTCTGGATAGGAAATCCTCTCCTTATTCAAAAGTTCCTCATACTTGTTGGAAACTAAGCTGTTTATGTTGTTCTTAAATTGTAGTTTTCAAAAACGTGTTGACATTTTTTTCTTTTAAAAGAAAGGTACGTGAATTTCATCGGTTAATCAACGTTCACCCTATAAAGTATATTTTTTAAACCAGGTAGAGAAGAGTTCGTACCTTTTTTTAAGGTATGAAACTGAAATTAAAAGTGTGCTGTAAAAACTATTATTCGTTCATTATAATTTTAATACTTTCAATTCAAATGCAAAAAGTTATTTAAATTTATTATGTAGGAAAAATTGTGGTAGAGTGTTTGTTCTTTTTAAAATGGATATTAATATTTTCGAATTTTTGTGAGCCTCTAAAGTTTTTTATTATGGAGCATGTCAAGGTAGAATGCTTGTCCCTTCAAAAATGAAAATTAATATTTTCGAATTTTGGAAAGCCCCTAAAATTTCATTAGATATGCTTTGCATACTTATTTAGGCATTATTGGATATGTCAAGGTAGAATGCTTGTCATTTCAAAAATGAAAATTAATATTTTCGAATTTTCGGAAGTCTCCAAAATTTCATTAGATATACAGTAAATTCTCCACAAGTGTCAGTCCGCAAGGAAGCTAAACCTGACACTTGTAGAGTCAGGGACTACGTTTTCGAGCCTCGCGCCCGCCTTTGTAGTTTGCCGAACGTAGACAACGATAGCGAATAAAAGATAAGGATAAAACGTGAGTCGAGGCAACCAAGCGATTTAAATACCAACTTTTTTAATTTTACGTTCTTTTATCCCGAAATTTTTCTTAACATACTGATGAGATTTTTCTGATGAAAATGACATCAAACACGACATAATTTGAACAACATTTACTTATTAACACGTTCACTGTCTGGCGTGACAGTGAATAAGTAAATGTTCAAATTATATCGTGTTTGATATCACGACGCAGCCTAGGCGGAGGACCATCTATACTGACACTTGTAGAATCCAAACTGTCTGACAGTTGTGGAGAATTTACTGTATATTGTATACTGAGGTATTATTGAAAGATTTGTTAACAAGCGAAGTTCAAGACACATAAACATCTCACTTTCGCGAAATTACTCGTCGTATTCCAGTTTCTTCGATAATTGTTTCACGTTCATACTGATTCGCCATTCGTCATTGCACCCTCGCACGCGAAACTACATAGTTGCATTCACACACGCGCAAGCTCGCGCACGTGGACACGAATCGGTCTTTTTCCCCTCTAACGCGGCTAATTTGTAAGCGTGTAACGAACATGCATCAGCCCGGCTTGTTATAACTAACAAGGGATAACGACACGAGGTCACATTTCGTTTCGAGCTGCGCTTTTTCAGGCACAAACGTTTGCACACATACCATTACCAGCGTGAATGCGGAACAGCGAAATTCCTTCGTGCCTCGACCGACATCGGTTATTATCATATTTTGTTAAGTTACCACCTTTCTCTCTACAGTGTGTCCCATAACTGAAATATCTATTTTATGATTCGACAAGTGAAAACAAAAATTTGACGACCTACAATTATTAAAATTATTAAGAAATATTAATTAGAACTTGACAAGAAAATTATTTTTCGAGGAAAAATTACTGAAAATAAATTTGAATCGATATATTTTTTCTATTTCACTGTTTTATGCCACACCCGGTGTATGTTCATTTATCGAATAACTTTGAGAGTAAAAAATTGCTTTTTCTATGGAAATTACGCAGACATATCGATTTTACGTTAAAGGGTAAATTTTGTGTAATTAAACTTCGTGTTTAATAAAGTTAGAGAAAATTAATATAGGAATTACCAGGTAAACTGAAATTCGCAAAATTCACTATCAATTACGAGCTTAAAGAAAATTACAATTTTCTTCTTCTAATTTTCGAATCTGTACACGCGCATGATTTCCTTTTCTTGCTCCTATTCGTAGTACCTGCTGGCACTGTTCAATCATTTAATTCTAGGACATTCCTTACGTCCTTCATGCTTGTCACTCGACGTGTATTGAAAAGAAAGCTCGTTTTACAGCCTGCTACGAATAGTGAAAAGCGTGACACTATGAATGAAAAAAAGGAGTGGGAGGGTGGAGGGGGAAAAAAATGGTAAAAGGCGAATGAATTTTTAGAATCCGTATTTTACACGAGCTTCGAATTGAACATTCCCGTCTTATACGCGTGGTGACACATTTTTAATGAGAGAAACGTATAAAATGTAACCTGTGTGCGAAAGCACCCTCTGTATGAAATTTTAGGACAATGATATTTCATTTTTCGTTCTGCCTGTTATTTTTCTCCCCCTTTTTTTTTTTTTATGGATCATTCATTTCGCCGGTGCTCTATTTACACTATTATATTCAGCGCACGTAAATCCCGTTCCCTCGGATCGTATTGCTTTGGGAAACAAATATGGACGTGCTCGTTTCGATTAAACAGAGTAGAATGTAATTCGTAGCCGAAAAGACGGACGAATGCCGTGCAAAAAATGAAAAAAAAGCGCAGGAGAAATACGAAATCCAATTTTTCTCGTGCAAACGTCGATAATCTGACGTGTATTCGAGAAATGTACTGGAAGATTCAAATTTCGAAAATCTGATTTATTTACTTCGGTTTGAAAATGTTTTAAATTTTATATAAACCTTAAAGTTCAGTATGTTCTTTTTAATAGATGTTTCATTGATTTTAGGACTTCTCCGAAAAGATAGAATTGCATTCATCCCTGATTTAACCCTTCTGAATTTTTACATAGGAAGACATTTCGAAAGTTTATGGTTCATTTGTTAATAAATATCACACCTATATTCTCCGAGGTGACGCATATTCGTGAAAAATATTCAGAATGTTCCTGCAATTTTTTAATAATTTCGACCGTTTGTGATAAATGTACGCGAAACACGTATTGTTCTGTGAAGAAAGAATATCCAGAAAAATGTCAGTTACATTTCTGTGTATTTTATTCGTTTTCAAAACGAATGTATGTTGTTTCTGAAATTTTGCCATTCGTTGAAACAAGAATTGAAATACTTGACGTGTGCTTTTGATTAGCCGTGTGTCGGGTGAACCGAAGTAACGGTTAATTATATTTATAAGCTTGAACATTATTGCTGCAAAATCTGTAATTATTTTTTAGTACATGAAATTTTGCGAAAATTATAATCAAATCGAATTGAACATTTTTCTAAAATAATTCGTAGAATATATTGAAGGGGTTGTAAGCAACAAAATGCATCTAAATTATGAAGTTACACTTTTACAGAAAACGTGTAAACAAGCAAGAAAAAATCAAATTTCAAATTGAAAAATTGAGGAAGGGTTTTCAAAACGTGCAGTATTGTTTATCGGTCCGACTTTGTATCCGTGTACATTCTTTTCTGCACAATCATATTGGCTGCGCGTACGCGAAACAGAGTTTCGTGTAACCTGTAACACTGGATGATCCTATACTCTGTTTAATTAACGTTCATGATGATACAAAATTCGTGTGCTCCGTGCAACTACTGAAAACAATGAATAAGTTAAATAGGTTCAAACGAACCGGTCTCGTCGCTCGTGTTTCCACTTGTATTTTGTTCCTGCTTTATTTGCTTTGTCTATAAATTCCAAACAAAAGCGTACCGAATTGCTGTTTCATTAAAAGTACCATCGAGGTTGCACAATTTTTCAATTTAATTCCTCCGCTGAAAAATAATTGTGCTCGTGTTTTCGAGCTGAAAAATTACCTGATATGTTCGTGGAAAGACTTCCTCTTGCAGTTTAAACGGGGGAAGGATTTGTATTCAACAACTTGGAAAATATACGTGAAATTTTGTAAGTTGACGTTCCGCGATTCGGATCAAACTTAGATCGTAGTGCGTTGTTGGAAATAGCAGGAGCAGCGCGTTCTTGAGTAATTGTGATTCGTGTATGAAATGTTAGCGACATTAAAAAGGAAGTTGTATTTCGTATTCTAAAGTAAACAATTTTTCATCTCGTATCATTAAATGTTTCGTCGAATATTAAAAATACTTAACTCTTGCGCTGGCAAAGTTTCAAGCAAGATCTGGATCGATTTCGCGATATTTTCAGTAGATCATAAAAAACTGTTAAAGGAAATACAGAAATGATTGCCAACATTGGTAGATAATATTCGGTCGTCCCGTAAGTTCGCGCCGAATTTTGTAATTCAGGTCAGTGTTTCCAACGAACCTTCAAATTTGGGAGAAAAAAACGTGAGCTCGCAATATTTTCCTATTTTTATTTGGTAAAATAATTACGTCATTGCTGCAGAATTTCCTTAGATTTCCGTTAAAATACTTTTCTCTTCGAGCATAAACTTACGAGATAACCTAATAAATTACGCAAGCTGGTTTCTAAATAAATTTTCTAATCCCACCCCGTTCAGTTCTCTATTTTCCAATTTCCCGCTCGAAATCAATCCTCGTTCCAGCAGACACATCGTATCGCGCATTTCACTCTAAACAGAGGAAAAAAAAAACAATCCCTGCGAGAACTATTGGTTCCATTTCGTCGATGAAAACATGAAAATCGAAAGAACTGCTTTACGGGTCGTCGTCGACTGCTGAATTAGCACACGGGGACCGAGTTCTATATCCCCCCCCCGTTCAGCGATATTTCATTCGGAAGAAAAAGGAGTGACATATCGTTTTCGTGTCGTTTACCACGAGACCGGTTGACAGCGTACCGAACACCGAACAATTGGTGGCATGGAGTGGTCATCTGCTAGGCGGCCGCATAATAACGCGCGCCTGCAAGCGGAACGCATTCAGCATTATCTGGTTGCCGGTAATAAAATACCCTTCACCCATTTCTACAGGAATCCGTGTTGCCGTACGCCACGTGGGTCGCCACGTATATACATGTAGGGACACGCTCGTGCAATCTCGTATTACAACCCTCCACGGACCGTGTAACCCACCTTGGATATGTTTGATGTAAACACGTATGCAACCGTGCGTCACGAGTCTTCACCTACTCCCTCTGCGGCATCCCCTATCTCTCTCTCCCGTACTCTGTTTGCCTTAACTCGTTCAATTCTCCTGGGACAATCGCTTCCTTTCTTTTTTTTTTTTCAAGCTTTGTCTCGCGCCATTTAAAAAGCGACACGTTCTTCGCTTGGATTCATTGAAATTACTTTCGACGTTGAAACGCAGTCACGAATCGCGAATAGAGGCTTCCTTTGATTACGAGCGCGGTTTGAATTTGAAGTTGACGTTGTTAGGAGTGGGCCCATGGTATGGCGCCTTTAACAACGCACGCCGAAGGAAACACGCGCTTCTGCCGAGCTAATTGCAGGCGGAATCGTTTCGGATCGATCACCGCCTGATTTTCGTGACTGCGTTTGTAGTTTAAGGGAATGGAAGCCACGTGGATTAACCCCTTGATGATTTTTTTTTTTCAAATTTGCCGCGCTAAAATGGAGAGATTCTTTTGAGAAATGCGCTCGTAAATGGTGGAGCAAGTGGAAACGCTGTGACCTTTGTCTCCGATAAATCTTACATCCTTCAAATTTCCTACCTATTCACTTACACGCTCCCTCGGAAGTCTTCCGAAATTCTGATCACGCTCTCTTCACCCTTAAGATTCACTTCTGCACACAGGGGCACGATCTGAATCAAAGCCATTAAATCTCTGACACACGCTCTCTCCTAGAATCTTAACTTTAAAACAACACCGAGACTTCTTCATTCCAGCGTTATTATTTGCATTTACCTTGTTTAACACTAATCGTACCGACGCTTTCTTGGTTAAACGACCGGTTACGAAATAATCGTATTTTTCCGAAAGGAAAACAGGCGATTGCCCGTTTAATATAAAAAACAACGCAGAAAATAGCCGTTAGATAATAACAAGAAAAAATTTCGTATTTCCATTTTTAGCAACAATGTTAAAAAACAGGTTCATGGTCACTTAAGTGTTAAACTTACCTTTCTCTAGCTGCACCACGCGCAACGCACACGGTGTCTAGATCCACGATCTATCTACGATCACGAAACAATTAGCCTGGTCACGGTTACTAAATCACGCTCCTCGCGATCGAACGCGGCGTTTTACATACCGGAAACTGCTATCACACCTCTAATCCTTCCTCGCGTCTCCTCCGATCCTAGCACAGACAGCGAAACGAGACGTGTCGTAAGGATCGAGGAGACCTGTGTGTCGTCTCTTCGCAGCGCTTCCGTTTGATCCCGCGTCTACGAAGATCTCCCGGTTATTTGGCATTAATGGTTTAATTTTGAAGGGATCAGACGTGTCTGCAGACAGAGGTGGCCCCGTCAGCGCGGATTCTTGCGTGTCGTCGCACACACCTTTAACGGCCGTGTGGTACAGTCTATAATTATTGGCAGATCAACGGAGCCGAAGTCCGTCCGCGGAAAGTTCGTTATAGGACAGGCATGTCCTCCCCGCAGGCACTTCCCGTGCACACAAACATACACGTCGCCAGGAGATACGAGCCTTCGTACGGACGTTAATTATTATCGACAGTTTCACAAAACGAACTCTCTCCCGCTCGGCTGTCTCCCTATCGGCCGTGTACACGCACCGACGAACGCTTTACGAGCCCGGCCCCGTCGCAATGGTTAATTGCATCCAGTTCCTCGCCTAGCTGGTGTTCGAATATATACGTGAATGGGCCGAAGGTGACGCGACGATCGATTCGAATTGCTCTTACTAGTCCTTCGTTGACTCCTGTTGCTGCTTGCCGGACGAGATTCGTTGCTATCGATCGTGTAGGTACGCGTGGCTGGTCGCGCTGGAACTGATTAAACTTCAGGATTCTTTGTCGGTGTGGTGCGATGATGCGAAGTTGTTCGGTCGACGGAGGAAGAATACCGGGGAAAATGTGGAATATAGGTTCGAGGGAAAAGAATTTGGAAGCTTTGTGTTAATCTGGGTCAACGATTTTTAACCCTTCTTCTTCTTTTTTATCTCGCGGCACACTTCAACTAATTACCAAAGTTGTACGGTGTAATGAGAAATATTTTTTTCACCGATCTGGTAAAATGTATATCATTTTTGAGGAATTTAGAGCGTCACTGTGTATCGATCGAAAAAGTTTGCCGGAGAAAAAATGTTCAACCTTAAATGTCCGACTGTAAGAATTGGAGAACTGTGTGCGTACATCGATATGACAAAGTGGTGGCTGACGGTGCGCGTGTTCTCGTACATGTTTAGGGGAGAATCTTCTTAAGGGTGGACGAGTAGAGATAGTCTAGAAAGTGAGTTTTAAAAGAGTACAACAAGTGAGGTATGTGTATCTTTAACATACGTCATCTTGAGCTTTGCGAGAACTTCAACGCGCGTTAGAATTTCTTCACATTCCTTCCGATACTAATTTCAACTTTAATTACGAATCAACGAATTCGCACTGAAGAAAATACGTACAATTCCCAGCTAAAAACAGGCAAAATATCAATTACAATACCTGTGACAAACACAACTGCACCTCGACAAATGAGAAACTGCAGAAGTAAAGCAACAAGGAAGGGAAAAAAGAACAACGATCGTACTTCATCTCGGAGAGTCAACAACACGAACGTTGCATAACAAACCCAATCAGCCTCGTGCTTGGACAAGTTCGCGTAATGTTCCTATTTATACTGAACGAAATAGCTTGTCACCAATGTCGGTCGATACGCACAACAAGCGCAAATACGCGAACGCTTACGTGTTGTTACCAGCGAGGCTACAGTTTATCGATGCTCGACCTCGAGAGATTTCTCCCTCATATTTTTTCTGAAGTCTCTCGCTGGCACTTCCGGAGGGAAAACAGAGCGCGAGATAAAGCCCCTCGGGCAGAGAGGAAGAAGTTTTTTTTCTCGAAAATGTCTCCGTGAATCCTCGAAGCGGCGTGATTCTCAAGCAAAAGTGAGTAGCACTGAGGAGGAAACGTGTACGAGGCTCTAAACTCTCTCGAACAACGTTTACGATAGAGCGTGGCCGTCGATCCTGGAAATTACTTGATTTCTAGGACGAAAGAGGGAGGGAGAGAGTCCTTTATCGTTACCATTTTCAGAGAAAACAAAAGAAATGGAGGACGTTTGGTATAATGAATACACCGGGGCTGTTTCTTTCTCTTCTTTCGTTCGGTACTGGAACGACGAGTCCAATCTCGTTGAGGAGGAACGTCGTACGAATTCGTGGTACGTACCAGACCGGAGTTTCGATCGGTGAAGTTCGATTGGTGTCCATTCTGGAAACCATGTATTAGCTCCGGTCCACTTAAGATAATTACCAAAATTGAATTTTCGAGTTTCTCTCCGCCTCCCTTATAGCGGAGAGAAAATTATCGCTAAGCCACCGGTGATACATGATAAGTTTGATATCGAATTTCTCGTGGTGTCTCGACTTTGCGTGCTATCGTGCTCTCGCTGCGTTGTACGGTCAATTACAACAATCTGTGTACACTGAGATAACGTAAATTTTCCTTAATTTTCTGTGGGAACTTTCACGACTGCTTGCGTAGTTTTTTCGTTCTGGGAATTAGGAGTCAGAAGTAGACGGAGTGAAACTGGCTTAGAAAGTTACTTCAAGTTTTTGCAATTTAGACAAACATTTCGTTTCGTTTTATCGTTTCATTGTGCGCGCGGTCGTCGAACTCGGCAAGTTCGTAATTTGAGAAAATTCGTAGCAGTTGGAGCGTTCGATTCGGAGACAGTTCTAACAAGTTCCGACGAGTTCGAATGTTTCACCGATTCCGATTTTAGTCTTGATTTTACTTTATCGCGCAAGTTCTGTTCTTGCTACGAGGAAGGTAATTTTCGAGGTTGTATGGAAAGGAGAGTGTGAAACTGCGAATGAAGATTCGGTTAGTTGTCGATTAGTAAATTTGGATGGAACTTCGATCGTTATTTTCAGTCTGTTTAAATTCGTTTATTTATCATCTAGTCTTCTGTTTGACACTTCTCGAGCGAAAAATTTTCAACGTCGGCTGTTCCATTTATACTTGCAATCGACAAACTTAATACAGTTTGAAATTGCAAGTGACCATAAGTCGATTTAAAGGTAAGGTTTCAGGTTTAAGATTTAAGCTTCGAGAAAGTTATTCGGCTCTAGTTTTGAGTCACGTGTGTCTGCCAGCTCGAGAAATTAAGAGATTAGCTGTATTTTAAATCAGTCTTTCAAAGGGTGGCAATTTTTTTTTTTAAGCAGTTTATCAATTTTCTTTCTCTGTTAAGCGAATGTAGGGAGATATTGTTCAACAATAACACAGCGGAAATGATAACGTTTTTAGGCAGAAGTAAATTGAATACGTACCTGACAGATCATTTTGCAGATAGATGTCCCTATTTGTATGTATGTATGCGAATATTGACAAGATCATGATTTCCTTACCATTGTCTCCATTATTCAACGCGATTGACATGTATTATCGGCCTATAGAAGTCTGAATCGATATTGTAAGACGTACCAATCACGTGCTTACGGACATGATTCTTGGATTGGAAGCGGAAACGTTTACTTCATTCGGACAATACCGTCCTCGTTACAAGGGTTAAACTACGAAATGTTCCACGTATAAATTTTATTCGTATCTTCGATTCACGTTTGTTCTTCCAACCTAGTTCACCTGCGTTACGAAAATCTACAACAAGTACAAATATTAACTTGAAACGTTAAAGCTTTCTTCAGACGAAAATATTGTCAGACTGAGAAAAACCCGAAATTTGGTTTACGAGAAAACACCGTCAAAATTTGCTTCACAATTAATCCGAGTTAAGTTTCCGAAAACAAATTGCAGCGCAAGATGTACAACTTGGAGTATCGCCAAAATACTGCAATTTTCACGGTGGGTTCGCGAAAACCGCCTAACCGATAATATCGATACACGGTTGCGGTAAGCTTGGAAAATGCTCCTCGAAACATGTCACAGTTTACCTGCCCGTCGTGATGTAAACCGTACCGTGTGTTCTAAACATTGATTCCTATCTGATGAGAGCTAGAGAGAGAGAGAGAGAGAGAGGACACGCGTACCGAGAACCGGTTAAGAATACAACCGCCAATAGCAGGTATCTATCCCTTAATCCACTTAAGCCGCTTAATTCACGTCACATCAACGTGAAATATTTACGATCCACCGACACAAGCTGAGCGTACAGGGAGAAGTGTGCACGTGTGTGTGCGCGCGAGGGTGAACGTAGGCAACCTCTCAGGTAGAGAAGAGGGGCAAGTGAAGCCTTAGCCAAGAGTTGCTAACTCCGTCGGAGCGATATAACGAACACATGTTCCAACGCGAGTCTACATAATCCTCAACAAGCTATAGAGATACACACGCTCTCACGATCGAGGCCATCCGTGTGCTCTCCTGTCCACGTGTACCGGCCACCCTTTCCGTCTCCCTTTTACCTGTCCCCTTCCGCCTCGCTCCCGTATTTTCTCTTTGCTCGCTCCTTCATATTCCTACCAACTCCGGGAGCTTGTTCATCTATAATTGAACGTCGGTCATATTGTTCGACGGACATGTTATTTCTGGAAATTTTGTTTTAGCTATTCTTGTCTCTTGAACTGTGTGCACGCGCGTGTATGTGTATCGGAGTGGAGATGAATTTGTCGTTTCATTCTTATTCAGAGATAGTTTCTGCGTATCGCGTCCTTTCTGGTTTTGAGGAGTGTGTAATTTGGGCGTAGTTGTTGTATGATCAACTCTTTGCGGCCGTATTTTTTGCCCGAAAACGTGGAAATTTGATTAAAATGAGTTTGTTCAAGATACGCGTATATTACTGTTATTTTTCCGCGTTTCTGCAGGCAAAGGGCGTCCGCGGAGCGTTTGGAAGGTAAAAACGCCTTGTTCGACCGCAAAGAGTATAATGATTTACTTGAGATATCCGAAGGAAATATGCTTTTCGTTAAAAATTTCAAATATCCCTTGACGTATTCACTTTTTGAATAGCTTATTCTAATAAGTTGTTGCGCAGGATGTTCCGAAAAATCGATGTCGCGTCGCGTTCTTTTGCGATGTTCAACAGGAAGCTCGCGGTCGCGACTGTTACCCGCCAAATTAATCTTGGGTAACTAGTTCAAAATCAGCAGTAGAGTGCGTCACGAACGATTGTCGACTTTGTTTCAAAGTCTCGAATTGTACTTGAACGGCTGGAGAGAGTATCGTGTTCATACGAGAGAATCTTTCGAATGTGTTGTGTCTCCTCGAACGGTTGGAGATCTAGTGATGTTCGCTCGATGGAACCTTTTCCGAATTTTTCTCGAGTCCGCCGTGACTCCCCCGCCAAGTGCAAGAAGGCACGCTGATTGGTTTTTCCCGTACGCACAAATTACCAATCAACCATTGCGCCCTTAGCGCGCCTTTCCTTGGAAGGAGTGGGGCCCTACCTGCGGGTGCGTGGAATCTTCGCTATCCTTCGGTGACGCGTCGGAAATTCCCTGCCATAAACCCGGTCAACGAAGACCCCATGCGTTCCGTACCTGCGCGACGGAACAATCGATGTGCTCAAAAAGGTATGCAATTCGTAGAAATTTAAGCAGACCAACCAGTTACTATTTTTCACGGTAAAAAATTTGTAAATCTGTGAATTATTCTTTTATGAATACACAGAAATTTTACGTTCTGTCAGCGTTGACTTTGCTACCCGATAAAACTAGAATAAATCTTGCTATTTCCCTCGGTGCATTATCTTCGCAAATTCCTTGTCCTCGTCAGATATTCATAAAGCAACATAATAAGTGAAATAAATCGCTCCCGGTTTCTCGTGTCCATTGTATCTTTCCTTTTAATCGTCTCAACCGCGGCATCGTTCACCGTAAGCTGCTTAACAAACACGTTCGTCCCGAAAGATTTGACGCAAACACGATCGTATTGAGCAGAAAAAGGGAAACAGTTTTTCTTCGTTTGCACGAAACTCGCACGAAAGGAAGAGGAACGCATCTCGAACGGAGCGTGCAAGTGCACACGCACGAATAAAGGTTCTTTCCCTCTCGTGACACGCAGCCCAAAGTCGGCTACACGCAAAGCACGAACGATTTCGCCGACGAAGGGCAGCTATCCCAAGAATCGACTTCCAATCGGCCCTAATAGCCGGAGCTCGTTAACGAAATTGTTTGTACTTCGTGATTCCGTTGCTAAACAACTCTACGCCACACTGCTCGCTCCTCTCCGTTTTAACACGCTCTCGCATCTCGTAATTGTCTCTTTCGCGGTGCTTTCTACGACGCGCTGTGTGCGACGAGGATAAAGCTGTGTGTAACGGAACGGTGTTATAAAACAAATTGTATGTTCTTTTCTTTTTCGTTTTTGCAACTTTCGAGGTGAAACTGTCCAATCAACGCGAGAATTTTTAGTTTGCGTTTCGGTTCAATCCATCTCCGTGCGAATTTTTCGGCGGTGAAATTTTCTGTGCTGTGAAATTCGGAAATAAGGATCATTGCAATGCTTCATTTCATCGATATGAGCAAATGACGAATAGTTTTTTTTTTTCTTGTTGTAAAGGAATGGTTTGTAGAAGTATGAAAATAATCGCGGAGAAAACAGAAATAAAGTTGAAACAAGCAATTTAGGCTCTTCAGAGACACTGACACATCTGTGTACCTTTAGTTTTTCCAAATTTCAATATTTGTGGTAGAGAAAATATGGAAATCTCCCAACAAGAGATATAAACGTAACTACATAGAAAATTAGATCATTTTTTTCTGACTTCGAGAAAATCGTCCCTCAAGAGGTTAATTAAAATGTCAAAGGTCGAGCTTATAGAGAAGAATGAAATTTAGTTAACAAATTAGGTTCGTTTTAGTGTAAAAAGTTTATACCAGCTTTGAAAATTGAATATATTAAAGCCGACACTTTATAAAAAACGGTATTACGGTATTGTGTCAATCGACTGTTGTAAACCGTTGACTCGTTCTCGGCAGTATCGCAATTTCTATCGCATCCCGTATAAATCACTTCTTACGTTCGCTGTAACACGCGATACTTGCGCAAAATCTTCGCGAATTTCTCGCAGAACAGAACTCGAGCAAATGAGAAAAAGAAGAATCGAAAACAAATAAAATATGTAAAAGAAAAGCAGAGAAAACATTAAACAAACGTAATTTTTGGAACAAAACGATTATCTCCCCGTGTGCAAAATCTTCGCGAATTTCTTACAGAACAGAACTCGAGCAAATGAGAAAAAGGAGAAACGTAATTTTTATACCGAAACGATTATCTCTCCATACGCAAAATCTTCGCGAATTTCTCGCAGAACAGAACTCGAGCAAATGAGAAAAAGAAGAAGAAGAGAAAACAAATGAAACATTGGAAAAGAAAATCAGAGAAAATATTAAACAAGCGTAAGAGCCACGTGATAATCCTCTGTCTTGGATTGAAATTTATCAAGCGAAGCGCGAGAGATATTTAACGCGAGCGTTTCCGCTTCGCGTGAACAGAGTTTCCTGAATGAATGAATTTCCTCGCTCTTTCCCGACTTTCTCTCTCTCTGCCTCTGTCTCTCCGCCAGCTCGATCATATTTCATCTATAGTGGTAGGAACGATATTTTTCGACATTTACTTTATCATCGGTCGTACAAAGATTTTTCTCGCGTGATTTTGAATGCACCACTGGACGAGGGTGGATCAGCCTTTTGTAGCTGCCGGTATCCGCTTTCATCGAAGGTGCTTTTGTAACGAGCTATCGATAGATACGGCTTTTTAATACGTCGGCCCACCAATTTTCTTTTTCTCTTTTTTTCCACTGGTCGAATCGCGCGTGGAACAAAATTCGACAGCTAGCTCTGTTCTATTCCGGTGTGCGTTCCACGGTCGAATTTTTATTAATTTCTTTCGCCAACGATGCACGGTTCAAGAGTTTATGGTTTATTACGCGAAACTGATTGTTACGTGCTCGTTGACCGTTCCTTCTTATCTAACCTTCTAGAATTTCTTCGTTGATTAGAACCAGATACACACTAATTGGCTGATCCGAAAAATTTCTTAGAAGCAATTAGTCGGTCTAATTAGTGTCGCCAACGTTACTCCTGCGCGCCCTTAGTGTAGCTTTACTTGTTAGGCTAACGCGAGATGGGCGGGAAGCAACGGTGTGGAATTTTCTTCAGGTTTTGATTCTTCGGTCATTGGATCGTTACTTGGATCCTTCGGAAATCCTGGGTTATGACACGTCCTTACCAAACAATTCCAGCAACCCTCGCTAGAATATACCTTGACTCCTGCAATTGAACGAAAATTCTGTGCTCCAAGATATCCATCCCTTGCGATCGTGACGTAAACTGTGCCAATGAAGATCTAATAACAAGTGAATTTGATCATTTGTTAATTTGTTGTGCGTTTTAAGTGATAATGAAGAAGTATTCGAACAAAGAAATAACAGATATGTAACTATTAGCTTATCCTTGAAAGTTTCCTCGGTTTTAAGCTGTTCGTTTTGAAAAATATAACTTTGTTGAAGTTAAACAGTTTTATTTAATAATTTTCGTAATCTTTGATACACTTTTGCCAACGTATTACGAGACCATTTATTCCACGTATATAAATATCTGGATTTCTGACAAATTTGATTGACGCACGCGATATATTTGCGTCTTTTATGACAGCCCTTTCTGTCGTGAAAATGGGAAGTTTTAATTTATAGGATAATGAAAGGTGATCTGCAAAATTGCACATTTGGGACAGTTGTCACGAAACGAGACAGTGTATAAAATTTGTGCGCGTAAAAGGGAGCTACTTGTACAGTGTTCCAGATATAGGTGGTAAAATTTTAATGGCGTATTTCATGTACTTTAGGGATGAAGGAAGGTAATACAAAGGTAGTCGCCAGCTTTAAAATTGCAAATCTTACTATCGCTTCTTTCTGCTAGATATAAATATTAATTTGATGTACCTAATTTACAGTTTGTTTTTTTTAAGTTACATGTCACAAGATAGAACTTAAAATATTTTGGTTCGATTAAGAAATGGTGTATTGAAAAGAGTATGAATAATAAATGAAAATTCTGAATAATACTGATGATAGTGATGGTAAATATGGATGAATAATATTGAAAATTCGATAAATGTAAACAATAGTCATAAACCCTTTCAAACTTCGTTATTTTTAAAAGCGTAAACTTGCCAATAATTTACAATATGTTCCTACATCCCGTAAAAATTCTTTTCTATAATGCTTCATGCCTAAAGATTTAAAGCATGATTTTGTTGGCACTAGTGATGGCTGTGCCGCATGAGAATACTACGACGTGAACTACTTGCACGGTTTTTGCCATTTTCTCTGAATTCATCGTCTTCATAAATCCCTTATAGTCAGGAGATATTCATAAAGTAGCATGAACGATCACTTTGAAGCGGCTAATAATTCAAATGAATTGCTCTCGGATTTAGGGGATACTATTTAAAACTGCTGATGCTATTGTTACGAACGCGTCGCTTCGAAATTGTTACGAGGTGAAGAGAAGGGTATAGTCTTAAAAGGATTTTCTGTTTTATCACGCACTTCTGAATCTATCATTTTGATGTGCAGTAAACTGAATTTCTGGCTCGCGTCTCTGGCAGTCCAGCAGATGCATCAAAATGGACTCCGTATACGCGGCATGTACATGTTTCTCTCGCAGAGACAGTTGATGTTGATCAAATAAGTTTCGTCTTTCGTTTAAAACAGGCAGCTTTCTTTCAACCGAAATATTACACCTGTGGGTGACGGGAGAATAAACGTACGCGTGCTCGCGCTTGAAATCTTTTATTCAGAAAAACCAGACGAGATGTCTGATGTCGCTCGTGCGACTTTCGGCGGTCGACCCCCTTGGTGTCGTCGGTCGGGACCCTGGCTGCCCTCGGAACGGATCTCAAGTGTCTCCCCGCTTTCCGAGGACAGCCATCCTTATCGGCCCGCGTGACATCGACAGCGACGAAAGACACGTTCGTTGCGTGCGTCTCGCAGTCTGGATTGTGTTGACAATGTGGCGCCGTGCGCGCTGCATGGGCCGCCACACACCTCATTTGTGGTATCAAATAATTCACGTTTTTTCTCATATTTTTTCTGCTACTCCCAAATTTGCAGGAAGAGATTTTAGAAATCTACTGGGTATTAGTGAGAAAGGTATCGTAAGAGTAAAGAATTACAAGGGCTTAGAATAACTGATTTTTAAAATGACGTTGGTTCGATGGTTGGGTACAATAATGTGTGGGCCGCTGCCCTTTTTCCCGTTTTCATACGCTTCTTCGGCCGTTAGGGCCCTGCAAGCCGTGGGCTGGGAGTGCAGCCTGCGCTGCTCCTTGTCTAGGGCCCCCTGCGGTTCGGGTTCCGCGGTCGTTGCCTAGGCGCGTCGCACAACGCCTTACAGTATAAATTACACTCTGTGCGAGTAAGAAAATAAATGTATAGGGGGAGTTCCCTTAACGCCGGACGGCACCTAATATCGGACATTAGTTATATCTGCAATAATTGAAACGCTACGGAGCTGTTATTCTGCGTGTCTCCTAGAGGAGACAAAAGGAATAAAAATAACTTCTCTACGCGTTTCAGTCGCGTGTGCACAGGTAGGGAGTCTCCTGGAGGAGACAAAAGGAATAAAAATAACTTCTCTACGCGTTTCAGTCGCGTGTGCACAGGTAGGGAGATTTATGTAAGGAAAACGTTAAGCGTCCGGTGCTAGGGGAACTCCCCCTAAACACAGGTCGTTTGAAGTTTTATTTAATAATTCAATATGAAGTTTGATCAGAATATCTAGGACACTGTACAGGTCTGTATAAAGAACAATTTTCAGATTCCATGAAATATTGAACTTCAACATCCTGCACAAATAGCAATCGAAATCTCCCAACCTTTTGTAAGACTTTCCTTTTTTCAAGCGGCAAACACTTTTAGTGATAGAATTGCATAAAAAAGTAGCCTTAATTCGTGAAAAGTGCGACTCCCAAATTCGTCCATCGAAAGCGTACTATTGCATTAAGAAGAATTTTCAGATTCCACGAAATATCGATCTTCAATTCAACATCCCGCGCACATAGCAATGAAAATCTCCCAATTGTATCAAACCTTCCCTTTTTCACAAGCGGCAAGCACTTTCAGTGACAAATGAAAAAAAATGGTAGCCACCTTAATTCGTCAAAAGAGCTACTCCCAAATTCGTCGTTTGAAAGGCATGGTACCATTACGTCCGAAAATGGAAATCAACCGAGCCGGAGTGTAAAATAGCCGAATTCCATTGTAGCAGCGACAAATACTTCCTCCCTTGTTCGAGGGTTAAACTGGCTTGGAACGGTGGCGCGGCTGGTCCGCGACGATCTACACGAAAATCTATGTTCCCGTTTTCGTCATCGTGATCCGCGCGCGTCAGTTGTTTCCATCGGCTCGTCCGGGAGGAAGTGGGTCAAACTGGAAGTAGCGTAACAGGCAAAACTCGGATCGCGAAGGGGAGGACACTGGCTAGACAGGTTTCCTAGGTAGGTTTCGACGATTTCAATTCCTTCCGTCGAGAAGGGTGGGATGATTTTCCGTACACGCGCGAAAAAAGGCAGTGTACATGCGAGAGTGTGTGACTGTGGCCACTTGCAACGGAACATGGACGATGACACAGCGTGGTGCATGCATAAGACACGATATGAATTGCAAATGGTGTGTAGCTCGGTCGGTGGAAAAGCTGGTACGTAATATCGACGATGCTCGTGGAATTGGTGTGTGAATAAGTAGCTTGTTGGTCCGTGTTCGAGGACCGCTTGGTCCCCCTTAAATTCCACGAAATAACTCGGGATATCACACGACGAATTATCGAGAGTAACTGGGAAAATTACAGCGTGGCCGTTTCCTCCTCTCCCGCGTGTTCGTTCGTCGGAAAATTATGCTAATTGAATATTTGTCATACGAAACATAGTTGGAGCGGAATAGAGTAACGCTGTGTCGCGGTAATTGCACGCGTTCTTTATGGATAAACTGTGCTACGTGTGTGATTTCACGAGTACGCACTCTGTGTGTGTGTTAAATAATCATACACGTGTACAGGATTTCTGGACGAATTCGTGTGGAAATAATGTATATTTTTATTCTCAGGAACTGCCGGAAATATTATTTTTAGAGCTTGGACGAATAAGTATGACGTCTGTAGTTTCAATTTTCCGCAACTGTAATCTTGTTAGACTTGACATTTCTTCGTAAATTCAGACGTGTTTTGAACAGTTGTGTCAAATTAACAATGTTTATAAAATGTTTCTATTGGGGTGTTGTTACCGTGGAAACATATTCGAAATTTATCACTTGAAATGTAGCATTGTTATTTTTGGTGAAGTTTATTTTGTATTTAGTGTATCACGTGGATAATTATGAAAAATGTAACTTTGCGTACGACATTTGACTGTAACGTAATTTTCAACAATCGGTGGCTACTTTCCAGCCTTGTTAACGATAGTTGCGTTTTGACTGGTACCAACGATGCCTCATTCCAAGTCGATAAATTTCGAAGTCAAGAAATTCACGTTTCCTTCTTACGTGTCGCGCCACCATTTCAAAGCAGCGCTGTTATATAAATGTGCGAGATGGATGGTTAGATATTGTAGCTACGCACGCTATGCTAAATATCGGTCAAAGCACTATCTTCGTCTTGACACTTGCATGCATCAACCTGCAATTGTCGTTCTGTTTCATTAACATTAGTGTATTATCTTTCTTCGATTGTGTAATTTCCACTTTGTTGCATTCTCATTAATCTTTATTTCGTTCGTGTGGAATAAGCTTGTCGGTGTTATATTTCTTAGTTCATTTTAATTGTATAATATAGCAGATGTATTCGTTCCATGTATTTGATCAGGAATTGTAAACAATTGGAATTAATTTATATTAAATTTGTAGTTAATTTTTAATTAATTTAATTGAATGTTGACATACACTGAATTTGTTCAAAAGTTATTAAAATTCATCTCTTACAATTACTTGAATAAATCGAGATAAATGTAAGATTCGAGTAATTAAAATATTGCCTCTAAAATAAAAATACCTGGATCTGTTGAATCGATATCCATGTTAGCAAGTTTTTCTTTCGTTTATTGAAAAATTGTAATACTTAAATCGCGTTGCGAAACGATTCGAATTATAAAGCTACGATCACGATGTATGCATTCTGCAAACTACGCTTTTTAAACGCTGTTTCTATCACTCCAAATGAAGTAGCTTCATTTTATTCTCCAACACTGCTATATTGATCCCCGTCTCTTATTGACCTCACGATAAATCTGTCCAAGCATAGCATCCAAACTGTTTCGTGCCATTCAGCACGAAGACCGATTGAACAGGCACAATGGCACGCGGATCGATATACAGGGTGTTCAGTCACTCCTGGGAGAAAATTTAAAGGGTCATTCTAAAGGCCGAAATAAGACGAAAATGAAGAATAAAAGAATCGCGTTTGAGGCTTCGTTTTTTAGTTATCAGCGTTTAAAAATATCCCCGTAACCAAGCAAACCTCCTTACACCGACGAATACAGAGCACGTAAAGACGCGGGGGGTGATACAGCAGTTCTCAAAATTAACGACACATGGCTGGCACCTTGCCTCGTACAAGTCGTAGAGAAGACAGTGACATTCGGTACCGTAAACGACATTACCAACTTTTGCGGCACTACAGTTTGCCTCACCGTCACACAGGTGCATGTCGGAAAGTTCTACAAATGTGTATTCCATTGTGTACCGCAAACACGACGTATACTAGGCACACAACGAACACGGTACACACAAATCACTATACACACTGCAATATTCACGTGCGAACGCGTACGTGCGAAATGAAAAAATTGAAAAACAAAGAAAAATCAATTAACTCTATGTTAAAAGTGAATTCAGCCGATTGTACCAAATTAAAACTAATTAACTTATCGCTTTATAACCATAAAGCAGTGTATAAGTGGAAGAAAGAGACGAAAACAAGTAAAACGTTTCACGGTTAATTGTCGAAATGATTTGGTCCTTTTTGGTGTAAGACGGGTTGCTCGACCACGGGGATATTTTCAAACGTTAATAACTAAAAAACGAAGCCTCAAACGCGAATCTTTTACTCTTCGTTTTCGTTTTATTTCGGCTTCCAGAACGGCCCCTTAAATTTTCTCCCAGAAGTGGCCGAACACCCTGTATATCGCAAACGATAAAAGCCAATAGTCTTAATCCAGCCGTAGCATAATGAGTCGACAGGTCTTTAAGCAAGCCGCCGTGGAAATTCTTATGTTATATATAATATCGATGGCGGTCTGTTGAATTGGTCTCTCAACAAGTAATACGCTCTGGACCGAGTAGAAATGTTGGAACGGTCAGAGTTCTCTTAGTATTTTGGTGGCCGGTTCGTTTCCTTTCTGCATCTCGCCTTACATTTATTCTCCGTACCCATTCCGGAATCCATTTCCGTAGAGTTTTACTGGCAGTGGCTGGAGAAAAACCTTGAGAAGGATGTAGAAAGAGCGGGATACACACACACACACACACAGTTAACGAAAGAGGGAGAGAGAAAGAGAGAGCAGTGGGTGCACGTTGTACCCAGCAACGAAACCCAGAATCTACGAGCGCCATCCGAATGTCCATTGAAAAGAAACGCGCTCGGCCGTTTATTGTATATCCAAGGACTAATTTTCCAACTGAATACCAGATATTCGTGGTCGACGCCAGCCTTTATAGTTCGAGCATTGCCAAATACATCGTGAGGACAGTCAGAATCGAATGCTGCTCAACAAGCTTGCAGGTCGGCACAAAGCCACACGCTTTTAGAGTTGTGACAGATAGGCTCTCTACTCTACTCTCAAATTATGCTTTATCAGGATTTAAGAAGCTGTTATCATACAGTTTAACGAAAAGAACTAATGTCTAAATGTCTAATATTGGCTAAAATATCTTTTTTGGCCTAGACAGCGCAGCGTTTGCATCGAAATTTATGTTAACGGTAATTAAGCTTGAAAAACGAACGTACCCTGTCCGTCATATCAAGTAAATCATTTCTATTACCAAGTATACATCGTTTCAAACTCGATTCTCTTCCTGCTTCGACGAAGTCCTCCCGAATGCCTCCTGCAACTATCTGGCATAATCACCAGGAATACACGATCGGTGCGGATGAAGATGTCCGCGGAGAATTATGAGTGGCTCTCTGTCTGCACGCAGATGATCGTTTCAATTTACATTTTCGCGACTAGTCTGCCACGCGGGCTGCCGTACACGGCTGGTGCGGCTCGTATATCTTTGCCCTTCCGTTGAGATTCGAAGCTCCCGGTAACGTGGGCCACGTCACCAGTCACGGTGTGTGTCGCCGCTGTTTGCTCCCCTCAATTCAAGACGCCGGAAGAATGGAAAAATTATTGCCTCTCCGATAGCGTGATAACACAGCGAAGGTTATTACTGCGACAGAAAAGGGCGGGATGAATGGAATCGCGTTTCACCGACTCGTGCAAGTCACAAATGGTCGATAACAGGCCCCCCGAATCTGCCTGTGCGTGTTCTTCCGTGTATTCGCCACGCTCTCTCTCTCTCTCTCTCTCTTTCTCTCTTGTTGCCCGGCTCGGCTACGTGTAATGTATGCTCGAAACGGAAGGTATACTTCTATAATTGAGGCATGCTCCGCTGTTGGTTGAATTATACAACGGGCTGGGCGTACTTTCGCGGCAAAACCCGTGTCCCTTCCGCGAGAAAATTGCACGTTTATTACAGTGTTACCGTTGACCCGCTCGATATTGAAGCTAAATGGACGACGCTTGTCGAGCATCTTTATTGCGATTTTGCAGGAACGATACTGTTTACGCAACTTCCGACGCTTCCGAGTAGTGTAGGTCAGGCTGGAGTAGTTGCGCTGTTGCACGATATGTGATAACTTAAGTGAAATTAGTGGTTGCTTTGAACCATGTCGATTACACTGGAATACTGGGAGTTATTCGATTTGTTGCTTCCTTTCTTCAAATATCGAATTTTCTACTGTTTCATCCGGATTTGCGATAGATGGGGGATAATCTAATGAGGAAGTCAGTGGTTGTCTCACTTCCTTGGATAGTCCTAGAACTGGCTTGCTCACGAAGTTGCTCTATGTGAAGTGGTCAGACAAATGAGAGCATGGAGCGATATTGGAGCACTAGGCTACGCCTACTTGGGCAACGATCCTGTGGCCGGGCACTGTATGAATGTGGTAGTGATCGCCGGGCTTAAGAGTGAGAACTATGCTTCCAAGATAGGCTTGTGCCTAACCTAACCTATGGTAGGAAGCGCCACTATCGTTGTTTTCTACTTTTTTCACGATTGTCGACTTCGTTTGCCCTGGCCGCTGCCCGCGGGCTCTGTTCGGGGCAAGAAAGGGCGCTCTTGCCCTGGACATTGCCCGTGGGTTCTTCTCGAGGCAAAAAAAAAAGTGTTCTCACCCCGGCTCTGCTCTCGGAGCAAAACAGGGCGCTTTTGCTCTGGACGCTGCCCGTGGGCTCTTCTCAGGGCAAAAAAGTGCACTCTTGCCCCGGCCGCTGCCCGCGGGCTTTTCTCGGGGCAAAAAAGGGCGCTCTTGTGCTCCCAGAGCGGCCCTACTCTGGAAGATTAACGAGGTGGGAATACTGGTTAATGAAAAGAGTCAGACCCAAAGGGGAAGCAGCCTAATGTCCATTGTTCCGTGAATGCTCTGTGTTCTGGGTTTATGACACGCCATAAGCAGACTAGCAACCCATTCTGGCTTACAGAAGTGTAGACTCCCTGAGACCATTGAGCAATTTCTGGGTCTTGATTTCTGGCTCGAATGGTCGATTGGAACATGAAAATCTTAATTAAAGGCCGTGTCATAAACCTAATTGGTTAAGCAGATATACGTTCAAGTAACGTGGCGTTTACTGTCGCGCATAGGGGATTGTGTCCCTCTGCGTAAGGTTTGTTTGTCGCTCGATTAATGTTGCTGGGTGTTGGGATGAAAATCGTTAAATTTCAAGGAGGGCTAACGTCCCGGGCAACGAGGTAACTTGGAGGTTTAACGTGATTCGTATGTATGGATTGGTTGGTAATGGTGGATGAAGAATAATTTGCACAGGTTCTGTTTGCAACTTTCGATATAATTCGATATATATTAGCAATGTAATAATTATTTAACAAGTTCGACGGTTTACGAATATGGTATAATTAAATATTGCAACAGTGGAATATTAAATATTGTAATATTTATGAGTTACCATTATTGTATTTCTCTGATTTTATGAACAAAAGTAAAGTCATTTTCCAATGTAATATTTGTTGAATTGGTCAGCTGTGTTATTTTACATACGACGTTAATGGAATTATTAGTTTCAACCAGTGCAATTATTTAACACGCTGAATAATTTAGCATTTTAGTATACCCAAAAAACTTGGACAATATTCGTATAAGTTCAAAGGACGATTCCCTGTGTAACTTTAATAACTAAAAATGCAATTCGTTAAACACTAATACTATCACAATGCAATAATAATAACTTTTCTCCGTACAAGTAAAACTACTCGTGTCGCGACTGCTATATCGTTCAATTATTAATTTCGGTAACATTGATATTCTGTACTTGCAATTTATCATCTCAATATAATTTGTATGCAGCTCGTATTAAAATTGATCAAATATTGGCTGTGTGTCTTCATTAAGTTTTGTGCAAACAGTTTACGTGATGTAATTAATTTAAGTAACGTTCATTTCCCATAGTACTCCTTTTTTAAATATGTACCGCTGCTTCATAGACGACAAATAATTTTATTTGCATATGTACTTTAGTATTCAATATTGAAATGAAATAAGCAGACATTGAAATACTCTAAGAATGGATCGTTCCGAAATGATAATTAGTTGCAATTATAATTAAAAAATTCTTTATTTCTGGATTCTGGGGAATTCTCGCCCTCTCGGGTTAAGGATACGAGGGTCTTTAGCTGTCGGAAGAGGTGTGAAGGCCTAATACCGTGGAATTCCGTCATATGGACGGAACAATAACCCTCTATAAAGCCGGGCTGCATTCATTCGCGTTATCTTTCCTACCCAAATCGTATGCAATATTGTGGCTATCGCGTTGCATTATTCAATCCCTTTGTTTCACATTGTGTACGCCGTTAATTTATTCAGTTGTCTAGCCACGAACGAGTTCGAAGGGGTTAAGGCGGGTTCCAAGTAAGAAAACGAACCGTTTTAGATCCACGGGGTGGAAGAAGGAAGCCCGAGGTGGTCTCGTACAACTTAGATCAGCCGTAAAATTGGACACTACTGAGAACACGAATCTTCTGGTGGTAGGTTTCGACCGCCACCCCTTGCACGAATATATCACTCGACGCACGAGGGTCCCACGAATTACCTACACGTCTCCTTAATGGAAAAAATGAATTACTCTGGTGAAATCGAATCGCCTAGGTCTTGGATTACGCTTGACAGTACGAGTGCGTGTAATTTGTGGTGGATGCGGTAAAAGGGATGGGTTTCTTGGTAAAAAAGAAAAATAGGGTAGTTTTTTGAAATTTTACGAATTTAGACGTTATCGGCGGCAAGTAGATTTTTAGACTAGCGCAAAGGAGATTCTACTGTTATTAGGAGTAAATGGAATTAATTGGAACGTTAAATGACACAATTTTTGGAAAAAGGCAAGATTTGGCTGTATATTCCTCTCATTTTTTTACGACTGTTGACAAAACTATTTATGAAACTAAAGCGAATGGACAGAGTTTAACCCTTATGCCAATAACCAGAATTGTCGTTTACTTTATCGTCCAATTTTAGTAGTTTGCTGATAAGAAAATTCTGAACTTGAGGCAAACACGGATAGGAAATGTGCGAAATAACAACGATCTGGCCGGATATTTCAATCTTTTATCTGGAAGATCAAATACTTTAAGTGAGAATTATGCAAAAGGGTACCCGGTTATTGACATAAGGGTTGAGATAGTTTTGAACACGTATCTTTTATCTTCTTTCAATTTTTCCTGTTTTCTTTGCATTAAATTTAGAAATGTCTACATATCTACATATTGTTCATTCAGTTACGTCTGCAAATGCTCCGCGCGGTACTTTAATTTTAATCCTCTCGTTACTGCAGACTCGGAGCAAAAAGCATTTGCACGTTATTGCATACTGCGAATTTTGACCTTGCTACAATATTATTTCGTAATACCGCCGACTTTGCCGTATTCTGTCTGTCTGAAATTGAATTCTACAAGTGTAACGTATTCCTTAAGGTAATAATATAAGAATAAATATTTGTCCGGCAGAAATTGCTCGGTCGTTGGGCGAAGAGGGAATTGTCAGCGAAACGTTAAAGGTGTTTACCGTCGAAACGGGGGCGTTTGCGAGGCACGCACCATAAATTACGTAGGGGAACCTTATCTCTGCTATATGGGCGGATTGTGCTTCGTAGATTATCATTGGAACCACAGCACTCGCGACTATTACGAGCACAACGCTTCTCCCTTCCCTTCGATCTGTCTCTTTTTGTCTGTTGATCTCTGTTTCTATTCGCGAGAGATAAACCTGACGGTACCCAAGTCTGTATCGAACGACAGTTGACGATATCCGGTCATTATCAGCGAGGCGACGAATTTTTCGACAAAGCTTCGCTTCCTGAATATATCACTTGACGATCATTTAAAATTTTAAGTTAACGAGAACAAGTAGATTATTGTCTGAAATTTTTAATCGCCAAATAAATATAATTAACACCCGACTAAAAACTTCAGTTTGGCAGATATTAGGTCCGCATCAGGCTAGCCTAATTTACCTGTTAGGCCCGTATGCGGTATGTAACGCGGAATATTCACGACTGCCTAATTGAGAAAGCCGCGTTAGGGCCGCATTAGGCTTTCCCAATGAGGCCAACTGCATTAGGCCCATATTAGAATAGCTTTATTAGGCTGTCATTGGGAGAATTAAAAATTTTAAGTTAACGAGAACAAATAGATTATTGTCTGAAATTTTTAATCGCCAAATAAATATAATTAACACCCGACTAAAAACTTCAGTTAGGCAGATATTAGGTCCGCATTAGGCTAGCCTAATTTACCTGTTAGGCCCGTATGCGGTATGTAACGCGGAATATTCACGACTGCCTAATTGAGAAAGCCGCGTTAGGGCCGCATTAGGCTTTCCCAATGAGGCCAACTGCATTAGGCCCATATTAGAATAGCTTTATTAGGCTGTCATTGGGAGACATTAATGAAATCTCGTTAGGAATACCTCATCAAGACACTGTATGGATTAAATTGTAAAAACTTTCGCGAGCGTACGTCCGATACTGAGATGTCTGTAAATATTCCTACATGTAAGTTTGAGAGCCCCACTCCACCTAATTTAGGTGTGCGCTCGGCCATCCCCATTTCAGCAACGTATGGCAACTGCTAGGAATGCCTAACTTAGGCGTGGACTCGGCCACCCTCATTTGGGCCACGTATGGCAACTGTTAGGAATGCCCAACCTAAGCATGCGCTCGGCCACCCCCATTTGGGCCACGTATGGCAACTGTTAGGAATGCTCAACTTAGGCATGCATCATTCCTTCCGAATTAGGACCTAATGTGGTAACGATTAGGCTTGCGGGGCCCACATTCGTCTTTAGTCACCTTTCTTTCTATTAAGTTAGAAGTTCTGGTACTCTTGACCTCCTCCAGATTCTCAGATGCTGAAGCTAAGTCATCCATCACGTTTTGATGATGAGTTAGTAGCTGTCGCACAATAACACGCAGATTGAACCCAGCGTACTGCGCGACATCGGATAAGCTTGCTCATCTCCGAATCGAGAACAGTAAAATCTAAAGTGTCGTAATACTCGACTAGCATCTGATTCGTCCAATTTCAATCACAGTTATTCATTCTGCGAACAATTTCATAGTACTATAATAAAATATGATAAAAATAATTTCATAAACTGGTTAATTTTTAGCGACGTTCATATTTTATCGATACCAATTCTGGCGAACGTTGTTCAATGATATTTTAATGCTTCAGGTTATACTGACCCGAGCGTTATTTTTATTGCATTCATTTTTAATAAGTTTAATGAAAAATTCGTACTATATTTGAAAATATGCGTAAAAGTAATCAACGTTAGGAAGCCTGTCTGCGATCAAATTCTAAATGTTGCTGCTATATTATTAACTTCAAAATAGAGTAGGGTTAGAAGTGTTAATTGTTGGCATTCTGTAAACTCTTATTTCAGAAAGAATAACTGGCAAAATTCCTTCAAAACTTATGACTGTCGTCGAACCTAACTGTTCACTGAAAACAAATGAAATTCTTCGAAATTCTGTAAATAAACTAATTAGAATCCCAAGTTTGCCTACTCAAAGGGACCCAACTCGCGCAGTTTCTTCTGCAATCCGAAAAATAAGCTCGACCTAAGAACATTTAGGTATGTTGAATCGTTTCCGCAATAGGCCCACATTCGTCTTTAGGCATGCCTAACTGAAGTTCTAGTCGGGCAGCTACTAATAGATAATACGATTATTTTCAAACATAACGTGTCCCATATTTGTTTTGTAACTGTAATAGATGTATTTTTCCGAGTGATTTATTTTTATTATCTGTGACTTTTTTGAACGATTTCACGAGTTACGAACACAAGACACGCGAAGTTCGTGTCGTCACAGAAAGATTGGTTGTTCGCGTACTTCACCTTTCTTTCTATTAAGTTAGAAGTTCTGGTACTCTTGACCTCCTCCAGATTCTCAGATGCTGAAGCTAAGTCATCCATCACGTTTTGATGATGAGTTAGTAGCTGTCGCACAATAACACGCAGATTGAACCCAGCGTACTGCGCGACATCGGATAAGCTTGCTCATCTCCGAATCGAGAACAGTAAAATCTAAAGTGTCGTAATACTCGACTAGCATCTGATTCGTCCAATTTCAATCACAGTTATTCATTCTGCGAACAATTTCATAGTACTATAATAAAATATGATAAAAATAATTTCATAAACTGGTTAATTTTTAGCGACGTTCATATTTTATCGATACCAATTCTGGCGAACGTTGTTCAATGATATTTTAATGCTTCAGGTTATACTGACCCGAGCGTTATTTTTATTGCATTCATTTTTAATAAGTTTAATGAAAAATTCGTACTATATTTGAAAATATGCGTAAAAGTAATCAACGTTAGGAAGCCTGTCTGCGATCAAATTCGAAATGTTGCTGCTGTATTATTAACTTCAAAATAGAGTAGGGTTAGAAATGTTAATTGTTGGCATTCTGTAAACTCTTATTTCAGAAAGAATAACTGGCAAAATTCTAACTGTTCACTGAAAACAAATGAAATTCTTCGAAATTCTGTAAATAAACTAATTAGAATCCCAAGTTTGCTTACTCAAAGGGACCCAACTCGCGCAGTTTCTTCTGCAATCCGAAAAATAAGCTCGACCTAAGAAATTTCAATTTCAGAGATACCTGTGTCCAAATATTCACAGCTCTGACCACTAATTAATCAAAGCACACTCTACGATCCGCCAGATTGTTCACACGCTGTTTCGCAAACGCGAGGATGTTCAGGAAGAATTTACAGGTAGAAACGCGGAGACGCAACGACGCAAAAGTTGACGTAGACGCGACACAGTACGAGGGTCAAGAGTTTGGGCGGAAAGGTAGAACACAGGAGAGAATGGCAGGGCGAGAGAAAAGGGAGGACAGAGTAGATTGGTAGAAAGTTAACTGGTTAACTCGACGAAACAACGGTAGCAAGTTAGCGCGAGAAGTTGGCGTCAGTTGGCACCAGCGCGTCGCAGCTGAGAAGCTCCCCCGTAGGGGTGGGCCCAAACCTCGAACCAGAGGTTCTAACTATTTCATTGTTTCATAATTGAAGCATTTGCGGTCTCACCGTTATGCATATATCTATTAGAGGGACTGAAGCGTGGAAACGCGAGGCGCTGTCGTCGTTCGAAACTTGCTTCGTTATTGAAGTAAAACGGGGTCGTCTTAGGGAGAGCGTGATCACAGACTCGGGCTGATTTTCGCTCGGAGCTAGGCCACCGCCAGTCTTCTATCTTCGTAAACGTGACGGTAAAGTTGTAATAATAACTATGGACTGCGACGTGTCGATGGGTGTCGATGATCTGATAAAGTTTCGCCCCTAAGTTCTCCACGGGGATACCGGTGCTGCTGCACGCTGGTTTGTTTGAATTAACGCGTCTGACGCTGTTCCATATTTCAGGACTTAACAACTTCCGTTAGGAACGCGTCTCGCCTCGTGACACGCCGTGGCTCTTTGAGAGACAGAACTTGCCAACGGAGAATTGCGCTTCTCTTCCCTTTCAACGTGTAACGTACAGTTAGCCTTTGGCAAGTGTTAAGTAAAGAACGATTGCTCGAAGTAAGGAAAAGCGAATTTGAAAGTAAAATCTAAAATGGGAGGGAAGTTGGCGAGCATTAAAATCTTGTTAAGCTTTATTTTATAGCACTTACGCCGCCTTCCAGCACCTTTTTTCTCCTCGGGAATGGTGTAACCTACATTTATACTCTGGTTGTTTTCTTAGGTATTTGAATAATTATACACAGAGGATATCACGGATGTTCAAGGTGATTGTACTAGAGATTTACAATGCGAAGAATTTAATACACTTTTTTTTTTGTCATTGATGATACGGTTCGAGGTTAGATTACAGTCTAACGTCAAGATTAAACCCTCAAGGTGACAGTATCAGAGATTTTTCGTGAATTGTTTCTTCTCACTTATCGTCAATTACAAAAAATTTCATTTCGCTACCCTTTTTCCTTGCAACGAAGAAATCCTACGCAACCGTCTAGATGTTCCGTTTCAAACTTACAGATGACGTTTTTAACGCGTGCTCGCGGAGAATCAGGTTGCGTTCAATTAATTGGCTGGACGAAGCAGAGTTTCTGTAATTACAGAAAGCGCACGAGCATATCACAGATGCGCGCCGAATTCGTACGATAATGAAGGAAATTTTTGCACATTGTCGGCGGTCGATGGGTGGAACGGCAATAAAGTGGTCAACCAACGAATTAGTTTCTGACACGATCGTTCGATTTATGTAAATCGGTTTAACGTCATTGGCTGTTCGTATATTTCGTATTAACGTAACACCTATTCCCGTTGCCCGACAGATTTGCATCGGTTGTTCGACGATCAATTAAAATATTCCGGTATTTATGTTCCATCTGAACAGCCGTTACCAAGCGCAAGAGGACACACACTGTGTCGATTCGACACGGAGAGAGTTCCAGCGGCGGGATAACTCGTCCCTGGACATTTCGCGGTACAAATTTCGCTGGTGCAACGTTAGACTCGTTATGGGATCGTGTTACCGGGTATAACGTTGATTAACTTATACGCTTTCTACACAGAGTCGTTGCAACGCCCCTTATCTCCAGACTGATTTGCTTTCGTGCCTTTGATAGACAGTTGTGCTGTTATTAAAACGGAGTCTGCGAGTTTTGATTACTCCCGAGTTATTCCCTCTTGATATATTTTCGAGGAAATTTAGCTTTTATTTTTTCATTTAATTTATACAGGAAATGCTTGGGAATACAGGAGAAGTTAGTTTTCTAAGTGCAATCTGTTCCACTGTGAAAATGGAGAAGCATGAACACGGATCCGGAATGTATTTTCATTTTTCGCTACCTGTATTTGCATAATTTTTGGCATCGAATAGTATACAGTGTGATCGCATTAATTTACGCTGTTTCGATTAATTTGAGTAATAAAATATTGGTGAAAAAATTCTAAAAGATTGTTCGATGTTTCGTGTAACGCTTTCGATGCATTAGTGTTCCAGAAGTTTCGGCTGATAGTGTATATTTACGTACGAGATGCTTGCAGGAGGTTCATCTGTATGCAAAGTTTCATCAAACTCTGTGCGCATCGGTTATGTACCTAACGTCCCTTGTTAATTAAAGTACGATAAATCGGACGATAACGCGAGAAGAAAATGCGGATGTTCGTTCCGGAATATTCCTCGAATCTTTGCATCTGGACCACATGATTGCAACGTAAAATTACCGAAATTATTAAAACGCAACCAGCACACGTAAATCCGCCCCTCTCGGTGCAACGTTAAAATTAGCGTAGCTAGCAGCTGTGTACCTGTGTGTGTGCGCGCGTTTACGATGTTGCACAGAACACGCGCTTACAGTATTACTCGGCGGTAGGTATTGGTCGAGCACCGTGCCTGAGATACGTAATCACCGTTGTGCACCTGACTGGACTCGGTGGAATAATTTTGCGGCGAAGATCATCTCGGTAATATAGATCCAGGGAAGGTACGGTTGACGAGGCAGTGTATTTCTCACGCTGGTTTCGCGGCGCGAGGCGTAAATAAAGGTTAAAGATTCAATATCGCAGAATGGGCTCGCGTCAACGCAGATACAAATGTTGAGTGTTATTCGTGTCAGATTTAGCGATAGGAGATAAAAAAGAATATGGTTGGTGTGTTCATTCTCGGGTCAATACGGCTATCACTGTCTGTGCTGATTAGTATTTCATAGATTGCATACATGGAGATTATAAGAAATGAAAGTGTTATTCCGTGAGAAAGTTTGAAACGATGAAGAATTTTTTTGGCATTCATTTGCTGGACGATTATTGTTAACACTGTGAAATTGATCGAAACTGAAAAATGATAAATTAAATTTATATATGTATACGTATAAATATATAAATGTATATTAATTGATAAATCGACACGTTTGACGTGTGCAGTTTAAAAAAACGAATTTTTAACGCTTCATTCGATAATAGAGGTGTAGATTATGCTAATTGGCGTGTCTTGTTGTCAGCGGTTGAAAAATAGACGATGACAATTCACAGAAAAGAAGAATCTACAGATTTACAGAAAAGAACAAAATTTTGAAATTAGAAGAGCGTGTTATTTTGTTGGTAAAATGAGCGAGAATTTCCGGAAGAGTTTATTTCGTTCAGATGTTAATTGCAGTATTAATTACTGACCCTAATCCACGTCTATTTATTAAGACGCGATGCATTATTGCCGTGGCAGTGGTAGACGGTTAGAAACGAGGAAGATTAATTAATTCTGGAGGAAACTGGTCCGCGTAGGACATGATACACAGAGTAACCGCAGCGCAGAATCGTTAGCACATAATCCTAAACTATTCTGAATAGGTGGGGATATGGTTGTACCATGCGGACCTAAAATGGAAATATAGAAACGCGGAAGGGACTCATTAGTGAATTAACATTTCGAGGCAATTGGTTCAGGATGATTCTGTCGATGGTGAATTATTTTCATTCGCGTTTTAACCACCGTTTCGCATGCATCTCTCAATTCAATACAGTCTCATTACCAAGAAAGCTTTGCACATTTTCATTTAGGATTAGCTGCTATTGCTATCATTTTGTTTTAGCATTTTCACGTTAATGAACGTATCGTTACGACGAGTTTCGTCGTTTCTAGGCATGCTTCAGCGAAGGAACACAGATATTAGTGATTTTTTGAAAGAGAATTTTGTATAGTTTAGAAGAGTGATTGAAGGAGAAGTCTGTGTTAATAAATCGATCATTATCGGTGGGTAACGACCGACCGTCTTCTTAATTTCAGAGCGAGCACCAGCAGGCGATGAGATTACACACGGTGCTCGCAACAGTATAAAAGGAAGTGGAAAATTAATACTCTAATTAACCCAATTACCGTGATTTATTATTAGGGAATATTTTGGTCCTTAATTACCATTTTCACCTGATTTACCGATATTCTACCGTACCTGTAGGCGTATATACGCGTCTTATGAAATATCAGTATAAACCGTAAGCGTTTGTCAACTTTCTCCGAGTTTTCTGTAATTTACAACGTTTCCCCCCATTTTTCTCAAATTACAGTAAGCCGAACTTTGTAGGTTTTTTAGGAAACTTGAAGAGAAGTATCGGGCAATTTTGTTTTTGCCCTTTTTCGGTTCTTCAGGGTGAAAACAGCCCTTGAATAAAGATTAAGCGTTACCCTATTTCCCTGTGTATCTTCAAAACTATCCTAAGTAGATGTAAAAAGATGTTTACAATAAAAATTGAACGTCTTTTCATTCCTCATAAGACGATGCTGTTAAATTATTAAAAATTGTTTCTTTAAATAAAAAATCTTTCACCACCGTTATCGCGAAAAATTCGGAATTTTCTGTCAAATGCAGACAAATATGCTGAATATGTGAAACTCATCGAATAACGTGACATTTAAATAATTTTAATCGACACGTCAGTCAATTACACCAAGAACATAATTTTTCAAAATAAACACATTATTGCGGATAAAAAATCTATGCAAAATTCGTCACCCTTTGGTTTCCCCCATTATTTGCAAATAAACAAACGAACAAACTCTAACCCTCTACTTATTTTAACGCTGACAACCACGTTGAAAAACACGGTACGAAACGAATTCTGCGGATAGCCAGGGGTCCCGGTTGCAGGACAGCATGATCGAAGATACGCGGAACGACCGCAGCGTGGAATCGTTAGCGTATAATCCTAAACTATCCGCAATAACCGAGCCACGCTCACGGTGTACGAAAGCGAAGTGGTAGTATACGAGTATGGAAGCGACGCATTAGTGAATTAGCGTTTCCTGCCGTTGCAATCAAGGTAATGCGCCACGGCACCCCTCTTCACGGCGAATAACGCGCTACCTTTCCTCTGTACACGCTCTGTATCCCGAGACAATTAATAATTCAAGATCTTGAAGGATTCAACCGGCATGCTTAACGGGAACGAGACTATCGAGCGATTCTCAATTGCTCCGTTGGATTAATAAGTGACTTCGGATGCGGGAATGCTTCCCCGACTTACCTGGTGTCTGCCAACTACCGGCACACACGGATCAATCGCTGGTACGAAACAGGGAAACGAGTGAAAATTTCGTGAAAGCTCTGCATTCGGTGATTCGTCATTTTTACGATTTCAAGGGAAAAGGAGAATTGTATTTATTATAAAAACAGAAAAAAGAAGTAAATGAATGGCCCTTGGCTGTAATCTACATTACGGCGAGTTAAACAGAAACATTTACCTAAAACGAGATTTTGTTGTATCGCAAATGAAGGAAACGTAATTTCCTCCCGCCACATCTGCTCTCGCACTCCACCGTGAAATTTAATGAAAATTTCATAATTAAAGTGTTTTTACTCTTGGCGAAGTTTAAGAAACTATCATTAAAGTGGGGAACAAAAATACAGTACTCTGTAAAAGCAGTTGGTTTTAAAGTTTTCGTTTAATTATTAGGTTCTCCTCGAAACGGTGAATTAGTTTATTCAAATTGCGTTTGTAAGTGAATATTTGTCGATTTAGAAAAGTACGAGTGTGTTTAAATGGCTGTGCGAAGGTTCGATACTTCTTGACGAAGAAATTCGTTGAAACATTTACGTCAATTTGTTCCGTGGATCCAACAGGTACGTAAATTGTTGGAACGCTATTAACCGCTGGAAAACGTTATAATTGATTTATTCGAGAAGATTTATCCTTTCACTAGGTCATTGTACAACCCATGCAAAAAAGAACGGATGTTTTAACGCGATTTGCAGAACCGGACACCATTTCACTCGATGGAATAGAGAAAAAGAGGAACGTTTTGCTTCATATTGCGCACAACCGAACGCTGATTGAATTTCGCGTTTGCAAAGTGCACAATGTACGAGTTTTTTTTTTTTCCCCCTTGAAAAAACTTTAAACGCCCTAGAATTCGAATCGATTTCAGAAATCGAAGCGATTTTACGATTTAATTAACGGAAACGTGTATAACGTTGTAACTGTGAAAACTAATGAATAACGAGTTTCTCGCGATGTTGATATTTTTCCACTGTAATTCTATTTTTCGCAATTGCATTCGATGATTGTTTAAATCAAACAAGCACCGTTTCAACGATTTCGCAGTTGTGGAAATATTTGAAAAATAAAGAAAAAATCGCAGACAGACGCGACTAATTTCTAATCTTCGGTTCAGAAGCAGATTAATCTCTAGCGTCGAATTGCTCGGTCGATCGATGCTTAAAATCAAACACACACACCGGTTCCAAACAATGGAACGTTCAGCCGATTGAATTTTTCATCGATTGTCAAATTACCGCTCGACGAGCCCGCCTGTGCCACCCTCAGGTGTACCTAAAATACCTGGCGCTACGAAAGTACCGTTAAGAGGATAGAAAATTTGCAATTTTTCCGCTCGAGTGTTTCGCGAAGTTCGATTAGTCAAAAGGAAGAAAATGGAGAATTTGTAGAACGTGACTCGAGTAACCCAATTCCCCCGATTGATTTCGCGTTCGATGGGCGAGGAAAAACAGTTTTGTCGCGGCGCGGCGGCTCGATATAGCGGAGCCACGCGGGGGTGAGGACGGAGCAATGAAACACTCGACGCGCATCACCGTGACCTGGCGTCACTCGGTAAAATTATTTGACGCGTTTTAGCCGCGTTCTATCGCATAGACAGCCCGCCTACCGTTCGATGGACGAGACGTGCGCAAAGTGGTTACGGAAACGACAAGTGATAACAATGAATTCGCTTTCGTGCACCCTTACCTGCGGGACTGAGAACCGGGATCGAAAATAATGGACGCTGTTCACGCGAACTTTGTACAAGTGTCACGACGATACGCTTTAACTCCTTGGGCTGGTTAAGAAATAGCCGAGCGAATGGTGAAGTTTATTTTTCTGTTAAATTATTCCCTTGCTTTGGAATACATGAGAGGTTGCGAGGTGGGGAGTGGAACCGTTCAAATTTGGATTATGATTGTATTTGTTGAGGAAAGTATCGTGCAGACTTGAGAATATGGAATGATAAATTTAGCGAAATTTTTATTTTTTTTTTGTTAAACGAGGAACGAAGGTGAAGAATCGTGAGATTCTTCAGCAGCTGAACTCTTCGCTTTATTTCAACGAATAGCTCCGTCGTTACTCATATTTAGCATGCGTTTGAATATTGTTCATTCGCTGAAAGACGAGGGAAAAAGATAAATCGCGAATCTACGAAGGAGTTGGAAAAAATGATTGTGGAACCAGGAAGCGCGACATTTGAAAAGGCAGAATTCTTTCGAATGGACAGCATTAGTAGGCGCCCCTAGCGCTAAGAAAGAGACAGTTTTATCCAGCTCTTTCGTTTCCTCCTTCATCCGCTGAAAAATCTCCGGCCGTCTCGTTAGAACTTTTTCTCAAGAGCATCCCCGAGAGCACTCTTATGAAATAAGGTTGCATCCGCGTTGCAGCGTCGTCCTTACTTTTACTTAAGGAACGCAACGCAAAAACCGTCCAACGACCGTACCTGCTTACCTGCATGACAAGTGACAAGTGCATCAAGGCGTCACATTGGTCCCCATGCTTTTCATTTATTTCCTACTGGTTCCCACGACCATATGTCACACACGCACACACGATGTCTGACTTTTCGCATTTACCTTCCAGTTATTTCATTTCAACGTCATTCAGAAAAAAATCCAGTTCCTTCGTTGAATTTGTTTGTTTATTCACATACACATCTGGAGCACGATGTAGGAAATAAAAATAAAACAGGAAAAAATACAATAACGCATACGCTGCACGGTAACACAGAGAGGGAACTAAAAATAAGGTATAAAATAAATACTGCTGGTGTTTGGACGCACAAAAATTGAATTTTTATAGGCGTGTAGCTAGTACTATTTAGGGTGTTTATTGTTTATACCTTGAACGTTAACTTAATCGCTGTGGAGTGTATTTGGAGCAAGGTAGAAGATGGTGTCACATTTTTTATTCGATTGACAAGGTTTCGTAAATAGGACTTTATAGAACCTGTGAGTGCGGCTATTTCGTTTTCTCAATTAGAAACCTTGTTTGGGCGCCACCAAAGGCTAGCTTTATTCCAGGCTTAGCTTAAAACTAGCTTCCCCGATCCTCGAGGAGAGGGTAAAAGTGGTTACACGAATCTTGCGCAACGTGAGAGGCCAGTGACATTTTCCAGACTGAGGGAAAGTTTGGACCTGAGTTTTCAAGCACTCATGCCCATTGTAAAATTGCAACCTTGACGCCAGGATAGCGAATTACTTCAGTTATGACTGTCTGAGGACGACAGAACTGGCGAATTAATAATTTAGCCGATAAATTAAATAACTCTGCCCAAAAGTGCCACATATACGTTACGTTCCAGAATTTAGAGGACGAATCGGAAAAAAGTTGAGAATACCAAAATTTATCACTGTCCCAAACACGTATCATCGACTTTGCCACCAGTTTCGAACGCAGGAACTGGCAAATTAATAATTTAGCTGATAAATTAAATAACAAAATTATATAGGGTTACGTTCCAAAATTTAGAGGAAGAATTGGTAAAAAATTTAACTCTGCCCTCATATTTTCCGTAGGCATTCCGAACAATACATCGGCCTTTCCATAGAAACGGTATTTGTAAAGAGAAGTCTTAGAAGTCATGGCCCGTCAATTGCTTTATTAGAGTAAAAATTTCGAAGACTCTGAACCCGGACACCACATGCGTCAAGACCATAAGTAATCCTATGTACACAGCAACATAACAATTTCCCCACTTCCACACCGTCAGACAGACACCCCTCGAGCATCCCGGAAAAACCAATCACCACACACTTCCACCTCGTCCTCCACATTCACACCACCAATCACAACACACGCCTAGTTAATGAAAGAGCGAACATAGACACTCCAAAGACAGAACTCATACAATCATAACACACTCGACTTTAGTGGAACTTTTAGTGGAAATATTGTAATATTTTGTGCCGCATCGGGCATTTTAATCATCCTAGTCGGAATTATTTTTTCGTAGCGCGCGCTCACTCAATTATTGTCCAAAAAAGTATAAATTTTATTCAAACGAGTTTGTTTAAGCTGCGTGCATTATTTCTGCAGGCAAATGGCCCACAGAGCGTTTAAAAGTTGAAAACTCCTTGCCGGAAATACCCTAGAGTTCGAGTGCAAAGAGTTAACACCGTTTCGTTAGTATCGAAAACTCGTATCACCGACTTCGCCACCAGTTTCAAACTCTCTATTCCAATTACACTCCGCGCTGGAGCAATCGATCCGAATTCAAAAGGTAAAATTGCCTCTGGAAGGATAGCCGTTTGGCTGGCAAAGGTCTCTGCATCGGGGAACAAAAAATGCAAGGAGCAGCGAGGAATATAAGAGTGGAAATTCACATGGTGGTTTTTCAGCGTATCCCCGATCATGCACGCAGCGGCTCCACCATCTTCGTGCTTGATGTAGCGAACAGGGTGGACCTGTAATCTCCCCATTGTATCGACGCCGCGACGCGTGTACGCAGATAGGAACAATTCGACCACTGCAGCCAACGAACGTAGGTCTGCACGTAACCATCTAGTGGCTCGCAAATTCGAATCTCCCAGTCGTGCGTGAAGGCTCTGCATTTTTCCGGGTTCTTTTGCGGACTGCCGGGGAGCCTGTAACCGTGCTCGTCGTTGCAATGCGTAACGTAATTTGTTGTTCCGTGGGTTCCAGCTGGTGTTTAGGTATCTGTTTGATCGGGATGAAAATATGACGGTTCGCAGGTTTGCCTGCCTGCCTGCATAATTGCTCGGTGTAATTTAGTGTCTGTGGAGGAATCGTTGGCGAATCATGATTGGGACAGAAATGTAATTAGAGTCGATAAAATTCATATTTTTAACCCTTTGCGGTCTAAATGGTCCAGTTTATATCGTTTGGTCTCTCTCGGTAGTTTCCCTTTATTTCGATATTTCAGCGTAATATTAGTTATAAAATACTAAGTTTATTATCATTTATAATTTATCATTATATGATATCTATAGGCAAAAATTCTTGTGTCGAGTCTGACTCGACATAGGACCGCAAAGGGTTAATAATTACGTCGTGTGTGATTATTTTTAAAGCAGAATGTACACAACCCTACGTCATAGTTCTGATAATAATATCTCGTCCCTTTCTAACTTTCTTCCCAAAAGTCTCTCTTGAGTTAAACTTTTCCTTATTTAACGCACTGCCCGAGTCTCACTCGGGACAAACAGTCGAAGGATTGAAGGTAAACAATTCTCAGATATTAACAAACACAGTTTTTAGGTTTTCTGTAGAAACGGTTTATGGCACGATCGACCGGGAACGATTATTTTTGAGTTCAGGATTGCTTGCACGGGTCCCATTACCTCCTCCGAGGGTCACTAGAATTGCTTTGCTAGATTTTTAGTAATTTGCGTCCCTCGCGCTCAATAGCCTACGAACATTACCATAAACCACGAATTTCCGTAACGGTCCGCTTGCCGATTAGTCACCCGGAGGAAATTCCAGATTTTTGGGACCTTCCGCCCACCCCTCGCGACCGTCTCCCACCCGTCCAAGGTGACAACGCGCTAAGGGCGCACTGGAAGGGAGGGGAAGATGATACTAGACACGCTGATTGGCAAATGCAATTGTTCACCATTAACCAATCAGCGTGTCAGTCGTCGAGTAGTCGTAGAACCACCACAAGGAGAACCAAGGAGCAACCAGTTCAATCTACAAGTCCCAATCATATTGGGTGGCCCTTCGAATCATTATGCAGACGGCACAGCATCGTGCAAACACTACAAGGCTCGAAAGTTCATCGCCACAACCACGGGCATTAACAACAGTTGAAATATCGAAATTTTCAAACGAAATTAATTATCAATTTCGAACTTTGCGTAGTTATTTCTCGCTACCCTTTAATTTACCCATTGACTCAGTCAGAAAAACTTGGAAAATTCGTCTAGAACCGTAGAAACTTTCCAAAAAATTACAAAAAAAAAAATTAATTAATTACGCACAACGTTTAACTTTCTACGATTGCGTTTCCCCGTAACGAGAAAATAAAAGAAATTTAAAACACTACTCTTAAA
>NW_017100242.1:3925875-3928725 GCF_001263275.1 Habropoda laboriosa
CGCAGTGTTCTTTCTCCCGGAAGCCACGTTCCTCTATCCAGCCGCCCCACGGACTTGTCGAACACGATCGCGACAAGTTTGCGGTGCACGACAGCCAGAATGCGCGCGAGTATTTACATCTTCTAAGGCTGTAGAACACGCGGATACGGGGGTAGGCCGAAGGTAGGGAAGAAGAAGGATTCACCGATGGAAGGGCAGGTTTGAACATTGAAAAGTATGTAGACGCCACGTGTTTCGGCCGGAACATGTATCTTATATACATACATGCACACACCTTTCTCGAGAAAGTTACATACACGGTTATTTCACACGCAGATGTACGTGGGGTGGTACAAACGTTCACATAGTACTCATAGTCTTCCCTGTAGGTTTGTAGGAGCGTGACTATCTCTACGGCAGCCAAGGCGAATTCACAATGCAGAGATGTCGTTGCTCTTCTTCCCCCTCCCCACCCCTTTTCCCGGATGTCGCATAGCCGCCCCTCGTGCAGTCTGTGTTATTGGATTTGTTTGAAACTTTTCAAATTCGACCAGCGAATGTGTCTAACGTGGAACGTGCCGGGACAGCCGAGACAATTTTTGAGATGGTCGACCGCCGCGCGACAGAATACTCCTTGAAACGTCTGCGCCACTCGTCGCTATTTCGTTTCACGGTATACACCGATCATTTTTTAAAGAAATGTTCGCGTAAATGTGACACGCTGGGCGATTTTGGGCGAATAAGGTGGAATTCGAGACTTTTTCTGGGAGATTTTAGTTTTTCTCTTTTTTTGGGGGGGAGGAAGTTTGAGGATGAGCCGCGTGGAGTAAGCAGCTTTATCATTCTCGCTGTTGATAGACCAATTAAAATTTCTTTATCGCGGATGACGCAGTCTGCAAGGACTTTCTAATTTGAAAACTGTTTTCTTTATCTGGATTCGAGGGGTTTGTAGTCTTACAATTGAACATTAAAGTGAATTCGATGTTAAGGTTCTTTGTAGAAGTGCTTAATTTTGGAATATTTGTTCGGACAGTGATGCGAGATGAAACGAGACTAAAAATCAACGAACTCTATTTCATTATCGGGCTAAGTGACTTTTGTCGTGTCACTAAGCACTTGGTTCGCTCAATAGTGAGCGTTAAAGGGGTTAGTCGGAGAATTGCTGGGTTAAAAAGTGTTAAAGAAGGCGGGGAAGTTTGATTGTTGTTGGTCGTTTTAATGCACGTGATTAATCATTACTTCGTCGCAATTGTTCTAACAGCGTTCTGAATTACTGAAACGGGTGTATCGGGTAATTCATTAACGAAAGAGTGCTCGCTATTAAGGAGAGTTACTTATTAAATTCATAAAGAAGCTGTTGAAATTAATTGCTCGGTAATTGGTATAATTAATATTAATTACTAACGTATCGATGGTTATTTTGTCGCCGCTTAAAATAATCTTCCGTCTTAAGTAAACTAGTTAATTTGTAATTAGTTTTCTATTTTGGTGTCTGTTTTTGAAATTTTTACTTTTCATTAGGAAAATAGAAAATAGTCTAAAATTTCGATTTGCAGGACTTCAAACTGGTCGAATATGTAAAATTAGAGCATCTATTTTGCAGAAATAACAGTTATTAAAAAAATTCAATGTCAATTAACTACTTTAGTCTGCCTAATTTTTAATTTTTTCATAATTGCATTTCCAACTGTAAATTCTATATATCCCAAAAATGTAATCTAACAGAGTGTATGTATAACAAAAACATTTGTCGCATTTTTCTAACATCGCATTTTGCTGTTTTCTTCTATCTTCAGAAATATAAAAAAAAAATCTTAGATCATCGCCAGAAATTCAGAAATTTGAAAATAAAAGCTAACGTAGTCGTCTCACCCTAATATCAGCCATAAACTCGTAATCTTCCCTTCTCGAAAATTAAAACCGAAAACTCCTCAGAATCCTCGTCCGGAATTCTTCGTTCCCGGTTAATCGTGATCATTAAAAACGCGTAATCACGGTTTTTAATCTTTCCAGCTATTTTTGTTCCATCCAAGTCGGATAATGGAAAAGTCGGATTGCGAAAAGCAAGCATCAGGAGGGTTCGGATACGGAACAGGATAAAAACGAAGCTACAGTTGAGCAATCTCATGATTGGAGACTTTCCGTGAGAGAGGCTGCATAAGGTCTGCTTGCCCATGTCACGGCTGCTCGTTGTCCTGCGAGACAAATCCGTCCAATCCTCTAAGGAGCAGCATTCGCTGTTTATTCGCCGCTTTTTCCTTGATTTCATGAACGACCAAGGCGGTTCTGTTGTCTCCCTTCGAAACTCGACGATTTCGCTTTGGTTACGCTATTCTCTAAACTTCACTCATATACAGTGTATTAACACATTGCTGATCTTTCAAATAGATCTCTCGTTTTACGCTGTTTTTCCAAACGAATTTTCCAGGCCATTATAAGAAATTTTGTTTCATGAAATTATAATAAAAATAGTAACGAGTTTGTCTGTCTTTTGACGGCAGAAAACAGATCCAAGTTATAAAATATGAAGTGTTGCACGACCTAATTTCTACCTATTTTTATCGACGTACTATAGTATATTCTCCACAAGTGTCAGACTGCAAGGAAGTTAAACATGACACTCCTAGAGTCAGGGACTACGTTTTCGAGCCTCGCGCCCGCCATTGTAGTTTGCCGAACTTAGGCAAGGACAGCGAATAAAAGATAAGCATGAAACGTGAGTTGAGGCAACCAAGCGATTTAAATATCAACTTTTTTAAATTTACTTTTTTTCATCTGGAATTTCTTTTAACATGTTGCTGAGATTTTTCTGATGAAAATGATATCAAACACGATATAATTTGAACAACATTTACTTATTAACACGTTCAC
>NW_017100242.1:3933708-3934233 GCF_001263275.1 Habropoda laboriosa
TTGATATCGTTTTCATCAGAAAAATCTCAGCAACATGTTAAAAGAAATTCCAGATGAAAAAAAGTAAAATTAAAGAAATTATTTTTTTCTATTATGATTTGTCGAGCCGTGAAATCTCGTAAAGGGAACCGACTGGTGTAGCGTTACACGTTTGTGTGGCTGCGAGCGAGATAACATGGGCGCAGCAATGACGCAGACCTAGACGTAGGACCGTCTAGACTGTCACTTGTAGAATCCAAACTTACTGACTCTTGTAGAGAATTTACTGTATATGTGTTTAATGAGAAATTTTTCATGCGGTACTTAGCACTTTTGAAACGTGTATACTGAGCATCCGGGTTATATTGGAGAGATCCGTGGAGCGATATGCCTTATCGCGTATATAAATTACTCTGTTATTGCTCCACATTGGTTCCAAGGAAGGAATGCGTTATATTAACAATCATCCGTGGTGCCTAAAGAAAGGGATCAATTTTCTTATGCATCAAACGCTGACTGATCTAAGTATAAAAAGTTTTTACAATC
>NW_017100242.1:3934277-3945832 GCF_001263275.1 Habropoda laboriosa
AATATTCATAAATAATAATGAAATTGTATTTAAAAAAAAAAGAATATTGTTCAGAACGTAAGAAGATTAATAGAACGAAAAGAAATTGCGTTACATAAAACGAGGCACACATCATTGATTAGGCATGTTTTACATAAAAATAGCAACACTTAATAATTTTTTAAAGAAGTGTAAACGAACTTATTATTTAGCTTAATTTTTCAAAATAAATCTAATAAATCTTTGTTGGATACGCATATTGGGATATTAGATCACAAGGTTGGCAATGCATTAATGTTATCTGAAACATTGGAACATCATATCGAGACTAAATTTGACCCCGGAACACTTGCTATCCACGATAATGTCGTAAAAGCCACTATATCTCAATTTTACTACGCTTTATCTTGGAATTTCATAATAAGCCATAATAGCTGGCGGTTGGAATGTGCGGTCGAAACTTCCCGTCGAGTTATCGACGATCGTTTTTATGTTTTAGGGAATTCGATTTGAAGTTTTGTGGATCGGTGGTACAAGCTTTATTTACAGCGTATTTGTAATCACACGTACATGAAATTACAAAATAACGATTTAATCGATACTTCACTTTTCTACTCAAATAATTTTTCTTCGTTCCTTTTCAGTTCGAGGACACTGATTAAAACTGCTTTAAACAGCATTGGATAGAATTTTTTTAAATTTAGATAATACTTGAAACATTGAATAAGTAAACTTTCTAATATTTTATAGTACAAATTTAGTAGAATTTAATTTGTAATAAATTACGATCTAAATTAATTGCAGTTGCAAATTTCTACGAAAATTAAGAGGATTTTAAAGACAATTAACAAGTATGACTTCACATAAATCTCAATAATTTTTGATGATTTAAAAACAATCTTAATATACTTTAAAGTTTAAAGAATTTTAAACGTGTAGTTAATTACCAATGTGAATTATTTTCCATTTGTGTTTCCGTACAAGATAACGTCGCGGTGATTAGATTACTCTGATTCTGAAAACATCGAAAAAATTGCTCAGTTTTATCAAAGAAATTCGTATATGCTGATAATGGTGCGACAATCGCTATTCGTGTCACACGTAAAATTTTTAGAACTGTGAAATATCCGAGTCTCTTTGACATTCGTATTCGATAAAAAGGCAAATTAGAATACGACGATACTTATACGTGGTTATTATGATTTTCAAAAAATATGTTCCAGTTTCAAGAGTTCGCTTTTGTTACATTTGTACAAATGCTTTGGTGATACGTTTAGAATTGTGTTTGAAATATTTATTAATTTTATATTTTGACCGTATATCCAGAACGGTATTGGAATTTTCATTATGCACTCGAAGTAACTCCAAAAATGTTCGATACAGCCCAACAGTTAACAATAAAATGAATTTAATTTCAATACATAAATATCGATTTTCAATAGTTTCTGTATCGCTTTCCGTTTGCAAACTGCACAAGATTCAAAATAAAAGCATCGAAACTTAAAGTACCTACTCTTCAAGCTCGATTGCTCGGCAAAATTATGAATATTTTATTACAAACTGAATTACCTTGAAAGTGAGCATAGTGTGCGAGATACTCTAAATATTTACGCGAAGCGAACAGCAGAGCTGATGCGATTAATTGTCCAAAAAATTGTGCAACACTTTTATTTCATTACTGTATCATTCGCTTTAACATTTCCATCGCGAATGGAAATAGATTTAGAGAAACACCGCCTAAATTGCAAAAAATTTGATCGAAACGAAACCTCGCGGATATTTTCTTCTAAAACTATTCTATCCGCGGTGTTTTATTATACGTTCTAGTTATACGTCACCGGATAAAATCACATTTACTCGCGACAAATTCTCGCGTCTGAAATTTCTCTGATTTTAACCCTTTCGCGACGGCGGAACCAGCCATCGGTACGCCACTAACGAACGGGTCGTCGTGCCTCTGAAATTTCTCTGATTTTAACCCTTTCGCGACGGCGGAACTAGCCATCGGTACGCCACTAACGAACGGGTCGTCGTGCCGTTAGTGCACACCATGCACATTAAGAGTGTCTCGCGTTTTTTCAAATCTTAGAGGATTTCGTTGGAACAGCAGAGGACTTAAGGGTGTATCGGATAAAGGGAATGTTGTTGAGGCCTTGTTCTGTATTTTAAAATAAATCTTCGCTTCGAGTTGTCGAGGCGCGAGCCAATGCGACGCGCTTAGTGGATGGCGGATATAATCGGCGCTAGCCAGTGTGAAGCATTTAGTGGATGCCGGATATAACCGGCGCTAGTCGCGAAAGGGTTAATCGAACCGAATTGGTAAATAAATTTTCGCTCAATTTGGAACAATATTTTATCGACATTATTCGTCACCGAGTAACAAATTGTAATCAAATTACTCTCTCGGGCGAATTTTAATGAATTTCCCCTCGACCTTTTCCATTTTCTCTTATCTGCGTTCTTACGTGTTATGTTTGCGCTTTGCACGACACGGAGCTTACTATTCGCGACGGTAACTTTTACGTTTCGCACTGTGCGACAGACTCTGTCGATATTTTAATCGATAGTTCGTTTCGTTCCAGTTTCTGCAAAGCTTTCATCCCGGGAATTGTAACGCGTAAAATTTGTATTAATATCGCGGTGTATCGATCATCCTCGGTACGAATCTTGCGTGTACGTTGTTTCGAGCGGCGATTAAATTAATTCAATTTAACGAACGATTTTAGACAGTGCGCGATAATGAATTTCGCTTGTTCCTAATCGCTATATATTTATCATTCCGGTGGCATGTAACAATGTTCACGGAGCTGCAATTAATTTCCACGCATTCGGTTAATGTAGGTTACGGTATAATTAATACGCACTTGAAAGCCTTTCGCAAGATTTCCGGGAAATGCGGCTGTTTTTGAAAAATCGTTTTAATCGTGCCCTTGTCGTTAATTATTCGAAGATTAAAGTGGAACGATGTGTATTAAGTGTGGTTTAAAATAGGGAGGATTTAAATTGCTCTGGTAATTTTTATTTATGCTCGGTGTTTGATTGTTTTTGAAAGAATATGCAGAAGTGGATAGTGCGAAGTTTCACGCGGCAGTCGAATAAAATGAAAATTGTTTAAACGAAACCTGGTTTTTTGGAAAAATCGGAAATACATCGGGAGAGTATGCGCGTTTGATTAAGTATCGATTTAGCGGATTTGTGACGGTAAGAGGAACCTCTCTGTGCAAATTTGACGGCTCAGTGTGTTTCGTTTCTGATTCGTCTAATTTATTTCAAACAGAAGATACAAATTGACAATTTATCATATAGAAACATATATTATAAAATTTTAAACGAATCTTCACTTTTAAATATTGATACAAGTGATCAGTATTCTCAAATATATTATATTTTCGATTTTTAACGTACCTGTAATACACATATGCATGAAATTAATAATAGGCAAATATTGCCTACATTACTAAGTTAGCCTAAAAATTGTCTGAAATAACGAAATCTCGCAAATCTCGTTTAAAATAGTGTCTGAAGTAATTATCTATTTTTTAGTAATTATTCTAATGAATTACCGATCGATAATTGAAATTATTCCTCGAAAATAGCAAATTCTGTATGGCGAATAATTTTCCTCTGAAACGTACCGCAGCGAAAGGGTTAAATTCTACCCCTGTTGGAATAATTTTAGAACCGCCACAGAACAGCCGAAAATATTACATTCGCTCCACCATTGGAGCCCGTACAGAGCAACATTCGCATTAATACCACTCTTTCTTCTTAGCTCGTTAATACTCGCTTTTCAGTCGATGCTAATCGACTAGCGTGGATGTTGAAAAGATGTAACGCGCAATCGAAACAGCTCGGAAATGGCAATTCATCAATACCCCAGCTGGCGCGGTTCCGGTTTTCAACGTTAATCAGTAATTAATTAGTCTCGGCCGGGTAACGGTTCGCTGTTCGTTACCGAACGTTTCTCCGTCTGACAAGCAGAGATCCCGAGGTGTAACGCTCACTTTTGACGAGCTTTGACGTAATGTGTAGAGCTTTGAAAATGTGGAACTAATTATACTCGGTCTTTGGGGCAGGCGGTTAATTGTTTACGAGATATTCGACGTTAAAGTGGCCTAAGTTTCTTTTATCTTTTTAAAAATTGACTGTTCTGTGACTGTCATCCAGATTCGTGTACATTTCACGATTAAATGCAATGTTTGTAAAAAAAAATATTTAACACTAGGTTCGCGTTTTTTTTACGCATTTCGAAAATTACAAAAACTGTTTACACTTCTCTCCTACCACGTATGTTTATCATAAATTTTATATTTAATTAAATATTTCAATGTTTGACTCAAAAGAGACTCTTGGGAGGAAAGTTAAAAAGGGACGAGATATTATTGTCGTAACTGTGACGTAGGATTGTGTATCCCTTGTTTTAAAAATCATCATACCCGACGTAATTATTACAAAAATACTTGTGAAATATAAATTTCTTTCACCCTCATTCATAATTTCATTAGACCGTCGAAGGGTTAACAGTGTCAATTGTTCATAGCGTCAATTCGACGCGTGTCTACAAAGATAGGTGTACAAGAAATGTCCATAAACCTAGATACTAAAGACTAGCTATAAATTAAAAAAAAAAAGAAGAAAACTGAAGAATGAGAAGAAATCATATCACGGAAAAATTCTTCTAATGGAACTCGATTCCGCGACCGAAAAACCGGCCTACCAGCGGGCTGCCGCGTTATCGGCCACGCCACGGTCACTTTTATCAACTGCAGTCACGTTACAGAAGATAAAGAGAGCTGGTAACTTCAACGTTAAATATCTCCTTCGACTGTTAACCGCCTCTCTCCAAACCCAGCTATCGTTAACGTCACTTTCTTCAAGCTCCACCATTATACAGTGGCTCGTCGAAAATTCGTCGTTACACCCTCGGAAGCTCTCCTTGCAAGCACACCCGGCGTTTATACGAAAAATCTATCGAATCGCCGCGGAATTATATAGCTGGCAGTCGCAGAGCTCCGCTCGTTTTCCTGCCCGCTATCCGGCGAGCGATATCGCGGAATGTATTCAAGCATTATGCCCTCAGCCGATGGCCATTCGAATGATCAGCGGTATCAACGGAATATGTAGTAATACATTAGCAAAGCCCCGCAATGAAACGTGCGTTTGCACGATCGCGTGCGCAACGCTTATTTGGATTTGTAATCACTTACGAATCCCGCCGCTAATGAAACTCGTCTACGAAATCATTCGAACGCGACTCTTCGTAATATTTGTCCATCTTCTTTTTTCTCTGTTTTACCTTTTATTGTTATTGCTCGTTCGATCTGTGTAACGAATGTATAGCGGTTTGTATGGATCGATGGTGGAATGCGGTCTGTGATTGCAAGGTGCTTTTGGACTTGGAATTTTGCTCTTTTAGGAGAAATTTTTGGTAACGTTTAGTGACTTTGCTTGGAATGAAAATTGCTTCTGTGTTTGATAGGTTGAGGAAATGGAAGCTATGTTAAACATTACTTTTACTGAAATTTTGACAATCATTCGATAATTCGAAATTTTCTTAAGCTTCGTAATCTTTGCACTGTTATGCTATAGTTTAAAATTTAAAATTAAATAAGCTCGTTGTGTCGTACTTCGGTGCTTTGTGTATCACTTAAAACAGACCATAAATGGTGGTTTTTCTTATTTTCTTTTAGAGGCTTCTCCTTTAGGAATCGTATTATTGTACTTCTAAACTTTCTGTTGATAGCGTATCTACCAAAATCGTCGAAAATTTAGAAATATTGGGATGGTACGAAAGTTCGTGGCGTTTGCCACCTGCATCAGTTCATCGTCCAGAAAGATCCCAAATTCTGGAATAATGGAATCATCAAACTGCCTCAGACATGCGTGATCCAGTCTATGCACAGTTATCTAAACATTGTCTTGAACGTTTGTTTCAACTCGATACTTCCAACCAAAAACCATCGAAAATGGAGAAACACCACCGTTCCCCGACAGCATCGTCAATCTTAACCAAAACTTCATCAATTCACGTTAAATCACACGTATCAATGCGAAATCTTGCTGTCGTCAACGGTCAGAGAAACGTGGGTAGGGGATGGGGTTTGCTAGACGCGTGGTCGAGTATAATTGTATGTCTGTAGCCGACCGAAAACAGTAATTCATCAACACGTAGGAACGAATTGGCGGGTCCTACATCCCTAATCACTAATTAGCCAATTAGCTCACGCAATTTTGCTAATAACGGCGGCGCATATAGGGCCGATGAATGACGCGGCGCACCTGGAGCCACGTTAAAGGGGACATTCAGCGTGCAACGATGCTACCTAGCTACCTACCTGACTGACTGGCCGTGTGGCGTTTCGATTATAGCCTGTCCCGTAATTAGTATTGTATCGACAAACTCGCCACCTTTCGCGGCTACACTCATCAGGCTGATCGCGTTTTCCACGGTGCCAATGATACTCGAACGTTGCCAGTGTCATTATTTACGTAGACATGCGGCTTGATTTGCCCCTTTTCCCATCTGCTGTCAGGTGGAAAAGTTGCTTCTAGCTATGAATCGTAAATGTTAAAACAGGTATTAATTGTGTCGAACGATGGACGTTCTGTTCGCGTAACTGTAGGATGTTTATATTCCTGATTAAGTCTTAGTTTTATCTGTATTTACAACGAGTCACCCACTTTCACCATTACTCATACTGGACTCTTCCAACTCTCCTCTCAACTTTCCTATGCGTCGTTCAAAATGAGAGTAACCTCGCTCTCGGGCCGATTCTCGTCCGTTCTGCGCATAGACAGAGAGCGTAGCAGAGGGTAAGACGGAGAGAAACGTAGGTGGTTAAGTGGGGTTTCGGACGTTCTAGTGGTTTTAGCCTTGCCTTAGGCACGTCCCATGCGCGAAGCGAGGTTACTCTCATTTTGAACATAGTCGTAACCCAAAGTCCATCTTCCCTAAACCCTTAAATAGCCCTATTTTCTCCATTTCCGCATTCATTCTCTGGTTTACTAAGCGCACGTCAACGTTAAACCTCTGTTTCTACGCAACGACGATCCTTATGTGTTTTAATTCAGTGTTACCCCAAATATCTGCTCCGAGTTTCGAGGAATTGGAGCAAACCGGGCATCTCACAACGATCTTGACGGATTTTTATGATTTTCAGCAAGATGACGACTGAAAATCGTCGGTTTCGTAGTTCTTGAGAACGATCTGTGCTGAATATCGTCGATCTATCGTATAGGTATCTGGTTTGGCATTTGCTAAATAGAACGAATACCGGCTTTCTCGTCGGTTTTAAACACGTTCGGTACTGAAGCACAACGATCTTGACGGATTTTTATGATTTTCAGCGAGATGACGACTGAAAATCGTCGGTTTCGTAGTTCTTGAGAACAATCTGTGCTTAATATCGTCGATCTATCGTATAGGTATCTGGTTTGGCATTTGTTTCAAGCTCAATCTGTGCTGGCATTTGCTAAATAGAACGAATACCGGCTTTCTCGTCGGTTTTAAACACGTTCGGTACTGAATATTCCTAATCAATTGAATTTATCAATTCAATCGAAACTATTTACGCCGCGTAATTTTGTACTGAATAACTTCTGTGAGAACATTCTTTCGACACCTTCAATTCTTTATAAAATATTCCACCGAATCCAGTTGAAATAGGAGATTATGTGTGTACCGAGGCAGATATAACTAAAATGTAAGTAAAATATGAAGAATGCTATTCAGACAACTAAAATAAAATGCCAGTTCTGGTGTGTTACAAGGAAATAGAGGAGTTACTAAAAGAAAATTCAACAGAGTTCAATACGTTAAAAATATTTTTGCAATCTGTCTGCTACGAATTTCGCGAAGTTTGCGATTTGAAAATTCTCCGACGTCTTCGTTTCTCGTTTAATTATACAGTTGGAAGCTAGACAAAATAAGTTGTTAAAACGAGCTTGAAAAAAAATTACGTCACTGTGGCTATCACGTTTCACGCATGCTAATGATTAATTGTGATATTGTCATGGAAACACATGTTCGCTGGATAAGCACCCATCTCTCGTTCATAAATCACCGAGCTTGTGATTCACTTTGCCAGTTATTTTCCAAAAGTATTATTCATCATCCTACTTGCTCGCTACTTCGGAGCCTAACTATCCTACGAGACTCGACTTGCTTTGTAATCAATAATTTCGAAATTCAAACACTTTAGTAATTCCGACATCCGAAGAGCTGATATTTAAGTCATACACGAATTATCTTCAGCCTGCAATTTCAAAGACGAGAGACTCAAAGTGAAAATACAGCAGTTGAAAATAATACTTGATGTAATTTTTTACAAATCTCCTGCTGATTGAAAATTGAAAATGATTTAACTTCGACTTACTTAAAATAATTTTCTTACAAATCTCCTGGTGACTTACATTCGAAATTATTTCCCTTCGATTTACACAAAATCCGTAGAATACGTACCGAAGTGTTTAGGTTGAAATGTTTAGCTTAGAACGCTTCAATATTTTTGGAAACGCGGTTGAATTCATTTCGCCGGTTTCACCGAACTTCGTCGGATTAAGTAGGTGACGCGAGCCAAAACTGAAAGTCAATCTTCGAGAGAGAAATTTGATGTCACGAGAAGCTGTGTGAAGTTCGCGACATAATGTTGAGTTAAGCCGTGTAAATAAGAGGTAGTCGAGCTAGATAGATCCCTCAGCTGAACAATATCTCTTTGTCAAGTTACAAACGGCTGTTCCGCAACGGTAAACAACTGCTGGTGTTTAGCTATGCAATAACGATATACCAGCCCACCGTCTGCACTGTTATTTTGACGACAAGCTAAACCTATTCTATTCTTCGCCCTTATCGAGTTAAGCGTTATATTTGACACTTACTTTACGTCTCGCGTGTTTTCCATTGAAATATGTTGACGTATCTGCTGCAAAGAAATCCACGTTGAACCCGTGTCACCTGCATGCGTCGCTTTCGTTAATTTTAAGCGTTATTTATGCATCGTACGATTTATGTAAATATCTAATCGTGTATAAACCAACTAAAAGCAACTTTGGTGACTGTTGCGAAACTATAATTTTAGGTCAGGTTTAATCCCAGTGCGTTCTTTCGTTCGACTATTAAGGCCTTTGGGTCAGAAAAGGCCCTCCCAAAAAATTTGGGTTTAGAAAACTGGATCACTTAAGGCCTTTGGGTCAAAAAAGACCCCCCAAAAAATTTGGGTTTAGAAAACTGGGTCACTTAAGGCCTTTGGGTCAAAAAAGACCCCCCAAAAAATTTGGGTTTAGAAAACTGGGTCACTTAAGGCCTTTGGGTCAAAAAAGACCCCCCAAAAAATTTGGGTTTAGAAAACTGGGTCACTTAAGGCCTTTGGGTCAAAAAAGACCCCCCAAAAAATTTGGGTTTAGAAAACTGGGTCACTTAAGGCCTTTGGGTCAAAAAAGACCCCCCAAAAAATTTGGGTTTAGAAAACTGGGTCACTTAAGGCCTTTGGGTCAAAAAAGACCCCCCAAAAAATTTGGGTTTAGAAAACTGGGTCACTTAAGGCCTTTGGGTCAAAAAAGACCCCCCAAAAAATTTGGGTTTAGAAAACTGGGTCACTTAAAGTCTTTGGGTCGAAAAAGACCCCGAAAAGAATTTGGGTTTAGAAAACTGGGTCACTTAAAGTCTTTGGGTCGAAAAAGACCCCGAAAAGAATTTGGATCTTTCTTGACCCAAGGACCGTATGTGCAACAATTCTTAATATTCGTATTAAAATAAACATTTTATACAACATTAAAGAAACACAAACTTGACAACAGAGAAAGCTATTAAAAAATTAAAATGACGATGGGTCAAAAAAGACCCGAACACCGTGCTTTCGTTTTTACCCAGAAATTAGCGAATAAAAAAACTACACTTACTTACCTACGTAATAAAGGCAATTAATAAATAGCATCGAACATATTTTTCATGGCAAAACGAAGTTGCACGATTCTCGCATGATTGACGACAGCCAACGCGTAATTTACACGAACACTCGCATCTCGGCACGTTCGTCCTCTTCTTCACCGTTCATTGTGCACATCTTGAGGCACTTGCTTATGCAACAAACATCAAATATCTTTTATACCGTTTTATCCACTGCAGCCGTGAATCTAGCCGTGTCTCGAGGACGTTGCTCGTTGTGCAAGTCGACGGTACAAAATGTTCCAACTGTTATCTAATCTTGGAAAGTCGTTCGGTGGTGTTCTGCCTCGCCGTGCGGCACTGTGCTAGTGAAGAAGTGTTTACTCGCAAACACGCCTTACCTTTCTTGTGCATCCGGTTTTAGGCTGAATTCGTCGTGGCCAGGTACATGAATTCGTGTGATGTCGCATTGTTCTTCGAAAACACTTTTTCTCCGCGTCATTTAAATCCTCGAGTTTCGTTTGTACGCGATTTCACCCGTTTGTAGTATTTGGTTTAAAAGGAAGCAAGGTGTGTTTGGAATACAAGCAGTATTAATATCGAGTTTGTTCGTTTTTTTTTTTTTTTTACAATTGTCATCGTTATTATTAGGAATGAAAGAATTTGCGCGAGATTAAATTTATACGAACACTGTAGTCAATAGTGTACATTAATTACGGCCAATTGAAATTGCATTATATCGGAGAGAGATGATTCTGCAAAAATTCGCCCTAATAAGCAAGTACTTGACTTTCAATTAATTGTGCCATGATAACTGGGACATCCTGTGCTTTTTAATTAATATTAAAATTGCTACAGAAAGCACATAGTTGATTGAAATTCAAGGAAATTCTAAGTAACATTTAAAATTTACAACGAGCAGTGACTAATTTCAAACTTGTTCCATATTCCATTCAACTGTCTCGATGATTTTATTAAGTTTAGCTAAATTCGCTTACATCTATCAGCACACTCTCCGTTATCGCAATATTCTTGAAAACGAACCTATTCTAATCTTCGCCTCCCGTTTTTTCCTAAAAATCCCGATAACGTAATCACGTTTCCCCATCGTGCTGCATCGAACACATCCGATAAACAAACCTTTTTCCAAACTTCACATATCAGATGTTACACGGAAGAGAGTGAAATTACATCGACCTCCATACCGCGGAATTAAATTGAATCCTAAATATACATTTACCATTAGAGAGAAAGCATCGCTCGTCGCTGTTAACCAAGCACAACTCGATTGCCCTCCAATTTCCCGTTACAATCACAGAAGCTTGCATAGAACACGAATCACCTTCCCAATTCACCTGAAGACGCTCCAGAAAACTAAGAACCCTCGTCGTTCGTTGCAGATGACACTCGGCATGCGGTCGTCGTAGGGTCGACGCAGCCTTCCAACCACGCCGCTACGCTCTCAAGCTCCTCGAGAAGACCACGCACCGTCATCATGATCGTTGAGAGACACGTAAGAATATCGTAGTTAATTGCATCGATCCACCGCGTATCATCGTTACACCGGAACAAGCGTGTGTGTGTGTTCGTCGTATCAAGAAGTTACTTGACTCGTAGGCAACAGAGAAGAAGAAAAAAAGTAAAATCAAAGACACGAGAAAAGGAAAGAAAAAGAAAAAAACAAGAGCCGCGA
>NW_017100242.1:3945885-3946453 GCF_001263275.1 Habropoda laboriosa
CCGGCAGCTGTTCGCGGTGAAAGCATCGAAGAAAAGTCGGGCGTAAATGCTTGTAGAGGCGCTTAGGCAGGCTTACACGCGAGGAAGCGTACCGTGAGCGCACTGGCACACGCTCGAACGTGAAAACGCGCTCATACGCTCGTGAGGGATGCGGTCCATGGGCGAAGGGTGGGGTCTTTGGGCACTGATAAGGCTTATCCGAAGATACGATGGCCAGCTGCTCGGTTCTTGCCGTCAGTCGTAGTGCTCAGGTGGCGTCGACGAGATCGCTGTTCGCTTTAACTCAAGCTGATACCGCGAGTTCGTTTCTATTCCACGTACGAGTATCATCGTCGCCCTCGCTCAATCACGTTCACCGTCGTATCCATCTGATCGAGTTAAACGGAGCAACGTTAGCGCGAGAGGACCTCGACCAGGTGGCTGAGGGAGTTGCTTGAGGACACAGGGAGAACAGGCTGGGAAATTGACGGAAAGGAAACACAGGTTGGGACCATGTGCAAAGGTTGTTGAAGGATGTACATATATATAGATACATATAGGTGGAGGAACAATCAGTGGCGTGCAAACT
>NW_017100242.1:3946472-3970679 GCF_001263275.1 Habropoda laboriosa
TTAATCGTCTTGTTCTCAAAGCGTCTCGAGATTTTAATTTGACGTTTTAACGCGCGAAGTGGTCAGCGGTAAAGGGAAGTCGAGGCGGGAACAGAGAGGCTCGTGATAGAAGGAGCTCGTCGAAACGAGCCTACGCGATGCGAGGCGGCTAAGGGGAGTAGAAAGAGAGTGAGAGAGAGAGAGAGAGGGGTAGTAAGGCAAAAGGAAGAAAGCAAGTGGCGCCAAGGACAAAAGCGTTAGAGGGTAACCCAAGAGAGCAAGGCTCTTTTTCCTACGCGCTTTTTTCAGCCCGCAGGAGTCACTATTTCCCCTGTCCGTTCCCTCTACCGCTTTACTCTTCTTTTCGTCGTCGTTTTCCTTTTCGCGCCTTCTCCCGCTCCGAGGCTTCGCAGCTCCAAGCTCGCGTGCTAAATTATTCGTGACCCCTTTGACACTTGACAGTGGCGGCAGTTCCGGTAATTGTGCCTCTATCTCCATCCTACAGACCCAAGTTTCACTTTCTTCGTCTTCGTTCGCCTTGCCTCGCCTCTCTGTCTTTTAGTCTAGCTTTCTGGAATCGTCGAACGACTCCCGTGGATCAACGTGCCTGTGTAATTTTCATGCGAGGGAGAAGTGAATGGACTGTTATGGTAAAGTTTAGTGTTGTTGGTCCTCGAGACGAGAGAAGTGGAAAATTCGTGATTATTTTTCGAAATTGTACGGAGTTGTGCAGGTGTTTCGAATTTTTGGATTAAGTAACTTCGCGGCGCTTCGGTTCGATTGGGTCCGACTTCGGAAAATCTCTCTCCAAGCGAAATTGCTTCGGCGAACGTGATTTTCGGCTACCCAAGAGTGTTCAGTTTGACACGGATTTTATTTGATCGGACCGGGTATACGTATTTCTCGAATTTCGAGGTGTGGTATAGTTTTACGTGTTATTTTCTTATTTTAATTTGGATATTTTAACTTTGATTTTGTATAATCGGTAGAATGCTTGAATATTATTTCCTGATTTTTTAAATTTTTAATTTGAACGAATTTCAAAGGGGTGTGTTAGGTTAGTTTCCTAACTGCAACGCGATATTCGCAGCACTCAATCACTGAAATTATAGACGTGTCTTGAAAATTGTTTTCCCTGGAAATGAACGATCCGGCGAAAAAGTTATAAACCGCGTATTTGATTTCTCTTGCTAGGGGCAAATAACTTTTCTCTTGGATATTACGAATCGCGTACTTCCCAGAATTTCAACGTTTAACCCGAATCGAGGTTAAATAACTCAAATTTTTTCTCGATCTAGACGTACACATCCGATTACTTTGCACCCTTAATCCTTTTTAAATTAGCTTCATTCGTAAGAGATATCGATCATTAGTATTACCTTGCTGCAGTTTCTTTCGCGAATTCTTCAGTATTTTCATTCGTGTAGTGTTGAAAATGCTACTGATAATTGGTAGTAATAAAATAAATACCATAAATTATCAAGAAAAAAAAATAATGTAAATTTTCGTAAAGAATCACTTGCTATTTTGTTCCCGTAAAATTCGAGAAAACTTCTGCATCTCGCGGTCACTGTTCAGAGGATAAAATTAAAGATTAAATTAGGGTAGAAGTGCATGAAAAGGCGCGAACTGAAACTGAGTGCGAGGAAATTTCCAACGCGCCTATAAGCTTGAACAGCAACGAAAGGGTGAAGCGTCGCTTCGAATCCAGCTTAGTTGGAAGCGAGATCGAACTCGGCGTTCGTTCGGCCTGCTTTTTCTTCTTCCACTACTATGGTCATTACGCTCGAGCCTCGTCCGTTCAGTTTCCGTCGTGTTCATGGTAAATAACATCGGAAGTTTCCTCAGATGCTTCCCAAGCGTCTTCGAACACGAACACCGTTCGAAACAAAGAAACATTCGAGCCGCCGAAAATCTGGGAGGAACTAGGAATGTCGTAGTTTTTCATTTCTATCCCATTTTCCAACCCTCTTGCTTCTAACGTGTCCCAAATTATTATTAAGTCATCTCAGAAGTTTCTGTCGAAATTTACAATTTAGATTAATATTTCCAACGAAAAATTTACCTTGGAAAAACCTTTAAATTTGAAAAATTTACCTTGGAAAAACCTTTAAATTTGGAAAATTTATCTTGGAAAAACCTTTAAAAAAAGAAGGAAAGCGCCTTTAAATTCCACAAATTTTTCCTATTTTATTTTTGGTAAAACCATTATGTAGTCGCTAAAGAATTTCCTTGGATTTTCATTAAAACATTCTTCGCTTTCGGCAGGAACTTACGGGACGACCTAATAGTATGCTTATGTTTGGCAACACTCTGTACCGTTCGGCAAGATCGTTGGCCGAAACTAGCCAAACCGAAGACGATGAAAGCAGGAACTTGTGCGGGTAGAAAACGAAAGACGGTGGTAGAAAATGGCGAAGCAAGAAGAACGTTAAGGGAGATCTAGGAGCGACTGGATGATTCGCGGGGGCACGTATACGAACCGAGTTTCTAATTAAACTTAAACTTTTAATTGACTCGTTGTGGAGCCGTTCTGCGCAAGAGGTGTTCCACGTACATACATACATACGTGTTCCATCTATCCACGTTCCTCCAATTTCACCCGATTTCCCCGTGTTTTTGGAATGTTTCGTCGGTTAGCCCTTTTACCCTATCTTCGTAGACGGTCCTCTCCTCTGCAAAGAACCACGAACTTCCCTTATGACCATTTCGCTGCGAGTTAATTAGGGTTGGAAAGAGGGAATCACGTAAATGTATACATGGGCAGAAAATCACGTGGTTGTTGTTGTTGTTACGGTAGAACGTTTCAGCTTATTAGCATACAGATTAATCTGGAAAAAGGAGGAATTTAATGGTTAGGGGTATGTAGTACTCGGTGAAATAAGTGAAAAGAGTTTTGTCAACGTAGGTGTGTAAATTAACCCTTTGACTGCTGGTAACTTGAACGTAAAGTATGGCATAATAGCATTAATAGTTGTTCAATTCTGACACGTCGTCGAGAATCGATTGAAAATGTTAGCGACTGTGTGATCGCCTGAACTTTTTGCTATTCACCTTTTTTGTGTTCTCCCGTCTCGTTGGCCCGTTGCCGCGTTCAGCCCTCGCATTTACCCTTCCCTGGTCGCGTTTGGGTCCCTTGACGGGGGTGAGTTTTGGGTGGGAGGCCAAGTCTCCTAATCACGTTAGGGCCTTGCTCACCCTCAGGAAGGGGGTGTTCTGTGTGAGGTACGCGTCACCTGGGCTTACGGGAAAAACCCAGGGTAACGGTACCGCTAGCGAGCATGTGCCTCGGCTCGCGCGGGTTTATGATACGTGAATTGCTATTGAGATGCACGAAGAAAGCTCGAAATTCTCCGCTTTTACAAGAGGTTTGGAGCCCTCCTGACAATAAGGAATAATTAACGAACGAAAGCATTAAACGCGTATTCAGACCTTAATCTGAAAAATAGCAGAGTCGCGTCCGTATCGTGATCCTGGTCTAACTTAAGTATCCTTAACAATAGTCATACTACATATGTATGACGATAGTTAAATCACTTTTTTATTGAATATTTTGTATTTTATTTTTGTAACATAAATAATATAAAAAGTGTAAAATATAGAATACGAATATGAAGAGCGTTCGATTATCACTGAGAGTCTGCAGCGGTTAAAGGGTTAATTCTGAAAGAGATTAGGCGCTATTTTGTAAGTTGAAGCTGAAGATTAATTTACAGTGTTTACGATTGAAGAAGTTCAATTGCACGATCGCCATCTTCTTTAGATCTCAGCCTTTTTTTATTGGTGTATGCGAAAAACATAATTCGTTCATCTTTTATATCATCAAGATCGTAACGATCTTGAAAATGTAGAGTGCAAAACGCAGTTCGACAAAAACCGAGAATTTTTCGAAATTTTCGCAATTTCCTCCTGTTGAGACGTCAAATTTACATTCGAGGGGGAATTCTTTTTTTAACGAGCACTATATACTCCCAAATTATTCGAACCTTTTTTCAGGTCACCTTGTTTAGTTCCGTGGCTATGAAATTTTGCTCACTTCCGAGAAGAAAGCTTTCGAATTACCCATGAAAAATTACGAAATTTTTTACGCTTCGATGTATCTTTTCGTCAAACTGAATTACAACAAAAGCCATTTCTGCATGTGCAATTTCACGCGATCAATGTGAAAGCTTTCCTACCATTCGCAGAAGCTTATCTACCATTTCTGTACTTTGTAATCAAAATTTGCCAATTATCCGAACAAAAGTACGCGTAAAGCATCGATTTAATTGTGGCAGTGAGCAAGAGAGTAAATTTTCGCGTTGATTTAACACAGCACGCTCTGTTCTCTGCATGATTTCCGAGTTATCGTTGAGTTTTATTTCAAAATTGATAGAGAAATTGACGTAAAAGTAGCTTCGATCGCGCGGATATTGTACTCGTTGGAAGGAAATTGTACAAATGGGGCTTCTTTTATTTCCCTAGCTGGAGATCCCGCGATATTAACTTGTAATTGAGGCGGTTCGCTTAATATACAGCATTGCTTGTATTAATACTCCTTCGTGTAGAAAATTCTAATTTTGAAAATTGTGCCTTGTCAATTACTTATTTGTTTAAACTCTTTTATCTTACTTTTTTGCACTTCCTCTGCATAATTTGTGTGCGCCTATTCATGATAACCACAAAGTGATTTCAGAGTTCTGTCATAAAATTCATATAAGTACACTGTAAACAAGTTTGTGTCTACTTTTTAGGAACCTATAAATCGCACAAGCTTTAAAGTGAAAATAATTTTAAAAAATTGATGATTCTATACTCGAAATTTCCTAGACGAAATATGATAATTACATTTTCTGACAGAACTTCGTATTCGCTCATTTTCAAACCAAGCTTCGCATGCTAAAAAGACAATACCCTAAAATGAAACCCTCGAACAGCATAACCACGTTCCGTTTGTTTCTTCTCTTTTGTAGCGAATCGAGGAACCGTGTGGTCGATAACTGGAATTATTCGAGTGCTTCGATTCGAACGTTGAACGTCGCCAAAGTTCCCACGAAGATCTACGCTAACGGTAGATAAATTCCCTTGGAGGGAGAGAAAAAATTGGTGTCCGTATCAGTGCGTCCGTAATTTCGTGAAAACAGTGTATGCTTTCTGTGTCCAATATTTAAAGAAAAAGAAAAGAAATATTTCGTGACGGTATACGGTGTATTCCGGTGCGCGATAGCTTTTTGGCGGGAAAAAGTGCATTTATTGAAGAAAGTTCGGTTCCTATCTCTCCCGGGTTTGTTTGTTCGTTCGTTCGTTCGAAACGTGTACGGTAGTGTTTGAGGGTTGACGCCTTCAAACCCGTAAACGACGAGTAATCCTGTCTTCCTCAAGAATAAACGAGGCCGAAGGAAGGAGGCACCGTGAAACGGTCGCCAGGAGAGCTCCTATGAAAATGCTTCAATCATTGAACGCTCTGGCGGGAAAAATCTCGCCAGGTTCGCCGACCGACAGCAACGCAAACAAGGTGCACATGCACAACAACAACAACAATAACAACAATATCATGCATCATCATCATCCGTACTCGAAGCAACAGGCGCAACAGCCGTCGCCGTCGTCGCAGTCGAGCAATGGGGACCAGAAGGAAAACACGTGAGTTTCATACAAATTTTTATTCATGTTTTGTATGCGTGGAAACGGGTACACCAGTGTGCGTGTGTGTGTGTATGATGTTTGGTAAAGATTTTATACAAATAGATTTCTCTTTTTTGTTTTGTATACAAGATGGCTTATGGTGTTTTAATTTAAGAGGACATATTGCGTAACAGTATAAATAAACATTTAAATTTGTTAAAATTGTATAGAGCGTGTGTATAATTTGATAATCTGGATATGAAATATTAGCATATAGAGTGATCCATAATATATGGAACCAATTTGAAAAATGGACTCGGTGTTTGAAAGTAATCGAAAAAGTTCGTACAAGTGTGAATTTTACTTGAGATTGTTTACCAGCTCGAAGTTTTTTGAATAGTAAAATTTTAGTTCGTTGAAATTATCCAGAATTAGAAGAAAATTTTCATAGATCAAAATTTTCATTAATTTCATAGATCGAAAATTCGTACATCATTTTCGCGCAAATTTAAGCGATCGAAAGAAACTTGAGTTGAGATTTCTAAAGGCTCCAAACTTCAAAGTTCTGCCGCAAATCGACTGATTTGTTATGAAAGCTTCCGGATCGACTTTAAGTTCCGTGTATTACAGTTACAAAGTCTAGCGAGAATTCAGAAGGGAGGAAGTTTGTTGGAAAGACCGAAAAATGTGAAGAGGCGAAGAAAAAAGAAATGTATGCTCGGTGTAGAAAGGACTTAAATAGCGAAAGGGAGAAATGGGTTAAACAAAGTCGTGCAAATATTTTTCCGTTTCTCCCTACCGTGGATAATTATTTTTTATTACGCGTAGCTGAAATACAGATTTGAAACGTTCTCTTACGGGAATGTATTTTGAAATTTTCAAACTTCGTTGGATACTTTCGGTATAAGAAGGTAGTAGAATACGAATGTAGCAGAACGTACGTAAGTACTTTGTTGCAGTCTCAAGTTAGAAAGCTAGGAGTTCGCTACTGCACAGATATTCGAATAAAGAGAGAGAGAGAGAGAGAGGTGCGAAATAGATTTTATTGTTATCTCTAAATGTAAAGGGAAATTATGACGAGTGAAACCATGTATTACACGTGCCTTAAATTCAATTTCTTTAACGGTATTTCCTAATTTTTTCTCAATTATGAATATCTAAAATGTAATAATAAAAAGTAGCAACGTTAAAAATACTACAATAAACAAACTTAGTGTGATAATATACAATAATGATTGTTTTTAACGTAACTTTCGAAATATTTGATAAATATTTACTAGTAAATGGATAGTATTTTAAACTTAATATTTAAATAAATTTAAACATTTTACTATGACACCTTTGAAAACACTTACTTGAGAATCCAGAAATATACACATATAGACATGTTACTGTACATAAAAAAAGATAAACGAAGAGACAAATGTTTAGATACAAAAAAAAATTTGTTTCCTTTTTGTTTCGATAATTAGAAAAATTTGCATAACTTAAACTGCTATCTTTGACACCGTTACTGTAACGTGAAATACGCAATAAAGAATGCGCAAGGTGAAATTTCCGTAATGCATCGAAGCAAACGGAAAGAGAGACAGAATTACGCCTGTTTCATTTCTTCCGCAATATAATTGGATGCAAAAAGCAGAAGCTTCGAGTAGTTGAGCAGGTTCGATAAGCAGGATGAGAAAATCAAAACTCACAGGTTGCCGTGCTAGTTGAATTACAGCGAGCAATGTCGCGATAACAATGAAAATGCAATTTAATGCTCGTTACGGGCCACTTCCCGTCTACACCCGCTACTTTTTTCCATCATCGTGTTATTTGCAAAAGCTGAGAGTAAGATACTTCGTTTAATGGAAAGGCTGTCCCCTGGGAATACACGATGCGAGTGGCTTCCTCCTTGAGAAAAAGTCAGGTGAATAATAGCGGCCGCGACGGTGCGTTACGTAGGTTCTTTAAATTGGAACAGAGTGAATCGAAGTGAGTTCGATGTCACAGTGGAAGTTAAACAGGTACAGCGAGTCGCAGGACTGTTCGTACACACTTTAAAGAAAAATAAGTTTTTGGAAAATTGGACCGAACGATTTGACCCTTTTTTTCGAGAAATTAGGATGATTTGTAAATTTTCATTGCGGGCTTTAAAAAAGTTTGAAACGGCGACCTTCGCTATTTGGACCAGTTGTAGTTTTTTCAAAATTCTTTTCAGAGGTCGCCCAGTAGACTAACTTTTCTAATTTCTCAGAAAAGCTCAAGTCGTTCGGTCCGATTTTTAAAAAGTTATGCTTTTTGAAGGGTGCATGAACAGTTCTGCGACTCACTGTACGTGGCTACAGAGATTTCAATAGTTTAACAAGGGTTTCCCCTGGGACGTTATAAAATGAATCTTCTTTTGTGAAGCCAAATTAATGTTTCTGCTGTTTCAATTATTTAAAAACAGAAATTTTAAAAAAATTAGAGTTCAGTTCGTAGAATTGTCAGCTAAAATTTTTTTTGTGTATACTTTTACAGCCTAAGAATTAAATTTCAACTTTCGAAGGATCAAACTTCCCCCATCTACAACCACGTCTCTAAATCAATTCCTACTTTCACAACACAACAGTGTCAGTCTTCCAATATTTCAACGGCTTAACAATTATGCTTCGATTAATCTCCCTATCCACAATCGCCCGAATGAAACCCAGAAAAACGCAATTAACGTAGAAATCGTCAACATCAAACTTACCAACGGGATATCTCGTCAATATCATGAACTCCATCCACTCCGTTGTCCATAACAAAATTTATACGATTCTTTCTCGGTGTATAGCCTTTAAAACTAGGGTACGCCCGAAGCAGACGTCGTTTCCGTCGTAAATTCGCGCGCGACTGTTCTCCGTTACTCGAGAAAATTCCGAGAGCCCCTTTTCGTCGTCGTAAACTCCCCTCCTCGTTGATGCGTCGCGATGGGAATCACGCGGAAGTACGAGTTGAAGAGAGTGTTTCTTTCGTTGGTACCAGAGGACGAAGAGAGAGAGAGAGAGAGAAACGAGAGATGTCGTCGCTGTGACCTTCTTCATTATTTCGTTACGTCGCGTAAACGCGGCTCGCGCGAATAGCGTTTGCGGAAGGGGAAATGCGCGGCAGCCTAAAATAACTCGGCGACATTCCTCAATGCGTGACAGGGCGAGTGAGAGCAACCCCCTTCCGACATTGCTTTTCTCCACCTCGGATCTCCGTCTCTCTTTCGGTCCTCCTCTTCGCGCCTCTCTTCTCACCTTTGCTCCACGATCTTCTTCGTCTACTACCCGCGGCGCGGATCTCTCTAAAATATGCACCCAGCTAACGTAAAATGCGATATTCGAACGGCGGAATTCCTCGTCCAAGGACTTGGAGAATTCTGCGGGAATTCAGCGGGCAGAAGGGTTTCGGTGTGATGCACGACGAAATTAAGTCCTCCGTGGGTGGTTAGACCTCCTTCCGATCGAGTTTTTGGAATTCTTCGTAATTTATAATACGCGTCTCTGACGAATTCGTTTTTTCTTCTTTTTTGGGGCAAGATTATTGAAAGTTGAGTGTTTTTTAAATTTTTGCCGAAGATGCGTATTGACGTGAGCTCTGGTGTGTGTTTAACCCCTTCACTGTGCCCTTGGCGCAAATTTAATTTCTAACTTTTGTCCTTCGCGTAATTCCACCTTGATTTTCGAAAGGGCGAATGTTTTAATATTGGGGCAAGATTATTGAAAGTTGAGTGTTTTTTAAATTTCTGCCGAAGATGCGTATTGACGTGAGCTCTGGTGTGTGTTTAACCCCTTCACTGTGCCCTTGGCGCGAATTTAATTTCTAACTTTTGTCCTTCGCATAATTCCACCTTGATTTTCGAAAGGGCGAATGTTTTAATATTTCACAAAATTTTAAAACGCGTGTGAAAGGGTTAAGGGAAGATTCTGGTGGGAAATATTGAACTGTATTTTGCCTTCAGAAGAATTTCTCGAAGTTAGAAAAATGAATGGAACGATGGAGGCAAAAATAAAGGAAAATGCTTGCAACGAGTCGGTCGTTTGAAGGAATACCTTCCGCGACAACCTCTTTCTTATACCATTGCGAATTTCTCTATAAAATTCTGAACAATATCCTCAAGTTAAATATCGCCCCAATTCGTCAAACCAATATCGATTTCATCTATCACCGGTAACGTTCTTTTCAAATTCTCCAACACACGGTAGCATAGAAAAAGTATCTCCGCTCGAAAGAACAAACTCGAACAATCGATTTTCCGCGCCGAAAAACGAACAAAAATGGGGCAGAAAAGAAAAAATATGTAATTCCATAGCGATACCGGCGATAATTTATATTCTCCGCTGTACACTACTGACGAACGCTGATTTATAACCTTTTTTCGACAAACAATCGGAAACGAAGCCTCGACAAAAACAGCGAGGACCGCGACCCGTGAATAGCAAACCTCCCCGCGACACGCCTCGTCGATAAATCTCGGCCCGCGCGTTAGATCTCTAAACGAACGTGATATTTTTCCATTATCCGGCATAGTTAGTAAGCGCACACGCGACTCCCGGCACACGCGTTTACCTTCGATCTAGGGTTACGCGACGACAGGGTATTAAGTCGTACCGTAAATTTTACTTAATGTCTAATAGCGCGCACGCGGAACTCGCGCTGGCTGGTTGCTCATAGAATAATAAGATACTGCCGCAACGAGTAGTTAATTACGGGAAGTGTTAGGCAGTCGTGTGGTGGTCTGTGGCGAGTTGCTGCGAGTGGCCTGGCTCGCGCAACTTCTGCAAAGAGGCGTTTAACGCGTGTAGGAAGGCCGATAGGTGCAAGGGTTAAGTGATATGTACGGCTCGAGGGAGGAATTCGCTTAACAAAAGGGTCACCGAAGGACCCTAAAGGTCGTACGAGGGTTCCCTTATCTAGATTCGAATGCTTTACTCGCGCCGGGAAACTATGTATATCGAAATTAATTTCTACTTGTCGACAGGCTGGATTTCTATCTTTTCGTCGTGGAGAAGTTACCGAAGTGACTATGTACAGCTCAGGTGTCGAGTTAGCCTTGTGTGAGTTGTTGAGCAATGTGCTAATGAGTGCACTTGGTAGAGTTTATTTCATTTGTCTAATTGATGTAGAAAAATGTTTTACGAAAATTGTTCTTTTCATAATTAATCCTCGGGTGACGGTTGCTGGGTCACCTTTGACCCGGCTTCTAGATGTCCTTTCTTTCCATCAGAATTTGAAAGAAAGTCAACTGCACTTCTTGTAGTATAATTATTTTTGTTATTTTAATCGTAAGATGTTTTGTATAATTTTAACCCTTTCGTTACTATGTGCGCCTATAGGCGTTTTGACAATTTAAAGCCTGTTAAAGCCTTTTGGATACACTTTCATCTTCCATCCTAATTTAGTGAACCGAACTTTAAAACTACACCGCTAAAATGAGAAATTTCGCAGCAGTGGTTCGAAATTTACCGCGAGTCACCCAAAATCTGCCGTAGCGAAAGGGTTAAACAATGTAATGCCTAGTAACATGAACAGTATCGGGTCACATTTGACCCAAATGTTTTGTAGAATTTTAAATTTTGAGTCTCTAGAATTGGCAAGGGAATAACGGAATAAGCTAGAAGGATTTTCTTTGAAGTTTCAATTAATTTTAATACATAATAACTAAATATTTGCAGTCGGTTGAAAATCAATTTAATTCGTACCAAATCCTAATTATCTCTCTATGTCGATATTTTGACCATTTTTATTGTATCACTGTGGAACGTACGTAATAATCTTCGTACTCCATACTTGTGACACTTTCTCGTTTTATATTATATCCACCTACAGTGCTATCTTATCAGTATATACATGTATATATCACGTAGATACCAGAACGTTCTGTTACCGGAGCAAGAGGAATAATAAGGAAAGGAGCGGAAATCGTAAAAATCATTCTTCAAATAAGGCACTTTCTACCGAATCACCACTGAAAACTGTGGGAATATATTGGCAAAATGGTATCCTACTTATCGCATACCTACTTGTAACGTTACAGAGAATTTGTTCTACGTAATAGTGGGACTTACACACATTATCGTTATCGTTATTTCTTCAGAGATAAGTGTTACTATCCCGTGCCTTGAATTCTCGGAACATGCTTCTTTCTCAATAATAAATTCCTTCAATACAAATTACTCGACGAAGGCGAAGAATAATATTTTCAACATCGACACATTCTAATTACACATTGTTGTCGTTCAAATTCCCCGCGTTACTCTTCCAGAATACAGATATGGGAAAAAACAATTCTACAAATTTTCGAGAAACTGTCGATCCCTCGGGAGAAACTGTCCAACGGCTTTAAAAAGTCGTTTCCGCGATCAAAAATGGAAACAACGACCCTTCGTACAATTACACTCATCGATAATCAATGACGACCATTCGTAACCAGGATTACATCGCTGAATTATCCTCGAAACGAGCAATTAATCGCGAAACTGAATCCATCTGGATACATCTAGCCCGCTGGTGCCGTTACTCCACACTGTCCACAGAGAAGAAACGAGAAGGAAAGAAGACGAGAATACATTTCCCAAGGAAATAAAACAAAACGGAGAGACTTGAGGCTGGCCGGTAATCTGGAAAAGAAAGACCGTACTGGAAGGGTATCGTCCGAGAAATCTGACAAATCCGACAAATCCAAATACGAAAGATTGCAGGAAACACACGCCTCGCTACAACCTAGCACCGTCTTCTTCGCTCTCACCGCTGCTTCCTCTCTAACCTTCCAGCTTCTCTTCTAGCCGTGTGTATACACGTGTGTGTGTGTGTGTGTGTGTAGAGCGATGCTAGTCGCGAAGCAGGCGTACAAGTATCGTTCGGTATGTACCACACCGAACACGTACCGTGCAGCCGTGATATTGTCACATGCCTCTGGTGCAAAACTCCAAATTGTATCGTTGTCGCGTGCTGCATGTGCTAGCGACGATCTTCCCTGCTCGTTCGCCCCCGCTTTCCTTCCTACCGCCACTTATACCGAGAACGACAATAACATCCAACCCCGCCTCGAGTGATCTGTTCTCTTTTCAAGCTGCGACTCCCTGTCGCACGTGTGCATATGCGCCTGGAGAAGAAGGGCGCGGATGTGTAGAGGAGCGTAGCAGGGTGCTGCCAGTTTTCCGCGGCTGCTAAGATCGAGACGGCGGCACGTCCGACACTTGAGAAATGAGAAAGCGGCTTGGCTGCTGGCCCGACACACCGCTCTTAGTTCATAATCGAGGATTCTGCGGCGAGATTTAGAGGGAGAGAACGAAGGAAGCTTTATTGGACTCTCTCGATGCGCTGGATCGTTCGTGGTACGGTTTTCAGAGACTTCCGCGAAGGATTATCGGGGTGTGAGATGTGTGTGCGTTTGGATTGAGAAGGAAGTGTGGTTTTAGCGGTTTCGGAGATGATTTGTATAGTCGGGGCCACGATATAGCGAGGTCGTAAAATCGGTCAGACGTCAAAGTAAACATGTTTTAGCTGCCGGGACCCGAAAATTGACAGAGATACGAGCAGATAAGTACTTGAAACCATGGTCAGGACCGTACAAAGAATTCTTGTATCCAGCGAAAGTCAACTGATTCTAATATATTTACTGAAAACTGCATGCAGCTAGGACAAATTAGGGTTTCTCCCTCTGGGGGAAGCCGCTTTTGGAAGTACGGTTACAGGTAAAGGTCTTATTGATGTCTTTAGCATCTTAGTTTATCTACTCGTGTTATATACAGATAGAAAGTGCAAAAAGATTGTGTAGCTTAATATTAACATATTTTTCATTTGTGAATGAAATACCATTTTCTACTTGAAGTACCAAATCATATACTACCATTCGTTTATTGTTGGAACCCTCAAACAGACTGCAACACACGGCCTTGAGTGCCGCAACATCAATCGGTGCCGATTCTTGAGAGTTTAATTTACGACCTCGCTATATCGTGGCCCCAACTATACTATGTTTGAGTATTATTTTGTGAGTTGTAGGGAGTTAGATTTACGAGGGGACTTTGGTGACCTGGGAATTCCAATTTTTTGGAAACTGCAGGTTTGTAGAGGACTTCGAGAGAAGTACCGAGCAATTCTTTTTTTTTTGTTTTTGGCTATTTTTCGGTTCTTCGGGGTAAAAATAGCTTTTGAATGAGGATAAGTGTCACCCTGTTTCTCTGTATATCTTTAAAGCCGTAGTAGATATGAAAAAATGTTGGTAATGAAAATTTAATTGCTCTCTATGCCTTATACGACGACTTTATTAATTTAATAGCACCCGGAGGAACCGAAAAAGGGCGAAGAAAAATGTTACCCGCTACTTCTATCTAAGTTCTCTACAAACTTGCAAAGTTTCAAAAAAATCGGAACTTTCGGGTTAAGTGTGTAAGCTGCGTTTCTGAGAATTTGTGTAATTACAGGTGTAGCGAAGTTCGCCAACTTTTCCAGTACGAAATTTTCTGTTTCGCTAATTTTCAAATTTACAAATTTCACTCCGCGAAATTCGAGACGCAACAACCTTCAATTTTTCATCTCTAATTCTCAAGAAACTCCGCGAAAGAATGTCACTAATTACCGAACTCTTCTTCTCCAATCCCGCCCAGCGTTATATTTAAACAAGGAGGGAAAGAATCAATACCCGGATAATCCCGGTTCTCCGATGCAATAGTGCCTCGAAGATAAGTATACGTAATTCCGTCGTATTATAAACTGCACGAGTTGAAACAAAAGTTAGTTACACGCAGCGAGTTCGTTCGACTATATACATACATACATACATACCGCGTGGCATTATCGGTTGTACGCGATGATATTAACCATCGTCGAGTGAACGACGCGTGTATACAATTATCGATCGACCGCGTGACGTTCGAACAAAGAAGACAAAAACAATCTCGGTGAAATGATTCCTTCGATTGTAACGAGTCGTTGACCTGTCGCCTAGGCGAATAGGCGCGGTGGGGGAGAGGGAGAGAGAAAAAAAAAACAAGAAAAATCGTACAAACGAATCTACTTAAGCGGAGGACTAATGGAACCGTTACTTCGCTCGTTAATTCACGAGCTTCGGCGCGGTTAGCTGACCGATGAAAACGCTTTTAACCGGTCTCTGGTAATCTGTCGACGATAATCCTTTGAGCTGTGTGCGCGTGGCTCCGGTATCGCGATGCAAAACGACGAAGGGAAGAGGCAGAAGCGCGCACGAGACATTCATAGTAGCGCAATTTGTCAGATCTATAAAGCGACCGCAAAGTAGGTAGAGTCACTGATGGATGCTCAGTCCGGAGGGCATAGTAATATGACTCGTAACGCATTCCCAGCGCCATCACCATCGCCATTGTCATCGTCATCATGGCAACATAAAGTCCAATAACTGACGGGACTGCATGAACTCTCCGTGCTTACGTCAGCGTGTATATGTGAATGATATTAAACGGAAACCAGAAACGGATCGATATCGCGCTTGCGATACTTAGTTTGTCGAGCTATGCTCGCTTCCTCTATGTTCGTCTGCCTCTGTGTGTGTGTGTGAGTACAATGTAACGACGTTAACGTGATAGGTAATTCGATTTCTTCCCCGTGTTTTAAACATTTCGCGTTATTTCCAAAGCACACTTTGTAAGAGGATATTTGAAGTGGCAGGAATAAAAGTGTTGTGAATGACTGTGGCGAAATTTATTTGGAATAATCGTTCTGCAATTCGTATTTTAAATGAGGCTAATGGTTATTTGAGAATTAAGGTTGTTTTTTTTTATTTGGTTTATTAAATGCATTAGAAGGTAAGCGAATACAGTAAATTCTCTACAAGTGTCAGTTTGGATTCTACAAGTGTCAGTATAGATGGTCCTACGCCTAGGCTGCGTCATTGCTGCGCCTATGTTATCTCGCTCGCTGTCTGTAAAGCGTGTAACGCTACATCACTCGGTTTCTTTTACGAGATTTCACGGCTCGACAATTCATAATAGAAAAATATAATTTCTTTAATTTTACTTTTTTCCATCTGAAATTTTTTTTAAGTAATTAATGTCGACCCACCTCCACGTAAAAAGAAAAAGAAAAAAAATGTAGGGCCGATTCTACAAGTGTCAGTCAAATGTAGGGCCGATTCTCCAACTGGCAGTCAAACGGTAGACCGACTCTATGTAATGTAATACAGGGCGTCTGTTTTATCTCAATACAGTGAAATATCTGGCGTGACAGTGAACGTGTTAATAAGTAAATGTTGTTCAAATAATGTCGTGTTTGATGTCATTTTCATCAGAAAAATCTCATCAGTATGTTAAGAAAAATTTCGGGATAAAAAAACGTAAATTTAAAAAAGTTGGTATTTAAATCGCTCGGTTGCCTCGACTCACGTTTCCTCCTTATCTTTTATTCGCTGTCCTTGTCTACGTTCGGCAAACTACAATGGCGGGTGCGAGGCTCGAAAACGTAGTCCCTGACTCTACAAGTGTCAGGTTTAGGTTCCTTGCGGACTGACACTTGTGGAGAATTTACTGTATTTGGGGAAATAGGAAATTGAGGAGTTGCTTGTTTGAGGAAATAATGTTTATTTAGTGATTGAGAATTTCGTTTGGAAGTAACGCGAGGAATAAACGTAACATTACATATTAATGTAAATGATATTTAATAATTTATTCAATAGCGATTTTGTGGTTGTTAAACACTATCCTGGCGGCATGACTCGTTGCAAAAATTAACTTAAGATCCGATAACCTTTGCTTAAAAAGCAAAATCATTTTTCTCGCGATATCACTTGGAAAATTTCAAAAACAAAAACTGACGAACGTGGAATATAAAAATTTCGTTGTATCCGTTCAATTTTCTCTAACAAGAAAAATAACACAGGTCTCGTTAAAATGAGGAAATCCGTAAACAACAACTGAAACATCTTGAACGCTTCCTCCGGAAGATTTTTCCTCCGCAGAATCGCGACCAGAATCCCGGAGGTTTCTTTCTACCACGGTGTATTCAATTTCTCCCATTCAGGCTTCCTCGAAAGGTGCGCCCCTTTATGCGTAGAAATGGGGCACCATGTGCGCATAAGTTACGATGATAGAGAACCGTAACGTCGCCGCGGCGACATTGTTTGTGGTCGTTCCCCGATGTGAAGCTCGCCTGCAGCTTCTAAATTCGTTCTGAACGCAAAAGCGGACGCCGTCCCCGTTGTCGCGAGGAGTTATACGAATACTGAAGCGGCACGTTTCCCCTCCTCGGAACGAGAGAAAGGGGTGACGCTGAGCTGAAGACGAAAGGAAAAGTTTCTCGTCCCAACGACCTACTTCCCGCGTCCATCATGTTTTGTCACGACCCCTCTCTCTCTCTCTTTCTCTCTCTGACTGTCTCCCTCTCTCTCTCTCTGTCTCCCTCTCTCTCTCTCTGTCTCCCTCTCTCTCTCTCTGTCTCCCTCTTTCTCTCTCCCCCTCTCTCTCTGTCGCTCTCTTCTCTCTCCCTGTCTCTCTCTCCTCTCTCCCTGTCTCTCTCTCTCTCTGTCGCTCTCTCTCTCTCTCTGTCTCTCTCCTCCCTGTCTAGTGCTCGTGGGCGTTGTTTACAGCGAAGGCCCTTTTGCAAACAGCCGAGAAGGTGCTTTGTCGAAGGGTGATTATAATCGAGCACCACTGCTGCTTGTCTTTCCCCTCGAGTTTTTCTTCCTCGATCGATCACCAGCCCTCTGTGGAAATAGAGTGGCTCGTATGCGCGATTAATATCTTGGCGTGGAACGTTTCAAGGAAAAGGTCACCGATATTTGGACCTCGGAGACTCACTCGAGATAGAGCTAAATGGCGATGATGTGAAGTTAATTCGATTGGAGTAGATTTGTGGAGACTCTTTTTATCGATTTCGGGAAGTAACGATCGACGATGGTCTCTTAACACTTTGGACTCCTTTGTCGAGTGCGACTCGACGTCAGTTTTATTCACAGGTGTGAATAAAGTAACTTTTCAATTGCCAGTTTAAATATGTATTATATTTTGCAATATTTCTTTTACCTGCAATAGGTACACATATATATGAACCTTGATGCTATTTTCAATGTAATTAGTAAAAAAAATTGTTTAAATTGGTCGCTATCGACTAAATGCCTTTCGAAGTGCATTTCAAATAAAATTCCTGAAATAATAGGGAGTTATTGAAAAGAAAATTTGGAGTTCAGAGTGTGAAACTTCCTAGACTCGTGTGGTAGTCCCACAGACCGACGAAATAGGAATTCGCTTATTTTTTAGAAACAATTGACGCTCTTATCTTGTCCTTCCTTGTTGTTGTAATGAATTACATGAAACGTGTAAACTGAAAAATTAAAGTTGAGATACTTTAGTATGCCTAAGAATGAACTTAGTATGTTCTACAAATATCTTACTGATTTTTTTATGAAAAGGACACTGTTACAAAATGTTAATTACTAGTTGGAATAAGTACAGAATCATAAAATATCTGAGTATCAATGTCTGTACGTTTAAAAAATTATTAATCAGTGTTTACTAAATTGTGCATAATACTTATGTAATCTGTCACATTAAAATTGAAATGATCGTAAACTTTTTGTAACAGAGATTTTTAAGAAAATTGTGCAGAATGAAAGTTTTGTTGTATTCTTTAAACATTTTGTGTATTTATAAATCTAACATAGACATTACAGAGAAGAGCTCAGAAAGCTGCTGTTAGTTGTTCAACCGCGTCGTTTAATATTCCAACGCGAAGTACTCTGCATTTATTGCGTGACATAAGTAGCAGTTATTTTTGTTCTGTCTGTCTTTGCATCTGTTCAAGGTACTTGCTGTGCACCTTGCAGTATAACATCTAGGTTCTCGGTGTAAAACGGTCGATATAATTGGAGATACACGTCGTTTTATAATGTTATCTGTACAACCGTTATCTCGATTCCCATCGTAATAGGTTTCAACGTGTATTTTCCCCATTTTATCGCGATTATCGACATAATTAGTTTCTGGTAAAAAGCACCTGATTCGATCCCAGTTTTATATTTCATGCTTTTTTCCTTTTCCATTATTACATGTTTCTATACTTTCGTTTGCCTTTTAGTCAACTTGGAAAATTACGATCCTGCATTCCACATATTCGCGTGAATGACACGAGATATGTGTAATATATAACGTAACCCGAGGAAAGAACATACGTGGTCTTATATCCTGCGAGAACGTAGTAAGACGCGATATCGACCTTCTCGAAAATCGACACACCTTCTTTCCTCTAGTATTCATCAATTATTTCTATGGGAATGTTAATTAGTATTTCTCACGTTTCAAAGCTTAACTCTAATTTTCTTAATTGGTAACTGTTGTATATCGCTGTCACTTATCGGTGATAATTATTTCACTGAATTAACCCACTTCTTTCTGCGGAGAAAAAAATGATCATCGGTTGCATTATCATTGAAACAGCATTTTATCCGCGGAATTTCGCGGAATGAAGTAGGATAAATCCGGACGAGACGCACCAACGGTACAGATTTAATTGTAATTAAATTCCAAATCAAATCTTTCTTTTTTACCCAATTTTCGGTAAATATTGTGTTGAATAAAATACTGGTCAGCTTCTTTCAGTCAAACTAAAATTTTGTTTTTTCTACTCTGATTTGCCCTGCAGATTATGCACTGTCACGCGCTATCTCGTACAATTTCACGCGTAGTTATCCTAAAATGAAATTGATCGAAGCGTGGTCGATTTAAAGAGTACATACACCATGGAAAACCACAGGAAAATAGAAAAAAGCAAAAAGGCAGCGTTTGGCTATGGTGGTCAAAGCGGCTGGCCAGTGACGCTACGAACCTCTGAAGATCGCGGGTTCTCAGAGCCCGATGCCGAAACCTTCTTTTTCCGGAGGACTTGGAGAGAAACTCCTCCTCTCCTGCGGAAGATTTATCAGAAGAGGGAGAACTGATGGTAAAAAGAGGATTTGATGTGCCCTATCTGAAAGTTTGAAATGGATCCGAAACGTCCTACGTAAGGATTAATAATAAATTCTCACTTGGTCCATTTTACCATGTCGAATCAGCTGTTCCTTTTTTAAACAGTGCTGAGTGGTACGACGGTGTGGAAGAAACCTTGGAAGAATGACAGTTTTTGTGAAACAAAGGTCGAGAGAAGTGGGCCAGAATTTTTTCGAAAGTGTTTTTTAAAAATATGTATGTATATGTAAACGTACTTACGTGAAAGTGTATGTATCGACTTTCAATTAGCTAGTTTAAAAAATGTGATTCAATCGAAACAGTTGAAGTGGTATTTTTAAATTATGCTCGAAATCTCCGTTCGGATTTCACTCGAATCAATGCGAAGTGATAGGTGTGAGCAATGGAAATATTTCTTTATCCAGTGTGGCTTAATGAAGTGCAACGATGTGAGAAATCATCATTAACAGTGTCTAATGCATCATGATTAACGATAACGCGGACATTTCGTACATGATGCATCGTTGCTAAAACTTTTCCGTCCAACCCTATATATCGACGGAACGCATAATAATATATCGTTTCAGCGACTGGTAATCATGAGTGATCGACTCATTGGACTGTTGGCCAGTTCCTAAATTGATGATGTTTTGATCCGTTATTTTCGTGGCTGTTTAATCACACGCTCTAATTACTCGTTCGCCGGCTCCTCGGTGATTCATCGAATTTTCATCTGTTTCACCTTTTTAACGAACAACCTATTATTTGCCAGATATTTCCTTTCGTAAATAACGACACGTTTAAATGAAAACGAAATTGTTTATCTCTCGATCCCTCGTCGAAATCGTCCCAAACGAACTCGAGGAGCAGGTAGAAAAGGACAATCGCAGAAATTGATGTATTTTGCGTATCAACGATAAAGAAACACTCTTTTGTAGCAAGATTCTGGGTTTTAAAAAATCAGAAAGTAACAATTATTTCTTAGAAATTTTTAAAATTTTTAAGGTACTAGTTGGAAAAATAGTCATTAAAAAATTGTGCAGGATTAGTTTAGCAGATTAATACTTGGTAAATTTAGAAAATTGTAGTGTTCTTGCTATATGGGAACAGTCAAAATTTCATAATCCATGTGACAGTGAAAAGTGTCAACAAAATTGTAAAGTTTTCACATTTTCACGATAATTATAAATATCCACTGTTGAAACGTAGAAGCTAGACGAGCTGTTATCAGGATTGTAGTATCGGGGCCTCCATACCCAAGTAGGAAACCTCGAAGGGAGAATACAGAGGGAGTGGTTGGCGTAGCGCGCAAGGCCTCGGCTTGCTAATCCGAAGGTCCCGGGTTCGATTCCCGTGGGCCCCCGAAATTTTTCCCAAGGTTCCTACTATGTTTTATATCCTTCCATTTACCAGTACTCGTCACGAATTTGCCACTGTGTCAAAAATGAATAATAATCGTTCTTCGATTGTGCTGTAAAAAAATGTCTTTCTCAATTTGACGACTAGAAGTCACCGAAACTTTTCACCGCGATCCAATTTCGATCGATTAATAATTTCTCACCGGTGAATCCTCCGATGCGATCTGCATGAAATTTCATCTTCGATTCTCCGGAATTCGCCGTTCCTCCGTCAGTCGCCTTCTCCGCCTCGGCCTGATCTGGCTACCCGCTCGCATTAGCATGTTATTGGGCGGTTGTTTACTTCGGGTTAATCATCACCTCCGGTGGTAACGATTTCGCTGTGGGACCAGGATGGACGATGAGAAACGAACCGACCTGACGACGATGCGCCGGTGGTGGATGGGAAACCCAATTTACCCTGCTAAACTTCACGCAAACTCGATGGAAGAGGAGAACTATGCACCAGAACCGAGAGAGAGAGAAAAAAAGTAACCGGTCACAGTTGGTTATTAATTGTTTCAAAGACCAACGTAGTTTCAACTTTCTGAATTTAATTATCCGGAAGAGGGCTGAGAGGAGTGTGGAAAGATGGAACCGTTGTTAGAAACACAATAAGAACGGTACGAGGTTTCGTCTTAAGAAATGTCGCTCGACGGAGCTTGATGAAAAAATCGTGCGAACGAAGAAAGGGTGAATTTTCGTTCCGGCAGGCCTGTGTCGCGTGTCCTAACGGCGTTAAAATCTGTTGAACTAAAAGCAGAGCGACAGTTCTATATACATACGTATATACAGGTTGGCAAGTTTATTCGAATGATGGAGGGTTAATTAAACGAATAAATAAGGTAACAAAGGGAGAGCCACGCGGAGAATACGGGACAATTTTGTTCTCCTGTTTCAGAGGCGGCATCGCTCTCTTGCAAATATACATACGTATGTATATGTACATTCAGTGTAACCAGCTCTCCGTGCTGCTCTAATTCATCTCCCTTTTGCCTTCTTCCGCAACCCCCTGCTTCCCTTCTTTCTCTCCCTCTTAATTTTCCCGTCGTTATTGTTTTCGCCGTCTCTTTTTACCCGTTCGCTTCCGAAGCGAAGAACGCGATACTCGCAGATTCCAGCGGTGTTAGTTTTACGAAGGGACTTGTTAATTAAAAAGGTCCCCGCGTTCGTGTTTACTCGACGGTTTATCGCCGCGGCGACGCCTCAAGTGCGTATAATAACAGCCGACGGCGTTTTCGTAAACGCTTTTTGTTTCGTACAGGCGATGAGAAAGGTTTGTTTTGGGAATTGTGTCGTGATGGATCACTTTATTCGATATCTTTTATTGCGTTGTACTTAAACCTGGGTTCTTTTTTGTTGTATCGTGCGTACTTTCGTCGATGAGTTTGCGGAAAGTTGCCAGTTGTGAGTGGAATTTTTGCTGACGTTAGCAGAATTTTGGGAAAAAGTGTAATTTCGTTAGTAAGTGTTAGCTTTGTTTTTTAAGTGTGACACTTGTTTGCCTTTATTTCAAATTGATTTAACCCTCGTTTTAATAACGATCATACGCGACGTTATTATTAAAAAAATACGTGTAAAATATCAATTATTTTTACCATAATTCGTAATTTTATTAGACTGTCAAAGGGTTAAGTACTCGATCACTTATGGACAAGAATACAATACTCTTTCTCTCTACTTTGTGTTGCATAATTTTAGCAGAGAAAGCAGTGAATAAATACTATTCATGCTGTTTTATTTAAAAACATAACGTCTACTATTGTACAATATAACAGTACACACTGTGTCCGTTTTATCTCCCGAAATCTCACCTAAATTTTTCGTATACTGTGACGATCAAAAGCTACAATTGTACCAAATCAACTGACCTCCATCGTTACATTTCTCTGTTCCAGGTAAGTAACTCAAAATCACCCACAACCCTCTAAAGGTATTTCAACGATCAGAAGCTGCCACAACGACGGTGAGTCGAATCGTATCCGCGTTTCCATCGGCTAAAACAATTTTTACCAACAATTCCCGCCGAAAATTGACTTGGCTGTTAAGAAAACAAACAGCTGTGTAATATCTCCCGGCTCGTAAATTCGATTTCGGGCGCAGTTAGTTTTGTCTGGACGTGTAAATGGAAGAGAAGCCCGATTCGCGGTGTTGTGCGTAAATCATTAGCTTTATCAGGCTCATCCAGTTCGTACCGTCGTTTTATCTGCCCAGGATAACCGGCCATTCGGCGGGAAAAAAGCCGGCAAAAAATGTTTAAAACAATAGTCGGAGCTGGAGCGTTAGGGCCCGTTTTCGCCAGACACGTCGAAAATAACGGCGTGACAATGGTCTCGATATACGTGCAGCTAACTCAATCGAAGCTGTCCATCAAGTTAACGAGAAAATGCTGCCGATCAAAGATTCGCCCCGTCTAAATTTGTTGCCAGATAAATGACGTTTTCTGTACGCCGCACAGCGATACCATGTGTTTCGGTACGATGAAAAAACAGAGAATTAACAGAGAATAGAACTCTCTCTACGGTATTGTTAAACTGAACTAATTTACCGGTGGAAAAAAACGAAACACACGCCGTTCGTAGTTGTAACATGTAAATCCTACGATTCTCTCCGGTTAACGTTTCAACGTGATTTACATACACTATTTCATAGCTTTTAAGAGTACTTCGAGCTTGACATTTCACTCGTATCTGTTGATAAACGAACGGGGGATTCTTAATGGAGACTGTCTGCTGTTGAAACACTGTCCCAGCTAGCTATCTAGCTCAAGTTTCCCAACTTCCAAATGGAGACGGTTTAAGTGATATTACGCTTTTGAAGAAACTAACGAAATACTGAATTAAATCGTATTTTCTATACGAATCAGAGAGTTAAGGGGGTGTTCTGGTATTCTAACACTAGAATTACCGGCCGAGTCAAAATGACCCATTACCGACTTTCCAAAAGTGAATTTTTCGGAAGTAAACCGTGATTGGAAATTCGATTCACATCGATAAAAATAGAAGCGTACACGCAGAAAATAAACCCTGCAAGTTAAAAACGACAATACTTACCACTATCGAACATTCACGTTGTTTCGAAAGATGCATTTCGACTCGGTCGGTAATTCCAGTTGTTAAGGATACTTAAGTTTAGACCAGGTTTACGATACGGACGCGACTCTGCTATTTTTGAGATTGAGGTTTGAACAGGCGTTTAATGGTTTCGTTCGTTAGTTATTCCTTATTGTCAGGAGGGCTCCAAACCTCTCATAAAAGCAGAGAATTTGGAGTTTCTTCGTGCACCTCAATAGCAATTGACGTATCATAAACCCGCGCGAG
>NW_017100242.1:3970792-3971620 GCF_001263275.1 Habropoda laboriosa
AAAGGGACATTGTTGTAAGAACACATTAGTGAAACATAGAATTCTGAACTCTGGTACGAACGATTACACGAATTTTGAACCTCAGGACATTGGACTCGCACACATTTAACATTTAAGAACTCAGTTACATTGCATTACGAGTTACTAACAAACTATATAATCAGGCTTCATGAACATTGCGCAGCCAACACCAGTGTTAAGTAAAAGTTCTTCCATCAGATCCTTTGCCATTCGATACTTCCCCCTAACCAGCCTATATTTCTACATTCTTCCAATACGTTTGCATTAGTTGCGCCGAAGTCGATCAAGTCGAACGATTCGAAAGAGAGAAAAAAAGGACGATCCTCGAATCGAGATAGGAAGACAGCAGGTCGCCGGTAGTTCGATCGCCCAGTCAAACAAAACATACCACTGCAAACCGTGCACGGGTAAATACACTCATTGTCGGGAGTATTCACGCATACGTAACCTTCTTTCCGGAGGCTCTTGTCCGGAGTAACTCTTTGTTTAAAACGCGGTTGAAAATCCGACCAGCTGGGGCAAATCCTCTTTTCCTGGTGGTTCGGAAACGCTTCGAGCGGAAGCACTTTGGGAGAACGTGACCGCGGACGTCACGGTAATTGCAACCTCGGGTCACCACCGGTTTTCGACTGTGCTTCAACCGTCTCTCCGCACAGCTCTCCTCCTTTTCCTATCGCTTACCTTTTTTCCCCTCGCCGTTTCCCTTCCTAACGAAAATCGCGGGTAAGTTGGTGGTTTTAAACCGATAAGATGCGAGAGCGAAAAGACTTCGGCGGCAGGAAGATTTTAATTCCGTTGGAGAGCCTG
>NW_017100242.1:3971826-4004403 GCF_001263275.1 Habropoda laboriosa
CTCTAAGGTATTTTCGTGTATTTTCACTTTTTCACCGCGATGGTGGTTTTCTTTTGCCTTTGTCGAGCTACACGTTTCTGGGTGTTTTGAATGGCGTTTTGGAGATAATGAGTAACGTGGGAGAATGCTCTTTAGGTGGAACGTAACGTAATTTTGTGTTAGGAACAGGTGATACATAATTTGGTCATTTTGTTACTTTTTCTTTTCTTGGAGTTTCTGTGCCGTTGATTGTAAATTGTACAGTGACGTTTCAATAATGCAAAGATTGAAATTTATAGAGTGTAAGCTATAGATTCCAAAATTAATCCATTTAAGATACAAGTTAAATTGCAAATGAAGTTACAAAAATATTATTCAAAGGAATCTTTACTTAACCTATAGCAACCCAAAAAACTTCAATAAAGACACGCATTGAAATAAGGAAAGATCGAACCAGTCGTTCAATTTCCACCGTATTCAAAAGTAAATTACAAAGACGAACCGAAGGAGAGAAGCCTACCGAAACACGAACAATCGTTAAATCCCGATTAAACGTTCTTCCCTTTCCCGTCTAACGAGCAAAAGGAGGGAAGCAAGACGAAATCCTATAGGCTAAATTAGGCTCGATCTCGAGGAACTCGGTGCGCGGCAATTTACGTTCGACAAACTCGCGAGTACTTGCTAAACGCGAATCAAAAGTAAGCGGCCGAATCAACGAACCGCCTACGCACGCTGATTGTCTTACGTGCCTGGCTGTGCAACGAGCCTGGAAAAGAAGAGCCACTAAATAAAGAGGGAAAGGTAGAGAGGGAGAGGAGAGAAGTTGAGGAGGGTGGGCAGAGTTGGTTCGTAAAAGTTAAATCTAAGCAAAGTTTACGTTCGCCGGGTCGTTAAAAGTTTTAAAGGATAAAGCAGTCGCTTTATTGAAAGACTCGTTACGACGGAATTTCGGTCGGTGGAACCGTTTTGCGATTCATAGTGCGTGTCTTGAGGCGAACAGAGACGGATAGAGGAACGCGGACGAACTCGCGAACAGCAGAAGAAAGAGGATGGATGTCGACATCTCGAGTACAGAGAGAAAGAGGGAAGTTTCGCTCGAGGAGTTTCGTGGAACGAGCCCGAATAATAGCGTTTTCAGCCGCCAGTCGTATTCCTGTACAATTAAAAATCCCGCGGAAGCTTCGATGTGACCTAGTCGTGCAATACAGCTCACCTGGACGGTGAGGTCATCTTTCGAGCACAGCAACCGACTAACCGAATTGCGAGTCGGCTGTGAATCGAATATGTTTCTGTATATCTTGTGTACAATTGTTTCATTGTATGCTTCATTTCCGAGAGTAACGATAATTTTTCGTTGATTTTTGTATGGCAATGATGTATACGAAAATTTATAGTACTGAATTTGAAAGAAAATTTATATACACTGAATTTGAAGCTGTGACAAATAAGTCTTCGAACACTATGCAGAGTGTCCCAGGTTTTCACTGATAAACTGCGATTGTTTATTCTTTAAGTAAAAATAAGAAAAGAATTTTACAAAAGTCCTCAATGAAGGTTTTGTTGTAAGGTTACATGCAAGTAAATGTTGTACGCGTGAAATAGGTAATAACGGTACAATATCTGTAATTAGGTAAGGATGAGCGACAGAGGTAGTTCCGCTAGCTACAAAAGGCTCTGCAAGTCAAACTACCTCGAATTTTGCTGCAAAAATTTATCAGTACATTCTTTAAGGTTCGTACTTTCGAAGGGTGTAAAAAAATTCGATTTTTGAAAGCCTGATTACTAAAATGACCCCTAGTACCTATTTCTTAATAGAAACTAAGTTAGCCGTCTTTACACTACATCCTTTGACACTTCCACACACTAGAGTAGTTTCGTATACACGAAACGCAGTAACTTCAATTTTTTCCTATAAAATACTTCATACCAAAGTCCCAGAGCTGCTTCAAACGGTCAAATCTGCGCACAAACAATCAAAAATGACGTACAAACACTCTACTGCTATTGCTACTTCGTAGATCGCACAGCGTGCCATTCTAATTCTATGAAAGATGTACAGCAACTTTTTAGACCCGGTCTATAAATGAACGGTGGTTGCAACGTGGCCGAAAGGGGAGAATCTCGAGAGGCTCCGTTGGGACATATAACCCAGAGTGTACGCGCACACACTTGTACGTGCATACAAATGCGATGGAAGCGAGGCTAGAAAGTATCCAGTCCCCGGGTCAAGATACGTTCCCGGTGTCGAATAGTAGCTACTCCGGATTTTATAGGTTACAGAACGAAGCCGGGAAGTGGGAGAGCAAAGTGGTCGGATTGAAATCCTGCGGATAACGACTAATAGAAGCGGCGGCCGTGAATAGGTGGATGCTGGCTCGTCGACACCGGCGCGTAAATAAAACCGTATCTTGAGTGCGAGAATCGGGTCCGTCGAGGGGAGGACCGCTAGCCGACGTGATCCTTCTCCTGGCCGAGTGAACGTTCAAATGTAACCCGGGTGTGTGTACCGTGAATCGATATTTGATTCGGTCCTTTCCGGCGAATACGGGCAAATTGAACGGTGGAAAACGCGAAATGTTTTTCGTGCGCTGTTTTATTTCGAGTTCGCGAAGGATGCGGAATAGTCGCTGAGGTGATCGGAGTTGAGTAATCTGAAGGTAAATTTTCGAGTGTCTTTGAAAATTGTTGGAAATTGAACAAGGGTGGATAGGATTTTTCATTTCGATATTTTCACCAGAAACAAGAGTATCCTTTTTTTTTTTGCACGTTTTAGTACAGATTAATGTACATTGAATTGATACCGTTTCAATTATTTTTTGTTTTTCTTTTTTTTTTTTATTTATTTCGTGCACTACACTGTTTTCAATAGGAACGTACTATTTTTTATCGATTTCTCTGCTATACTTTGCCAAATAAATGTTCCACTGCGGAAATTGCAAAAACTGTTACAAAAACCACTCGAAGCTCTTCAAACGAATTGGAAATGTCAAAACGATTCTAGTTCACGGTGCTGCGTGTACATTTTTGTTGCCTAGATAAAATCTGAGTTGATGGCGGTGGCCATGGTGTCTCTCCATTTGTTCCTTTTACTTGTTTATTAGAAGAAATACTTATTGGTAGATTTAACAGATTTTCAAAGTCGATGGTTGCTCGGATGCACAAATTTAATTTTAATTTTGACTTATTTTTTTCACGACCGATTGTAACTTTCACACTCTTACTATATTTTACGGCACACACGCTGCGTATCGATAATATCAAGATGCAATATTCGTTCACGTGTATCCCGCAGAAAAATAACTGAATTTAACCGAAATTTTATTAATCCGGAGTATCAAAGATCAGCGATAACCATCGTATTCGTTTATCGGACAAACAGCTCAATAACGATCATTAATATCCTAGGAACGAGATTAAAATGTTTAGCGCGGACTTGTGCCACTGTGATCGTGTCGAGATAAATTGAATCTGGGAAAATTTATCACTCGATCGCGCGATGATCGTCAAACGCATTATCGGGACATTAATTTCTCACGCGACAGCTCTGGCTTTCCGCTCGCAATTTCGCGTACCGTTTACCGTCTGCGAAAAACGCATCCATAAAACGCGCACACGGTTATTTTCGGTGGTCGGGATCAGAATAGTGAGTCACTCGAAACACGAGACACACACGTTGTTACGTTAGAAGAACTTTCCCTGGCTTTCCCTCCCGTCTTCTGCCTCATACTCGTTCTTCTCTCTAGCCGGGTATGTTTAGATTCCGGAATTTGCGTGTCATCCCTTCCACCCACTCGTCTGAAAGCTTGCGCGCCGGTCTACCTTCGGACAAGTGTCGAATTACCGACCTCACATTGATTTGACACGCATATTCAACACAGCCGTTTGCTGCGCGAGCATTTCCGCTTCGGCCACGCGAGGCAAACTCTTGTTTCGGCTACTTCTCGAAGAAAATTTAGGATTAGATTCTAGAAATCGATACAAGACGAAAATGAAGAATAAAAAAATTGCTTTTGAGGCTTCGTTTTCCAGTTATTAACGTTTAAAAATATCCCCGCAGTCGAGCAAACCTCCTTACACCGACGAATATAGGTCACGTTAAGACACAAGGGGTACAGTGATCCTCAAAGCCAACGACACATGGCCGGTCACCTTACCTCCTACAAGATTACAGCGCCAAATGTCACTGCCTTCTTCTCGGCAAATTGTAAGTACTTATGCCGGCCACGTGTCGTTGGTTTTGAGGATCACTGTAACCCCTTTGTCTTGACGTGCCCTATATTCGTTGGTGCAAGGCGGTTTGCTTGGTTAGGGGGATATTTTTAAACGTTGATAACTAAACAACGAAACCTCAAACGCAATTTTTTTATTCTTCATTTTCGTCTTGCTTCGGTTTCTAGAATCGCTCCTTAAATTTTCTAGAGAGTAGCTGAACACACTGTATAGAAAAGTGAGGGAAAGATGCACGCAGTATAAGAACTGTCAAGCGAAAATAGTCGAATAAATTAATAACTTCCAAATATACTTTTCATAAACTCAGTTATTATATAAAAAAAATTGTAATTATAACGAAATTGCCACGCAGTCAGGAATTTTTCTAATTTCTTTACAGACTACTTGGCTCTCCTGGCGTCTTGAGAAAAGCTCGAGCGCGGTAGGTTTAAAAACTAATTGAAATATACTCGCGCTGTCACGTTTTATGCTTTCCTATTACCTTGAACGAAAATTGCAGCTCGAATTGAACTCGTGATTATTGCATTTCCACGTATATTTCCCGTCGCGTTCTCGATTCTAACGGTACAGCCACCCAGAGAATTCGAACGTCATAAAAGCTGACTGTATAAAACCCTCTCTGACTTTCTCCCTCTTTCTTCTCCACCGTCGTACATGCCACTTTTACCGAGCGGTTTCTTGCTTCGACAACGGCTCTCGTAAACATAGGATTTGGCGTAATGTAAAGGGGTGAAAATAGAAATACCAGCAATTTCAGCGTTGTAGCGCGATTTCGTGGATAACCCGTGGTTCCTCGTCTGGTCCGTTTCGGTCAGTCATTGCGCCACGCGGAATCGAAATCGAATTCGAATTCAGCTGGGCAAATGTTTGTCGAAACTACGTAAGCGTGCGCATAAAGGATGGAGCATGTTTGTTTGTTTCTTTATTTATTGGGAAATCGCTGGAATTAACCCGTTACCATTGCGCACTTACCGTGTGTACAATGTTGTAATTTAATTATTGTAATTATTTCAACGATCCTAGAATTTCTGCAAAATAAAGCTAGCAGTTTTGAGATGTTTCAAGCGTTGATATCAATCACTGGGTCACCGGTGACCCGGCCACCGTCGTTCGAAGGTTAACACCAAATATGATACTTTATATAAAAATACCTAATAAATCCAGATTAGGCTTAACGGAGGCCATTGGTAAGCTTCTTTTGCATCTTTATGCGTCTTTCTCTTCCGTCCCCGTATCTTTAGCACTGCTTGCGGGATTACTTCGGGCGTAATAAAGACGCAACAATAATGAAGATGAAAAATTCTCATTGTCAGTACGATTCTTCCTCCCGTTACCACACTTTCACATCGCAATACACTTCGTCTTCATAACAACTTCCACCAAGTTCGTATAATTTTGTCGCCATTCTCCTCTATTTTTCACGTCGAAGATATTATTCTCCATTTGGCAAAATTCCACCCGATCCACGGATGGCTGTAGCGAACGGATGCGACCGAATTTGAGCCGGATATTCGATTAGTTCGGTGGGCAGGGAGGGAGGGTGGAAAAAGCGTGCAGACGCGTTGCACGCGCGTGTTACGTTAATACTGTTCGATGGATTTACATTCACCGCGAAAAATATAAAATTCTCCACGCAGAAAATAGCGTGTCCGGCGGTGGTGGACGAAGGGTGAGAGAGGGCGGTTCTGGGCATATCGGGACGAACAGGGGAGGAGAGTTAAAATTTTTCCGGTTTCGAAAGGTCGCCGCTATAAAACGCGAAATACAAACGTTTCTCGAGAGGAGTACAATCGGCATGACGACTACGATTTTTTCACGAACGGTTCAAACCATCTATTCCTCTCTCTCTCTCTATGCTTCCGCCCCTTTTTTCCTATGCGCGTTTCTATACATGTCTGTACAGGGTGTTCCAACAAGTTCGCTCGTGAAAAATATCTCTGCTGTTTCACGTGCCGGGCAAAATTTTATTTTCAAAAGCTCTGCGCTTTCGAGGGCATTGTGTAATTTCTTTGTCAAGTGAACGTACAAAGGAGAATTGAAAACTTAACATAACTCTATCGTTCAAGACATACGAAGAAAATTTGAAAATTTAAAGTTTAAAGTTGACTTCAAATTTAAGTGAAATTCGATCGTGCAGTGAAGTTTGAGGTTTAACTTACTAAGGTGCGTTTAGTTTGTATCGATCGATATAATTAATCCCTCGACGTATCATTTCTTTCTACCGTTTTAGTACTATGTTAAAACGTAAACCTTAAATGAGACTTAAATTAAAATATAACTGTTTTTGTCAGATCTTGACCAAAATCTTAACCAACGGGTTAAACAGCTTCGAACACGTCTCATGGTATAAATAGTGCACGACGGACAAGGCCAGGCATTTCAGAAGTCGCAAATTTCAAAATTTATGCGACTTCGGTATAATTAGAAAACCGGAAAAATGTGAAGAAATAAAACTGACCTTTAAATTCTCTTTCATACTTCCGCGTGTAACGAAATTATGCAATACTATCGAAATTACACGAACGTCGCGTACATTTCTATTTATTATTTCAAGAGAAATATTTGCAGCGGCGAGAGCTTCGCGAGTCACCCTGTAGATCGGAGCGCTGGTCGCACAGTTTTATCCATTCTTTTTTTTATTTCATTGAGCTTTTTTATTGTCCGCAAAATGGTCCCAGCGTGTCATCTCTGTCGTGTAGCCGTGCTCCGATCCAAAATGGGTCGAGAGAGGACGCGAGCATTGCTATTATAACGCTGTTCGTCGGTCCCAATCATTTGCAGTTGAAGTCCGGCCAAGTTTCGATATATCAGCGGTGCCTCTCAATGAGGTGAAGCCCGCCAGTACCAGCTGCCAAAAGGGCGGGAGTTGTGCGCTGGCTTAATTAAGAATTAATAGTCGATCCTACCAAAACAAATTAGCGGTCCTCTCCCACGTATGTACCAAGCTTCGCCGTTAGTCGCGCGTTATTTTTGCGACCCGCTAATCCCCATGTTTTCCCCGATCTAATTTAGCTTAATTCGCGTGTGCACGCCCAATCTCTGTGTGTTTTTGCACGCATCACGGGTGCAGACGTTAAACGTGTGTCCCCGAGGTATTAGTGCTTCATTTTGTATCGATACCTGTCTGTACCGATCAGGGTAATGCGTTGGAAAATATTCACCTGGATATCTGAATGATCGTGATAATTTCATAGATAGAATTTTTAACATTAAACAGGCACGAGACGTAGAAATTACTTCTTTTCTCTTCTTGTTTTTCGACGTTGAACAGTCTGTGTTGTTTCGCTATATTTTGTCGGCTAGTTTTGCTTCTTTTATTCTATTTAGTGTTCGAAATACACCGTTTTTCTTTTCCTTTGCACACATATCGTTTTTTATCCTTTGTTTACGTTTTTGAATATTTTCGCGCCTTTTCTTAACGCGAACGATTTGAATCAATTGGATGTTAATTTCGGGACTGTAATCTATCGGTTAAGCCAAAAGATTGCGTTCTTTTAAATTCGTCAAGGTGGCCTAACTCCCTGAGTTAAGTTAGAAGTGCGTCAGGTTTAGCTTTATTGTTAGTTGAGTCTCGGTGTCTTTACAAGCACGCGTGTTTTTCACGAGGCCGTGGTTGTACGACGCTTCTCATACCCACGCTTCGCACGCGCTCACCTGACCGTACGGCGTTGTGCCGATCTCGCCGTTTCCGTCTCACAAAGTGGTACATCTTTGAATTTTTTAAATAAAAATGCGTGGCGTTGACTGAATTTTCAAACGATCCGGTCCAGTGCTCCAGCGTTGTTTCTCTCTGGAAGACTGCTTCGTTAATAACTGCAACGGTAGAAAAAAGCTAAATTTCTAACACACATTTTCTCGCAAGAGTGACAAAACACTTATCTTACGCAAACTGACACAAAACAAAGTCTATTTACTTAGTTTGAATGTGCAAGCACTCGTCAGAACGAGAAAAGACTACGCAGAACAATTGTGTAATCTGTTTGCCTATGAAAGAGCTATCGCAGTGAGTAATTGCTTCGTTTCGTTCGTACTAGATTCCGTGTTTCAGAAACGAATGTAAAATAAAAAAGCGACCTCTGCAGCTTGTTCAAATCTGGAGAAACCTTGTAAAAATTTAATTTTTCGTAATAATATTCGTAGAAATTGTAACAGCAATAATTGAGACTTATTGATAGCAGTTAGGCATGAATATTTGCAAAAATTGTGAAAATTTCAATAGGTTACGATATTTTAGGAAATTAGTTAGCTGTTTTTGACGAGTATACTCGTCACGAGGAAATGGCAATATTTTGTGTTACGACGAGTATACTCGTCATGCGTAAAAAGTAGTTACAATTTGCTGTTTAAATTGCAATTTTAGTGAAAACTAAAACATATTAAACTACTGCTACTCTGTTTTTTACATTGTTTTTTTTATTTTCATGTTTTATTTTCAAACAAATCTCTTTCTCACACATTCATCACCAAAGTTACCAAAAGGCTCTGTCAGTAATAAAATTAAAAAATAAAACAGTCATTTGGTTACAACTTAATTCTATATTATAACACACACATACTCTGTTTGACGAGTATACTCGTCGTCGCTTACTTTTGGCGACACATTTTAGGCACACACTTTCCAAAGAGGTCGCAACAGCTGACTGGTTAATTGCATTTTAAATCGTCAATTAGGGAACTTTCCTTGTAAGAATGTAAAGGGATGAAAATTTACGCTACCAAACAACAGATTCACGAGATAAACTGTGGAATAACAAGTAGTCGTAATTACTTTTTATTAAAAAAAAAAAAAAAATAAGCTCAATATTACATCGGATCGGCAATAATTTCATTCAAACTCGATATGGTACGATTTTATTTATCTTTGACGAAATTACAGAGAGAAAAAATGCTGTCGCGATAAATTCACGTTACACGAACGCATATACACAGATTTTCAGTTATCCGCAAATAATACAGTGCTCGTTTATTTCTACATTTTCCGGCTGCGAAGGTGATCTACGAGAATCCGGCAGATCGAATCGCAAAAAGCGATTTCAATTTCGCGTTTCGGGTTTATCAGCGTTGCAATTACAATTTCTCATGGAGTCTCTAATTCTAATTGTAGAAAACGATTTCGCTTGGCCCCGTTGCGAGAGGAGCACAAAGCGAGAGTCGTCCGGAGCGATGAAAATATTGCAGGCTGCGCTCTCGTCGACCAATATTTGGTACATGTCCGAGCTCTCGTCGATGAAAAGCGACACGAAATAAAACGTGCGCGACAAAAACAATTTTTATAAGAATTTCTATCGAGCTTCAAATCAATATTCAAATACGAGAGCGTCTGAGGATTCTCGTTCGTCGATCTGTGTCTGTCGATCTGCTGTATTGTAGTATTACGAAAATGAGGAAAATGTTTACAAGAAAGTTAAATCGATTGAAACGAGGAAATTAATTCAGCCTTGAAATTTAGCCAGTGCAATTTGAAATGTTGAAAATTTGAATTCAGCCAGTGTAATTAAATTAAGGACGATTTGAATTCGTACAATAAAATTGTAATTATTCGAGTTTGACAGTTAACCAAATTCAGGTTTCATGAAATACAAAACATTGAAAATTTGAATTCAGTCAATACCATTGAAGTAAGCGCCGTTTGAATTCAGCCAATCAAATTCAACCTACTCGAATATGAAATTCAGCCAACGATTTGAATTCATCCAAACAAATTGAAACTATTCAAATTTGATATTCAGCCAATGAAATCAATCTTTTCAAAGTTTAAATCGTGCTTAGTGTAACTGCACAGGCTGAAATCAAATTTTCTATATTTCTGAATTTCGTTGATTAATTTGCAAACTCGAATAATTTGAATTTCATTGGATGGATTCAAATGGTGCTTACTTTAATTGCATCGGATGAAGTGAAATTTTCAATAGTTTGAATTTCATTGGCTAAATTTCAAGTTCGAATACCTTCAATTTCATTAAACAGTTCGAATTTAAATCGTGCTTAGTTTAATTGCATTGGCTGAATTCAAATTCTTTACCTACCCTGATCTTGTCAGCAAGAACACAAGAAATATGTCTGCTGAAATACTTCACATGCCACCGTACCCAGCCCTTAAAATCCACATCGTCGTAAATACAACTCCCGTGTTCCACGATCGCTTCATCTTCAGACCTCAATCATTCCCATTGAACACATTAAATTAATCGTAGTCTGAGAACACAAACACGCTCCACTCGAAGCTTAATGTCTTCATTTCTCTCCAAGAAAACGTTCACCATGCCGAACAGCTACATAGATACGCTTACCTCCACGCTTTCCCCGTATATCATAGAGTTTCAGAATCCGGCCCTCGTCGGACAATCCTCACAATAAGGAGCGAGCATGGTGCTCGACGTTGTAGAGGGATAATTAATCAAGGAGAAAGACAAAGTGATAGAAGGAAGCGTTGCTTTATAAGAGGCAATTCGTCGCAGGCGTGACGCATTAAAGACTCAATTTAAAGGGAACGAAAAGAAAGAAGAAAAAAAAAAAATAAGGGAAACGAAGGAAAACTGTTTCTTCGTTTCTTCCAGGTTTCACTCCACCCTCGACACGCGCACCTCTCTTTCTCTCCCTTCGGTTTAACGCGTTACTTCAAGCTGGCGTTCCGACGCAATGGTCCTCTGCTATTGGCGGCATGGAGAAATACTCTGTCGTTAGGATGAATAACCAAAAGTAAGAGAAAGACAAAGGGAGGGGCGTTCTTCTTTATGAAGGGTAATTCGTGGCAGCCGTGTCACGGTGGCGAACCTTGGAATCCTTTTTGAGCAGCCGGCAACGAGGAAGCGATCTTGCGCCCCGCTTCCAGGCTTTTACCGCTCGTACAGTCGTAAAGCTATTTTGACTCGACGCCGCGCTCGTACCAGTTCGAGGCTTTGCACAAATGGTATCACCAGACCACAACTAGAATACCACTATAGCGATGTATATTTATATTCCGTTGCGAGATTCGCCTTTTGTCTGGCTTCCTTTTTGTTCGAATTCGAAGGATACTGGGAAGGTGAGATACACAAGGTTCCATCGGCGACAGTGATTTTTTTTGGATCGATCAATTTGTTCTGAAGATTGTGAAATTCTTGAAAATGTTGAAAGAGATTCTGAGGACAGTGTCCGGTACAAATACTGTGTTACTACTTCATTTCTAGATCAGAGGTTCTAAGGTTCGATATAAAAAAGTGGGCAATCGATTTGAGAAATTTGTGGAATTGGTTTAACAATATGTTGTGAGCGATGGCGTGAATGTAGTGTGTTTATCGAATCGTCTCTCCCTGTCGAGAAACTTGATATCAGAGAGTGCCTGAGAATATTTGCGAGATATAATAAGAGACCGTTGATCAGCTTATCATTAGTCCTTTTTACGTGTGTTTATAGTTATTATGAAATTATTGTTATAAAGTATATTGCTATTGAGCTTATTATCACGTGTTATACAACCACAAAATTTACGGTCACCTTGATTTTCAGAAATCAGAAATACTGCGATTAACAGAGCATTAAAATAATAAATTAGTCTTCGTCGCTATGTGAATTTGTAAATTATGCGAGCGACTCGGAAGCCGAAATTACAAACTCCGTAAAATAAAATTTATTAAATCTCTTTTATTTACGAAGAATTAAACACCAAGCATGTGCTTTGATACTAAAATTGGAAGAATTTGAAAAAGTGGAGTTAATCATTTTGGCCTCGGTGTAGCTCGTGCATCGCTGTAAATTAATTTCAATGCGTTATCGTTTGATTTTCACATTTCCGGATACATTTATCTTCGTCAAATCGAAGTATCTGCAATATGTGTATAGGAACACCAGGAAAATTTATTAGACATTTTATCAACTGTTCAGTTCATACGTAACATTGTTCATAATAATTTACGCAACACCGTTGTATCGCGATATTTTATCAGAATATACAAAGGTCCTTTCAAAGGCTTTGAATAAAGCTGCACATGTTCGCGCTTGTTGAGAATGATATGGAGAAGAATGGAGCTTCTGAGTTGCACAATAAATTTACATTAAAAAAAAACTCTGTACAAGGGAGAGTATCGTAGAAATGCATAATAGAATATTTCCCAACGTACCATTAATAAAGTGTGTTCTTGGATACTTTCAACGTCTCGCAATAGCTATTGTTTGTCCAACAAAAGGTATGTCGTAAGCGATGATATAGCATCCACAAAGATCCTCATTAACCCTTATTGTTAGCCAGAATTCGTATAAAATAGAAACGTTATCCCCTGTATCGTAAAACCTGAACGAAACCTTCCTTCATTCTAGGAAAAGAAAAGACGACAAAATTCTGTCCTGCAGAGATTCGTACGTATAATGAGTATAAACACGAAGGTATCACGTTTAACAGATCAGACAGTATTGCAGTATTTGAACGGTGTTTCACAGAGACCGATGGATAATGAAATATTTATCGGAAAGTAAATATAGACATAACAATCAGGTGTTTCTATCCTAGAGAATTTAAATTGGACTGTTGGCTCCCACACTATTCGTGAAGCCGATTGTATAGCAAATAATTCTTTATTTGCAACACAGTTGTGCGAGTCCAATGTCCTGAGGTTCAAAGTGTCTTGTAATAGTTCAGTACTAGAGTGTTCACAAGAGTTCAGAGTTCTGTTTGTCACCAATTTGTTCTCACAACTCTGTCTTGTTACGTTCTTGATTTGTAGCTGTACAGTCCTTTTATACGTAGACGTCTGTCCATTTGGGTCCCTTGACGGGGGTGAGTTTTGGGTGGGAGGCCAAGACTCCTAATCACGTTAGGGCCTTGCTCACCCTCAGGAAGGGGGTGTTCACTGTGAGGTACGCGTCACCTGAGCTTCTGGGGAAAACCCAGGCTAACGGTACCGCTAGCGAGCATTGTGTGAGGTACGCGTCACCTGAGCTTCTGGGGAAAACCCAGGCTAACGGTACCGCTAGCGAGCATATGCCTCGACTCGCGCGGGTTTATGATACGTCAATTGCTATTGAGATACACGAAGAAACTCGAAATTCTCCGCTTTTACGAGAGTTTTGGAGCCCTCCTGACAATAACGGACAAACCTTAATCTCAAAAATGGCAGAGTCGCGTCCGTTTCGTAAACCTGGTCTAAACTTAAGTATCCTTAACACGACATTTTTCATTTTTATTTAATATTCGACTTACTGTAACGTTACATTAACAGGATATTGTGATTCCTGGTAATTGTGTGTCACCGTAAATTATCATCGAACTTTTGGGCTTTCAATAAGTTCTGATGGGTTTCTGCCGCCTGGTAGAACCGAGGGTTTCTATAGATTTCATTCCTTCAGAGCGTTCCACTGTTTATTTCTACACGACTTTTCATCCCCTCGCCTCGGGGTCGAGGACGCTCGGCCGCAAACAGCAATTTTAATCTCGATTCTGTCGACTGTTCCACGACTCCCTTCGACCTTCAAGCGGAATACGTAATTCCCCCGTGATCTTTTCACACTCTTAATCTCTCCCCCTTTGCAAACATTCGAAACTCTTTCATTGTCGTTCGACAGATGTTAATGCGAGAGGAGTGTACATATGTGTACGGTGTAACGGTCTTCATGATTTTTTGGACACTTCCGGTTGTCTGATAAAAAATATTATAAACAAGGTTAACAACGAGCCAGTGTCGATGGTTCGCCAAGAGTTGACAAAAACTGTGATAGTGATAACGATGAATTTCTGGCTTCCGTTTTAATTCGCACGACTTAGGATTGTCAGATGTAATTATTATGAAGTAGCTTACGCTTAGATGCGTAATCAGCGAAAGAAATCACAAGTCAAGTCAAATTGCAGAAATAAAAATTTCAAAAATACATTTTTTTCAGGAAAAAATTCAGGTCACCTGGAAAACTCAGAATTTCTTCGAAGAGGGTGTTTTCACCCCTAGGATCTTGTCATTGGCGAAATAAAATACGATTTTGTTATTAGTGTCACTTGAACTAAATTTTTAGCAAAGTTGCAAATTTCTTTAAAATTTCGAGTTCTCGAACGTCCCTTGTTAGTAATACTACGATAAATTACGACGATACAAATCATTTCCCCTTCACGTGACACATTTTAAAAAACAAAATTGCAAATTAATTCCGAATGGGATTCTCAATCAAAATTTAAACAGGATTCGTTAATGAAATCAGCAACACTTCACTCGTCCGATACTATTTCCGTACACCCATTTCGCCTGTCGGAATCGGATTCTTGAAGAATTTCTCGAAAATCACGAATCAGCTGTTAGGGGTGTGGGGAATGAAATGAGAGTAACATCACGGAACAGGATTGCATGTCGTTCCTGATGCAAAAACGCTTGATCCCCGATTGCACGAGTGCGCGGAGCCGCCGTACGAAGCTTGCGGATCGCAAACACAGCCCTGAATGACATTGGCGCGCGCAGGAGTGGGAAAAAAAAATTATTTCCACAGGTAGTTTATTGGCAGATCCAATTTCCGGATCAACGGTGGATAGCCGGCGTTGTTTGCGCATCGATCGAATCGCGTTTTTCGCCGGCCACGTGTATGCGGTATTCGTTTTACGACGGATATGAGAGGCGAGCGTGCTCGTGCGACCGTTCCTCTATGAATTTTTGAAGCGCTCCTTTCTCCGTAAATAATTCTAACCTTGCCTCCAACAGAGCGAAATAGGAAAAGGAGAGAGAGAGAGAGAAAAGGTGAAAGAGAGCATGGCGAGGGCATTGAACCGAGCTAAGTTTATGATATACCCGGAGTATTTGTTATTTTCAGAACGTCGAATATCCTACCTTCAGGTATCGTTAGATTGCTTATCACGAAAAACTGTGGAAACTTCTTAGTTAAAATTTTCAAAATTTAGCGCTTTCGCTTTTCGTAATAGCAATGCTTGAGATTATTCGTTCTTCAATTGAACCCTTTCGCTGCGGCAGATTTCAACCAATTTTTATTTTTATCGTTCCAAACTTCGTTTCGTTAAATTAAGGTGAAAGTGCACAAAAGATGAAGTTACGAATTAAATTAAGGTAAGATTAAGGAAAGGCTAAGAAAATTTGCTTACGAACAGTGCAATGCTAAGAAATTTTCAAAGCGTCTGTAGGCACCAACAGCAACGAAAAGGTTAAAATCGATTAAATGAAATAAGTTCACAGTATAACAAACAGCTTTACCACAAAATTCTCCTCTAGCTTCCACCGTAAAGCTTCTCTGGGTCAACGTTACCACTTTCCTGAGGAGCTAATAAACTCGGAAGCGGCAATTGTGCGGGGCTGTTGTTTATCGGCGAAGCTAATTTCCGGATCGCAGGTGGATGTCGCGCGCGCGTCACGACAGCCGGCTAGCTTTCACCGTGAAATACGCGCCCCGCCACTATTTATGATAACGAATGCCCGGGCGTTCGTACTCGCCACCCTGATACCCGGAGCTATGCCCCGTATCGAACGTGTGGCTTCGCGGAAAAATTTGTCGTCGGCGTTGCAGTGAAAAACTGGGATACGTTTCGTTTGGGCGCGTGCGATCGCCTCTGTTCGCTTACCGTGAACGATGGAAATTGTTTGCGAATGAATTAAAATTCGATTGACGTGTGTAACGAATTGCTATGCTTGCTGTGATGTCGCGGTTGATCATAATTGAGGTGAAATTTACTGCTACTTGGAGATCCTTTTGCGAGATACTTGGACGAGATAATTAGGTTGGATAGTGGCTTAGGAATTGATAACGAAAGCATGTGAGATTGGAAGAATTATATTATTTTTGTACTTTTTCTTGTAATTTTTAAAAATTTTTAATTACATTGATTTTTTATAAAAATGTAGCGTGTATGATACTCCCCGAAGGTATCATGTTTATCGTCAGAATTTTTGTTTTTCATTTCGTCGATCTGCATTCAAAGTATTGCAAATTACGCGATACTATTGCTCCCCGGAAAGTACGAGTTTAATTAAACTTTTAACATTGGAAGTTTTTATCGAAGTAGAACTGCGTATAGGAACAATTTTTGATATTAAAATTTTCTTGTTATTAATCTACGTTTAATAGGAAAAATTTCAAATACGAAGCTTCAAACTCGTTAACGATTTTCATTACCTAAATTACATATTTTTAATTAGTAACAAGCGTGCTTCAGTCTCGCTGTATGCGCTGCTTTCCATTAATTCTACCGTAAATATGTACTTGGTCTTTTCCTTTGCAGTATATTTTCGATGTAACAAATGTAAAAAACGACCGTCACTTTTTCCAAACGAAGTTCAATATTTTGTAACTGCTGACAGTCGAATAAAACACAATGCACGATATCAGTCTGGCACTTACATTTAGCGTGAGCATGCGTAAACCGCGTAATTAGCAAAATTCATTAACTCACAGCTGCTTCGATAAAATTCGAAGAGGCCACTGTTTTTTTATTAACTTTCAGCAATTACAAATGGACGATAATGAAGAGTATTTGATCTAGTGGTCACTTTCATTGACGCACGTGACGACGGACGAAACAAAAGAAAAGGCTGAATCCATACGCCATCATCGACCACGCTCATTAACCCCTTAACCTATGATTTCCTTTCCGACCGTGCATCTAAGCGTCAGCCATTTGCTATTTTAGTACTGTATCGGGCGATAAAGGTAAATCTAATATTTTGTAATTCTCAGTCTTTGGAATTCGAACGATGAATTTTTCTTACCGATGTAACTATTTTTCTCACATCTTCACCAGAATCTCTGCCACGAGTCTGACACGTTGTTATAGGTTAACGGGTTAATCGATGGCGCGCATGTTCGAAATTAAAAGGAACAGAAACGCCTACAAGCGATAACCGGACAGATACAACAACCGTGCGTGCGTGATTTCGTTTCCCGGATTACGAGAATCGCGGCCAGGACTCTTCAATTTTAGCCACGTTCCCGCTGAGGTCGCCCGGCAGACTGGAACTCTGCGTATCTCTATTTTCTGTCAGCGGGGACGGGAACGAATTTAAAGTCGCGCGTAATACGAGGCCGAATGCGCGAGCCGCGGAAACGTCATTGCGGCGTATTAACTCTCATCAAAATGCACGGCGCGAGCGACAGAACCGCGCACGGAGCCGTTCTCCAAAGCGATCTCGCCGGGCGCGCGGCGGTTGCTGCATCGCGACAGAAATGAGAATGCTTCGAATTAAAGCGAAACCAGCGGCACCCAACATCACCGTGCATCACCGTGGACCGCTAAATATTTGCCAAATTAACATTTCCGCGGCCACGGCTGAAATAAAACGCTCCCGCGGTCTCTATTATTTTATCCGCCCGGTAATTACACTTGCTGCAATTTTTAATGTACCCGCTTATTGCATTCTTGCCCCTTGTCTCGCATCGCGGACATTGTGTCACCCTCGCGTTCCTTCCTCTGTTTCGTTGGAAAAAATGAATGTGTCACAATGGGAGGGAACAATAGCTGTTTTTCGTTTGCAACTTGTTTCTGCGCGTGTGTTTGTTTCTTACGCGATGATTTTGGGTTGCCCGAAACTTGTCTTTGTTTTAGTATTGGGGTGGTTTTTTGATATTTTTGTCACTCGTTTTTGAATCGGTGTGAAATTTTGACGTTGCTTTTTTTTCTGGGTGGTTTCATACTAATTAGTATTTAATTATTGTTAAAGTAAACCAGTTACAATCATTCTGTTTTCAATTACTTGGGTGATTTTTCGACGGTGTTCAGACAGTGCGCGATATTTGAAGTTGCAGCAGTAATGAACATTATATCGTGACTTTAAGAGTTTCTGCTACGTTAGATAATTGATAAAGCTTCGTATATGGTGTCCTACGATTTTTCGTAAAATTCCATTCACATTTAGTTTGTTAATTAGGTAACTAACTTGTGGAGTAGGTAAAGATCGTTGGTAAAATTCGCAAAAAAATACACATTTACTTTTTTAACCCTTTGACTACGAAAGGCGTATATATACGCCCTCACAAGTCTATGAATATATACGAAAGACGTAAATATACGCCCTCTACATTTTTTTTTCTACTATCTTTTTATTGTCATTATGTTAAAAATTGTCAAAATAAATTTGTTCCTCATTATCAATTTTGGATTTTTTCCTTTATATTTAATTACTAATTATTATTGAAGGAACGTGCAAGTTAAGTAAATTAAAAATAGCTTAGAAAACTACTTAAAATAGATCAAAAGCTGAATATTTTTAATTTATTTGCAATTATTTATTTTTTTAACCCCAAGAATGGTATCAAATCTCCGGGTACCGTTTTGGTCAGTAGTCAGTGGACAACCAGTCGCAGCGGCTGATATCTCCGAGAGTGCGCCGCAGTCAAAAGGTTAACAACATACGCATGGTTAATTCTGTGTATAGAGTACCTAAAGCACGTTGGTAAAATTCGCAAAAAAATACACAAAAAAGATTCTATAAAACTATTAAATGGAAACATCTCTACAATTAAATAAATTCAAATGCAACAGCAGCACTGCAAAACACCTCTCTACCCTACGTTCGCCGTAGGATTCCTCGAAAGAAGACTATTCCAACGAGCACAAGGAACACCGACCCGTCGTAGACTCGTGTTTTTCAAATAATCGAAAGAACCTGTGGTAATTTACAAGTCAGATGTTTCCCTGATTTCGCCTCCGTCATCCGGAAATTTACATTTTTCCGATGATCACGACGCAGAGCTGAAACGTCTTTAGCGGCGTCGCGGTTCCAGTACCCAGCGTCGTCTGCACCAGACGTCGCGTCGTTCTATTGAATGTATAATTCAAATTTCGTGGTATGAATAATGTGCAATGATGCAGCCATTGGGTGGCGTTACGGGGCGAAACGGTGGATCGGCCGGGGGCGGGGAGGAGAAGTTTAGCCCGCCGCGCGAGGGTAACGCAATAAATAATAGAGGCGGGGTCGTCCATTTCTCAGTCACCCCTCAACAAGCATCTCGGCGTTGAAATATTCAGGGGTTGTAATGGCCTGGAACTCGCTGCCATTCTCTCCGATCCACCTGTCGTTCGAGCCCGCGAGTTCGAGTGTTATTTCGATCTTTGTCCCCTCGGTCGTTCCCTCGATTATCTATTTCGAGATTCGCGACTGCGTGTTCGAGTTTCTGCAACCTTCGATGATAACGGTATTTCGAAGTGTAGCGATTTAGCGAGCGGTTGCTCGGTAAGTGTGAATCGTTCGGCGAATCATTTTGGAGATTTGTCGAGCGATTGTCAACGTTTTGTTGCAGTAGTTTCGTTAGCAGTGAAGCTTTTAGACGATATAGTGGATTTGTGTAAAATATGCGGTGTTTGCTAAATTAGATTCATTAGTGAACACATGGTTTCCGATGTTTGAGAAATTTTGGTGAGTGTGATATTAGTGATTCCGAAGTTCCTTCGTTTTAAAGCTTTCGTAAAAAGATCAGGAGTGTGTGTACAGTACTGAACTATGAAGACACAATCTTTTGTGTATAAAACACCGTAAAGAAGTTCGACACCTAAACTATAAAATTTGAAAGAAACCAATTTACAGTTTCACAACCCAATTTTGTCCAGGTATCTTCATAATCCACATCACCGACTGCTGTTTCGAATAAAGAGAAAAATTCCCACGATTTCACTGAAAATTCATAAATTGACATTTGAGAATTGTACCGAAAACCGTATCCGTTACTTATTTAGTATATTTCTGGGAATATTCTGACCTCCATTCCTGGTAAAAGCTTTCTGATCTACATTTTGGGTCACGGTTACCTTTCTGTCGATAGGAAACTCGTCGAGAATAGAATATCTTATTTTTCAGGTTGACCCAGAAATCCTCCATTTAGGCTACACTAAAGGAACTAAATTTGAATATTTTAAATTCTTTTATACTGCCATATGTTGCCAAGGGGGGAGGACGATGTACCCGCGTGCTCAGAGTCCTAGTGGGCCCGAATCCAGGCACCGAGGGCAATTCCGTTACACAGGGTGTCTTCCTAGCATCCCGCGACGAAGCGCAGAAGTTCTCTCGCCGTGGCATCCCCTAACTTGAGCGAGCTCAGCGAAGGGGTCCCTGAAACCAAAAAAATAATTAAGTCTGTTCCTTCTCCCCGCATCTGGGACACGGAGGTTCCATCCTCAGCGCCCATGCGCGCCAGATGTTTTCCCCTGAACCGATGTCCTGTCGCTAGCTTGACGAGCACACACAATTGCGTTCTGTCTAGGTGAGACAAAGTGTCACTTAGCTTGCAGGATATCCCTCTAGGAAAACTTGAGCTTGTCTCGCGCCTTGGGCATAGTTCCAAAGTCTGACGAACTGCTTCCCCAACCAGTCTTTCGCCAGACTTCTTACCGCGTCGACAGAGACACCAAATGAGGCATATATGTATTTACCGAAGTTCTGGGGTGGTTCTCTGTATATCCATCTTACCGCGACGTTTCGAATCCCACTTTCTGCCAAGGATCCTCCGGCAAGCCCAGTAGGTGGTAGTTGCTTCCTGAGACTAGCGGTGTGGCTTTTCCAGGCGAGTCGTTTGTCCAGGATCATGATAGATATATCGCTTCTTCCTATGAGTTTAGCTCTTTACTGTGTAACCTATCACCAGAGAGAATCTGAAGATCTGTTCCCGACCTTTGTTCAAGCCCTCTTCTCCCTCTTGTGGGGGAGTCGAGAAGATCCCTAATGATCACCTTTGATACTGCTTGCGTCTTCGGATCGATGTATCACCGAGATACGTCTTCTGAGGGCTAAGGGAAGTGCACTTCTACGAGGTGGCCTAGTGTATCCTAATTACTGCTCGCTGTCCTGTCATCGAGGAGCCTGAGATTGTCGAGACGATACCCTTATGCAGAGTCGTTTACACTTTCTTCACTTTAGGGTGACTTACCGAGTCACCTAGTGTGCGTTTTCTGCGCTTGCCTCTGAAGGACACCGGGAGAGTCCTGTGAGTGCGCTTGTGGATCCTTGTTGTAGAATGTGCGATAAGAGTGTTTGGGCCGAGCGATAGTCAGGTCGAGTGAGGTGTGAACGAAGAGTGTTTGGACCGAGTGACAGTTTTTCCGAATGAAAATGCATGCGTGATAAGAGGGATGTCTTGACCGACAATCGGCGCGAGGCAGGAGTGTGTGAATGCGTGTACAAATCTGTGACCGTGTGTAAGTGAGTACGAAAGGCAAGAGCGAAGAAAGAAAAAAGGATTGCAAGAGCGAATGTCAAAGGCGAAGGGTGTTCAGAAATAAAACTATATTCCTATCAAAAACAAATCCCTACACTATGAGTCCTTTTAACTTCGTGGACCTTCGTGGTTCTGTTCTCGGGTCCACACGGACTTGTTTCTTCTGAGCAAGCAGGTGAGTCTCCTCCAGTAAACGCTAGAGAACTTTCAGGCCCTGCTGCCCAATTCGAGGAGTCTGCTATCCTCTGCAGCGCGGTTTCGTTGAGTTTTTAGCTTCTTTCGAGATGAATGATCTAGACCACTGATGACTGATATTTACACCACTACGCTCATTTGAAACGTCCGCTACAACCTCTTCTCCTCGAAGTTCTCTGCCAAGAGAGTGAAAGAGAGAGTAAGTTTCCTCGCGTTTGCTCGATACAGCGAAGCTTAATCTCGCCGAAAGGTCTCGCGCAGTGGAAGAATGTTATCTTTGAGATCGATTCGGAAAGTTGCAGCGGAAAAGTTTCACGATACGGCTAAGCACCTCGGGAATATAAATTGATCGCGAGATGCGTTTGCTTTTCCACAGGATGGTTCGAACTGGGCAACCAAAGTCGAGACTATTTTTACACATCTGCCACGAAGAAAATGAAATTATGTATTTTACTGGTGCAGTTTGGTTGATCTTATCGGGCTGGCGTGGGATAAAATAGATGCTGATGCGGTGTTTCTGAAGACGTGAATTTATAACGGCAGATTGCGGCGATAGATAATATTAGACGATCGAACGGTTTCGCAAGTTAAAGAGACTGAGCGATCATTTTCACTGAAATGTTGCACGAAACGTTTGATGATTTTTTTTCATTTACAGCATATATTTATTCACGCGACGTTAAAAATTACGTTATATCGTTAAACTTAGACAGACGAAATCTGAATTTTCTTCGTGAAAGGTTTAATATTCGACATTATGAATACCGTGTCGCAGGGGGAGTTTAATATTTGCAATATTCGCGCAACGTACGTTTGCATAACTGTCGCTTTCTCCAACGTTTAATCAATCTTCTAAACCTCATAAATCAAATCTCTATAGAAAAGCATCCGCGAACTATCTGCTCTTCTATTATGCAAAGAAAGTTGAAAGAATGCAATTCTCGATTAAAAAACACTGCACCGACAAATTCCGTAAAATTCGCGAAATCTAACATTCGACAGTGTCAATTATTAAAATCCAACATTTTCTCGCTCACTGATAAAAATTCGAAACAAAGAAAAAGTTGGTAATTTAGACGCGTAAATATTCCGCAACAACGATTATTTGCAAATTGCAAAGATCCTTGTTCTTTTTTCGCGCGTAGACGGTCATCGCAGAAAATAAATGGTCGTCTGCGAAAAAATAGCCCGTGTAACAGTTGGCTCGGGTGCGACGATGCCTCGCATGATTCGTGACATTGAATCATTTCTGCGCGTTATCGATGTTTCCCGCTGCAGCTCGCCGATTAAATATTTCGAGGATTTCAACGGAGGATATTTTATCCCCGCGGCGCCATTTCTCTGTCATCTTTGATGGATATTATCCACGTGAAACTTTTTAACCCGAAGAATTTCAATCTTTTCGCTGTCAATTTTTTCTCCCTCGCGTTATTAGTTTCTTCGCTCTCCTCCTTCGTCCTGTGTGTACGTGTGCGCACCGTTCTCTCCGCTTGGCTTTCTGTATTCCTGCATGAACGAAGGAGGCAAATGAGGGGACACAGAGGGAAAAATTAGACGCCAATCTGGCTACTTTGTGCGCACTAGGAGAGTTGATATAACGCCGGTGGAAATATTAATAACGGGTAAAATACGAGGATTCGAGAAATTTCTTTGAATTGGGTCTGATCTGTTAAAGGATTTCTCGTGGATCATTCTCGTAAAGCGATTACGCGTCGGACAGATTGATCGTATTATCTTAAATTTATCATGTCGTCCCTTTGATCTGCAGAATTTTGCATAAATCACGTATCCAGTATTTCAGGAATACGTTTTTCTGTTTTACTTCGTCTGCGTTTAATCCGATTATCCTGGAAGTTGCGAAAAATGAAGTCGCATTTGGCTATCTCCGATATGACTTTCAATTCGTTTATGTTTCCTCTTACGTTGCCTCTCCCTTTTATACTGCCAACAGAAGCAACGAAAATTTGGTAAATTCTCTGCAAGTTAATCTACAGTAAACCTGTTAATTAGGTCGCACCTGCGCGAGAAATATTTTCTACCTGTGCAACAAAAAATCGTATTAATTTGAAGGCAACACTTAAGTGCGGATAAAAAGAGTATTTTCCTTACGAAAATGTGCACGTTTGCCGTAAATACGTGCAACAGTTTTCACTTTCTTCGTAATTCGTGCAATTTTATATTTATAAACTTTATACTTGCAATTTGAAAAATGTCTCGTTTCACTTTATTTCGATGATAAGATCTCGCGGGATAGATTTCCGTGTCCGTAGAGAAATATTTGATTTCGAAGAAAGGGAACGTTTAAAAGCGCAGGCCAGACTTATTTTCCCTTTCTACGCGTGCTTAATTAGCAAAGTTTCGCAACGAGCTAACTTATCTTCCGCTCAGTTAACAGGTAAACGATGAAATTTCAGCATTTCATCTCATCGAGTTCGGTGAATGGCTCGCCGTGAGTGCTATGACACTTTTGAAAGTGTCAAGTGTCAGTGGCAGGAAAGATGGGTTAGTTTCTATGATAAATAGACGCGCAATGACATTAATCCAAAAGCCAGGGAGAGCGGTTTCTGGGTGACAATGATAGAACTGCTACCTCGAGCCGCCTCTTCCTACCGCAAGCTAGAGACATAACCTCTTAAAATATGGCACGATCATTAAACTATTTTCCGGCGGAATCGATTTGCGATTACGTATAGCCGCGCGTTGCTTACGAAGCACGGGGAGCCTCGTACAGCGCGGCACACTCGTTTTACCTCTGAAGAGACCATCATTTTCCAGGAAATTGCATTTGCACAAGAAAGGAGACGTATTTTGATATTTGCAACTTGGTGGAGGTTTCGTTGTTGGAATTAATTTCGCGATGTTACTGCTGCAATTTGTTGACAATGGGAAAGCATAATGTAATCTAAATACTTCTTACATTTTATTGGGACGTAGAGAAAAGATTTCAAAGTCGTCTTTATTTTTTTTTTTTTTTATTACTAAAAGGAGGCAAATATAGTGGCAAAGTAAATTTTTTTAACTGTTCCCGGTGTTGACCTCTTGTGTCGATGCAAAGTTGCAATCTTTGGTCGTCTGTGAATTTATTCCAGCAAATGCTGCAGTAATCAGTTGTCTCATATTATAAACAACCAAACTTCCGGTTTCTCTTAACATCGATGCTCCTGTCCGCTGACATTCAAAGTGACGACAAAAGAATTGAGTAGATAGTGTGACATTTTCATTGAAAAATTAATGATAATATACACGTCAGTCGTAAGAAACGCTGACAATACCGAGCGTTTTATAAATTTCACTGCTGTCTTGAATATGTTAATTTTTGACACAGTTTCAAAAGTGCGATAACTCCTACCAGTGTTCTTAAGAATAATTAAATTTAAAGCAGGTTTACGATATGGACGTGACTCGGCTGTTTTTCAGATTAAGGTTTCAATACGCGTTCAATATTTCGTTCCTCAGTTTTTCCTTAAAAAGTGTTCTTTTTCCGTTCTTTCTTTCTTTGAAAAAAAAAAAAAAAAAAAAAAAAGATCGCGATACGTCGCTATATCCCATATGAATGTCGCAATAGAGACACTCTTGGCCAGACGTTAAATTCCTTCGTCGATAAAGCAGTCGGCAGTCGTATAATATAGAAAGAAGGAAGAAATAGACTACGAGAGAGGGTGGTTCCACTTGTTCCATGGGTGGTCACCCTCGGTCGCCCTTGCTGACGCGGCGTGGAGAGACGGTGACCGCGCGTGATGATCGACCGAACGGAATCGCAGCAAGAAAGTATGATTGGAGTGTGGCCAGCTGGCCGTATAATTGAGCATCGCGTTTCCCTCCGCTTGCTTCAGTGTCTCTCCTATCAGCCAGCCGGCATTATGCGCGACGCGCATAAATCAGGACAATTAGTTGCGCGGCCGTACCTCACAGACCCACCAAAATGTTGCGGCGCATTTACCTTTATACGTCTCGTTCGAAACTCGTGTTTTATTAATTGCCCATCAATTGCCTCCTTGGCATTTCGCTTATCTTCTGGTATGCGACATTTTTCAAACATTTTCTTTAATCCTTTGAGTGTAATCTGAATGGGGTTTCAGCGAAACTTTTGTTTTATTTTTAGTAAAAATAATACAACTTAAATCAAGCTATGGAGTTTATTTATTATTTCTTTGGTAGATCCTCTATTTAGCAAACGAGATAATTTTTGTTTTGTCTTATATGAAAGATACAGTGTTGGTAGGTTATTATTCTGGATATCCTGCTGGCTGGAAACATTTTTAATCCACCATTCTGTCTACTTTTACTGCATAGTTATAGCGTAACAGATTCGAATAAAGTTAGCAAAGAAAGAATAACATCGTGTCTGTTTTTAATAGCTTCAGAGGGATCAGCTTATGGTATCTATCTGGAACATCCATCTACACCTAGTTTACCGTTCCTATTTGCCGACTGTGAATTTATTTAAGAATGCCAACATCGAGGGGCGGCTGTATGTCAGTTGTTTTCGTTTCTAATATTTGGATTGAAAACAAAGATCATTCCGCGTTACGGGAAGTAGATCGAAGAGCAATTTTTCTCAAAAAGCACATCTTTGAGATTACACTACCAACTGTACAAATTGAAAACGAGAAATCTGACCAAAGCGTCGAGTAATCGTTGTATCGTCTCGGAAAATTTGAGGAATCGATGAAAAGCGAACGGATCCGCGTTTTTCACGGCTCGTAAAAATCACGAGGGCTGAGGAGTAGCGATTCGAGCGTGAGAAGACGACTGAAACGCGTGCAGAAATCTGTCTAAACGGAATTGAAGTGTGTTTCGATCGGTTTCGCTGCGAACGCGTTACCCTCCGGGACGTTAAGTGACCTGTCGCGTAAATGCGGCAGACGATGAAACTGTTATTTGACGAGCTGTATCAACGTAAACCACCGCGTCTCTGTAGCCTTCGTTCCCAGTGGGAATCAAACGAGTTTGCTCAGTACATGCCGTATGCGCGTACGATGTTGATCGTTTGCCAGACTACTAGAAATTATCATCCCTCGAATATACCTGGTGCATAAACGATCGTCGGCTATACGTGCGTTTACCGATGTTACACATCGGTGAAAAGAGCTTTGGACGGTCCGCGCGGTGTTTGCCACTCTTATTTGAACAGGCACCCTTTCTTCTACAATCACATTTCTTCTCTCTGTATTTTCTTTTTTCTCGCGTACGACAATGTGTACTTCAATTCTCGAGGCTTTTCGTTTCGTTTGTGTAGTTTTGTTCTTTCCGACTGGCCGAGGTAAACGTAGCTCACATTTCTTTTATAAATTAATTTCGCCTTTTGTTGGTTTTTTTTTTTCCAGCGAGTTTCCCTTAGTTTCTGCGCGGTTTCGTTGAAAGCGTCTGAGACTCCCTTTGATTTTAACTGGTTTCAGGTTTTTTCTCGCGTTCCTTGCAGATTTATCGGAGTGATTTAAGTTCGTTTTTCGACCTGTTGTACGAAATTTGTGCTTTATTGCGAGAAATAGGGGTACAAGTGTTGATTAATATTTTTCGCGTCGAGAAGACAAAGGGATTGTATTTTATTTTAGTTGTAATTTAGAAATACTAGGAAGTGTGTTAATTTTTATTGTAACGTATCGTTTTCGTGTTTACTTAGGAATTTTAGTTCAATTCTGTGACGATTATTTGAAGTCTGTCTCTGTCGTCTAATTTAAATGTTTATCAGTGGAGATTCTACCCGGTTAGCACACAGACGTCTTGCGAGCGGTCTTAAAGACGTCAGTCTAAATATTCGGGACGTCTTAAAAACGTCCGGTAAAAGGCTGAAGACGTCTGAGCGACGTCCAATGTTACAAATCAAGACGTCTTTAAAACGGTCTTCATTAAGTCTCGGGTTAGGTGAAATGCGGTTCTTTGAGAAAGACATCATTAAGACGTTTATAGCTACAGGCTAAGTTTAACGTACCTCAGTTATTATTCATACCCGCTATTTTCTAGAAAGAAGTAAACAATTTTGAAACTAAAATCATAACAAAAATCGCAAACATAAACTGCGAATTTTTATGCATTTATAGGAAATTTGAAGATAGCAAATTGCACAGAATGCACGTAATACGAAAAAATATCCAAATTATAGTGATTTTCATGATACCCAGTAGGTGAAATAATTTTCTGCCAAAATTCTACTCTTTTTCCCCTATATTCTCAAAAATACAAATTTCCTATATTCCTATATTCTCAAAAATATAAATTTCATATATTCTCAAAAATATAAATGTCCTATATTCCTATATCCTCAAAAATACAAATTTCCTATATTCTGAAAAATCCAAATTTCCTATATTCTTATATTCTGAAAAATATGAATTTCCTATTTTCCTATATCCTCAAAAATACAAATTTCCTATATTCCTATATTCTCAAAAATATAAATTTCATATATTCTGAAAAATATAAATTTCCTATATTCCTATATCCTCAAAAATCCAAATTTCCTATATTCCTATATCCTCAAAAATCCAAATTTCCTATATTCCTACATTCTGAAAAATCCAAATTTGCATAAAAATCCTCCGTCTAGTTGCAGTCTCGAATGTCTATCGCACTCAACTGTAACCAGAACGCGACCGTTCTGTTTATTATTCTATTAACAGCGATCCGAGCTGAAAGCACACGATTCCTTCTCGCCTTTATTCGAATCCGTTTAGCGGAGAGAGCGCGGTTGGATAGATTTCAAGATCCCGTGGCACGCGCGGTATTCCTCCGCGTGCATATTCGTATAATTGCGAAAGTTATCAATGTAGCGGTGGCAAAGGAGGAATGGAAAACGCAAATGGTCAGCTAGAAAGCGTGCCCCGCGTGTTATTGCCGACGAAATATTTGCATCGTGACGCCACATGAGCCACGTCGCGACGTGGCCGCAACTTACGTAATTAGGAAGAGGAGAATGTGATCTGCCAATTTCGCGTGACAAATGACCTCGTGAAGAACGGCTAAACTTATTGTCAGTCCAACTCGATAGATACGTCTATCGCTGTGATCTGCGATCGTTTGTTCGCTCTCGAGACCTTATTTTAACGCGTTCAGAATACTTGTTGCAAAATGTCTCTTATTCGGCGAATCGAGTGTTGTTGTCAGATTGGTTGAGTTACAACCGTGGATGTGATAGTGCACGTTTATCTGCCGCTGGTATTAAGACGTGAATTGTAAAAGATACACGGATATTTCGAACGATGAGAATTAGACTGATGTAGCACGTTTAGCGGGTCAATTAGATAGGAAAGGTTCGTATGAGTGAATGTCCAAGAATACTTTCTTCGAGAATTGGGAGAACTCGAAGGTTCGTCGTCCATTGAGAAAAATTGCGACCTAATTGTCGGTTCTGTAACTTGGTGAAGAAGAAATTCTGTTGTGTGCAATAATACGTTTTGGGCTGATCTAGTTTTGGAATTGATTCGATCGATCGAAATTATCCTGAAAGATTGACAATTGTGAGTAGATTCGTAATTGAGGGAAAGTATCGTTGAGAAATTTAATTTTTTACGAATTTCTACATTTTTTCAAGTCGATTTTTGTAAAGATCAATTTTTTATGCAGTAAGTGAGAGACATTCTTGGTCGAGATTTGTTTATGTGTTCGGTGCTTAGTAATCACCTCGTGATTGTTAACTATTATCAGTGCTAGACACCAAGTGAAAAAGTGAGATCTGAAAGCTCTTTGATAACCCCGTATCTTCTTATGTACTTAGTGGTGTAACCGGTTAACATTTCTTAGAGACGTAACGTCACAGAAGCATAGGATTGGAGACACGTTTATAAAATTTTATTACGAGGAAATTAGCATTAAGTCGTTTAACAGTGTTTTACAATTTTCTTTGATCTTTACCGACACTCGATGGATAATACTTAACCTGCTACACATGTAACTCTGAAAATGTTATTTAACATTATGTTGTGTAACATTTTCCTTTCCCTTACAACTTCAAGATTTTTCTGAGTTTGAGTAGCAATTAGTTTTCATAAGAACTAATGCCTGAAATTATAATTCTTAACCCTTTGCACTGCAATGTATCAGATGTCATAGCTTCGTTCGTCACATTTATATTAAAATAACGCGAATCAACAGAAGAAATGAAAATAAACAGTTTCTTAAAAATTTCAAATTTTCTCTTTTCGAAAGAAAATTTTCGATTTCCGAAAATTACACCGCAAAAGTCAGAAGTGAGAAAATACTCGGAGTGCAAAAGGGTTAAACGTTCATCGCTTCAATAATAAATACGCAAAATTAAAACCTGAAACGATCAACGAAAAAAAAGAAAAAATACAAAATCGACCGAACGAGAGAGAGAGAAATTCATCGCTTGTTCCCGTTGTCTGCTATTTGTTCACGCATCTACGTAATCCAGGCAGACCGCAAGAAGATTGTCCTCAGATTGAAGAAAATCGATAAGAGACCGTCGACATCTCGTGCAGCCCCAAAAGTCTCATAGTAATCACGTGGCGTGAGGCGCAGTCGTTAGAAGAGCTTTGTGGTATAAGCGAAACCCGGCAGAGGAGGTTATGAAATTAGGGGGCAATTCCCCCAGTGCTTTCGGTTCAACTTCCACTGGTAGGTACCTGCTTCTATCCCCCCGAACCAGCCAACAACCGCCGCCACATGCACGCGCCAGCCAAAAGTACCGGCTTCGAGACAGTCGTATCTATGCGAATCGAATACTAACGAGCGCAAAATTGCGGCCGTGTTCCACGGCTACCCCTATGACAAAAATTTTAACCGCCACGCCACGCGGTCGCAGGATGTCCCGTGCTTATGCGCCGCGCCGCTGCAAAATTCTCGCCGAATCGATGGACGGGGTTGAATTTAGTTCTCGACTGGGATCGTTATACCAGAGGTGGAAGAGAGGATCGAGAAATTGATTTATCGCTGGGAATTATTATAGGGAATTGATTATGATTGATATTGCGGGAATGATGAATTATGGTAGATTATAAGTATTTAAGGGAGTGTTTGGACTTGCGACAGGATTTTTCGTGTGAATTCGTCAGCTTGGAGTGAACTTTTGTGTAACTGGAGAATTAGTTTCATATTGGTATTAACCCTTTGCTATCAATAGTAACCGACTACACTGTGTCGGCACTTTGAAATATTACGTTTATATGTCCTCTATTTGGCAAATGTAAAATATTGGTCAGAAAAGCAAATTGTAGGGGTAAATTAATTCGCGAACATGTTTTATGCATAGCGACTATTGAATGCTGTAACTTGACCACTTTACTTCTGAGTTAGCAGTCAAAGGGTTAATAGAAATATATCGGAATAGTGCAAGCTACAATTCTTGCAAATATCGAACTGTTGCTAATGGGTCATTTTTGACCCGGCCAGTTGTTCCAATATTAAATGTGTTGAAATTTTTATTTAGAAATTCAATTTCTGCATTACAGATGTATTTAATTAGACATATTTAATACGTTGCACTCACGTGTAAAATAGTTAGCGAAAAGTGGGACACTTGAGACGTTTCCTCGAGTTTGCTCTTTAACACGTTGACTGCCAAGCCTATTTTGAAGAACTCTGTTTTAGATGCCAACATTTTTTTTTTTCAATTTATTGTATAGAATTAAACAAACATATTAATTTTTATATTGTGACTTTAATTTTAATTGGTTTTTGCAAAAAAATGCTTCCGAATTATCTCGTGGTCGGGCGTCTCCGAATAGGATGTAACTTCTACCAGCAAACAGTCAACGTGTTAAATCATCCGACAATAGATTTCACGATATTACAAGAGTGATACATTCTTTCGATCCAAACACATGTAGCATAAAGTTGTTTAGAAATGCTAGCTTACAACGTTATCCGATAATAAACCGATCTAAAAAAACAAAAAAATGACTCAAGTAAATAATCTTCAACCGATACACGCAACATAATTTCCTTATGTCGTTGAAACGTGCTAGATCTATTTTTCGATACGAAATCATCCCCTCTTGAACAGCGTCGCGTTATAATGGCGTCTCCCCCTTTCAAATGGAAAGCTGTGACCAGCAATTAGACACACGTCAGACGTGATGACACCGCGACAATAACCAGCCTGATATCGTTCCTCTCTCAGCTTTATGATTAATTCCCCATCGATCTGCTCCTCCTCCTCCTCTCTAAACTCGAATTTGCCGAATCCTCGCGGGGCAGAAGCTTATTTCGTCGTGTGGCCTCTGGTTGCCAACGCCACCGAACTCTCGTCCTGTGTTTTTGCATTCGTTTAGATGGCAATCGCGGCCGGGAGAGACATTTTATTGCGGCCAATCACGAAATTCAACCGTCCCTTTCCCGCGTATTCCTCGCATTTCCTCCGTGTCCCGTGGACGCGCACACGCAAAAGCATATTAACGACTTCCTTCGACGATTCTCCCGTGGCCTTTTGAGAACGGTAGCAACGGCAGGTCGAGAGTAATTGAAGAGCTTACTTTGAAACCGCCTTAAATCCAGTCGATACGAATTCAAGTGGATTCTCTTGTTGCAACGAGAGCCTTCATTGTCCGTGGTAACATCGCTGGAGCTGTGGAAAGTATTTGTATATTGTTGTATTTAATAACGAGGGGAGAAGGATCTGGGTATAATGACATGGAAATAGACGAGAGGAACGAAGGATAAATTAGGGGTGCACTTGGAGCTTTTAAGAATCGAACAATTATTTTCGTTGTTGTTTGTTGCGTGGTGCTCTGATGTTTTTCGTGGTCTTCGGTTTAAAGGGGTACGAGAGCTTTCATCCTCGATGCAAGCCGTTTGGTAGATTCACTTGAATTATTCTACTTGTCGAATACTTTTACGATAATTATATTGCGAGAGATGAAAGAAAATGTGAAGCATGCTTTCTACTGTGAAACAAGTATATTCTTATAATAATCACTTTTTGAAAGTTGAAGAAGAAATTTTCTTGCATTGAAAGAAAGTAATTTTCTGGCTAGTGTCTTTTGTATGCAGAATTATTTTTCTTTGCCAACAGCGTTGTATAATTAAAGAAATGATGCACGATACCAAAATTCAACTAACTTCGATGACAAAATTAATCAGCCTATTTTTCTTGAAATTTAAAGGGGTTGATAATAG
>NW_017100242.1:4004799-4006347 GCF_001263275.1 Habropoda laboriosa
GGGTTGATAATAGCCAAAAAAGACACCGTAGTGAGCTGTGCATTTTTATCGATATAAGAAGCCTATAAAATTCGCGATACCACAATTCAGCTAACTTCGATAATAAAATTAATCAATCTATTTTTCTTGAGATTTAAAGGGATTGACAATAGCCAAAGAAAAAACACTGCAGTGACCTGTGCATTTTTATCGATATAAGAAGCCGATAAAGTGCGTGATACCATAATTCAGCTAACTTCCACAACAAAATTATAATCAACCCATTTTTCTTGAGATTTAAAGGGATTGACAGTAGCCAAAAAGAAAACACTGCAGCGACCTGTGCAATTTTATCGATACAGGAAGCCCACGGGGAAACTAAACTGTGTGCGTATCACCTAAGTGGAAAATAACGATTAGCGATTACTCTAGCACCACTACGAGCCACTCCATACGTCCGTACACCCCTGAATGCGTAATCATTCAAGCGCGTATGATCCCGCAGCCTGCTGGATCCACGTCTCCCTGATAGATGATTAAATTTAAATTTGTCTTGGCCGAACAAACTTCGATCTATCATCTGTAGCGGGGACGAGTCATGAAAAATGAGTTTCTCATTCGAGATAACGGGTATACTAGGCTCTCTGTTCTTGTAGATTCCAGGTTTCACCGCTGCACTCTGCTGATCTACCTTTTTCCTACACAGCCAGGGATCACGTCAAATCTTTTCTCAATAGGTTCCGATCGAGTGTACTTGTTCATATTACTTCAAATATTACCTGTTTTCGCCGGCAATCAATAACCGAATCTCTATTTGATTCCTGTGAAAATAAGCTTTCTCTGTCTTTGATAAATGATCGATTGACGATGCGAGGGAGACAAGGAAGGGCTGTTGATTTGCTTATCGAAATAAAGGATAAATGACGTGAAAAATTGGCGGGAAAATTAAGTGAAATATAATAAAATTGGAACTGTGATAGGAAATACAAGGGGGGTGTATAAACCAGGGTTTCCTAAACTTTTCTTGCGATGGAACACTTCTTAAATCCTGAAATTTTAACGGAACACCTTGTTTATTTTGTAGGGTAGGTAATAACACGTAATCGATAAAATCTAAAAAAAATGAGAAAAGAAGCATTAATTATTTATTTTGTATTTAGTATTTATTTAAATTTTAAAACAACTCTATAATATAGGTACAAGCTAACGACATTTTTTAAACAATGTTTGTTGCGTCGTGCGCTTCGAACAAGCGGTATGTTCGAGAGTGGTGGCGCAGGATTGTCGCTGGTTCGTGGTGCGGGTTGTTTGCTGGTATGAAGTCGTGGTGTGGTCAGGTTGCACGTATTTTATTACGTTAAAAGAAAAAGACTTTATTTTGAAGAGTGTTTGTCTATTTTCCCTTTTTGATCTGATGTGCGCCACGTTGGTGTGCTTATTTATAAAAAGGTTTAGGGGTATAAGGTGGTGGTCTCCGGCAATGGGAACGGGTCTACCCCCTTGGACGGTCCTCCCTGGCCCGCGAGCATGCCGCCCACCCTGGAATTTCCAAGTTGGCAGGGTGGCGGT
>NW_017100242.1:4006623-4013480 GCF_001263275.1 Habropoda laboriosa
GTGGCCAATTTGAAAGAAAAATTAATCAACGCGAAGAAAAAAGGGGCGCATTCAAAAATAGCGTAAACAGGCGTCCATGTCATAAACCCAATCCCTAACAATGTTATTGTATTCACTGAATACTTAATTTTTTAGACATTTTGGAGCATTAATCCGTCAAACATGTTTGAATTTCTTGTAGACGTTGCAGGATATAAAACAATTCCAGGTATTCACGGAACACCTATTAACTTCTCGTGGAACATAGTTTGGGAAACCCTGGTATAAACCAGGGAAAGTGATCGATTATGCACTAGCATGTGTGAAAGTAATATCGACAAAGTACTGAAATAATTTTAAACGCTCTTTTAATATTTAGTCAATCTACTTTGCTGACAAATATTTGTGAAAAGAAATTAGTCGTATATTTTTGAAATACTCTTGTTATACGAAAAAACGACGCATAACTTTGTAACAAATTTCTCGCAAAGCTATCAGAAAACCATTACACCTTGCTTCTTTTGCTTGACTGATATGTCTGTCTGATTATTGTTCGATACGATTCGGAAATCTTATCTTCAGGGGAGATTAAACGACACAAGGTTGTTTGATAATGGACGTGATAGCTATCGTAGGGAAGAAATAGGGAAAATTATCTAATCAGATGGGCGTCGTATTTCTGCAGCAATATACGTTTCGTGTAATTACATTCTCGTCAGAATGAAAATATGTCGTTACGATATATTCTCCAATTTTCATGTGGCATAATTGAAGGTTAAAAGTCGTCAGTGTGCTTCTTTTGCAAGTTCTGTTAATTTCTGCACGAAGTCGAGGAAATGAAATAAAAGAGGGAGAGCAAACGATAAACACGTAGCTATAAATAGTACACGTTTCAACTATCAGTCGCAGTGACTAAACATTTTGTAACACGATTACGACTAACTAGTTAAATTTCTTAAAAGGAATTTAAAAAACATTTAACAGAAGTGTGCGAGAACTTGAATTTGCATCGTATTACATTTGCATCACATAAACCTAATTTATCAGGTGTAGAAATGAATTCTTCTGAGTACAATCAAAGCTTTATTTAAAACGAACGGAAACCGATCATATCGTCGAAATATTTTCCATTATTGTCGATAACATTTTGCCAGTTTTCTGGCACCTTGAGAATATCGTCGCGATAGAAACTCGGTGGCTTTGAATGAATTATGCAAGTCTAACCTAACCTAATATTTTGTTTGAAAATTTTTAAGCACAGTACAGTACAAACTTTGAACGTTAAGCCACAATTTCCAATATTAACTTAAATACAAATTAGTGCCAAATAGAAAATATAACATTTTGAGTAGATTTCGATAGGTCGATTCTAATCTCTGACTATTCAGCGTGACAGAAAGTAAGCATCTTTATGTGAGCGATCTACGAACAATAATAAAAACGTAACCAGGGAATGCGATAATGTCGTGGAAATTCGCTTGTCATCTTCCAATTTCTTACGTTTTATCGCCTGTGCTATTAAATCCACAGTTACAACCGATTCGAGGAGACGGTAGATTTTATCGTCCCTCCCCTTTCGTCCATTACAATACGCTAGGAATTGAGCGGCCAGTTCGAGCCCGGTGTTCCCGTAAAACGCCAGGCACATTTACCGGGGTGAACAACTCTCGTGGATAAAATTTACGACAACGATGATCTGTTTGAACAGTCGAACGAGGGAAGAATGTAGTGGACGAAGGATCAGAAAAAAAGAATAGACGAATTGTCAGCGTTAACGCCTTGACGATTTCGTATTCTCGTTTAATAATTTAGGCTAGAAATAGCCGCACAGTGTTTTCAGTATATGAGTTTCAGGGGAAAAAATAAAAAAAAATAAAATAATAAGAATTTAAATAGCGGCGGAATCGCAGTTTAGATATTTAAATGTGCGAATTATCAGCGTTAACGCATTCACAATTTCATACTGTCGTTTAATAATTTTAGTTAAAAATAGCCGCACAGTGTTTCAAGAATACGAGTTTCAGGAACAAAAATTTAAAAAAATTAAACAATAATAATTTGAATAGTAACAGGGTCACAATTTAGATATTTAAATTTGCATACTTAAATGTACGAATTGTCAGCGTTAACGCATTGACGATCTCGTATTCTCGTTTAATAATTTAGGCTAGAAATAGCCGCACAGTGTTTTCAGTATATGAGTTTCAGGGGAAAAAATAAAAAAAAATAAAATAATAAGAATTTAAATAGCGGCGGAATCGCAGTTTAGATATTTAAATGTGCGAATTATCAGCGTTAACGCATTCACAATTTCATACTGTCGTTTAATAATTTTAGTTAAAAATAGCCGCACAGTGTTTCAAGAATACGAGTTTCAGGAACAAAAATTTAAAAAAATTAAACAATAATAATTTGAATAGTAACAGGGTCACAATTTAGATATTTAAATTTGCATACTTAAATGTACGAATTGTCAGCGTTAACGCATTGACGATCTCGTATTCTCGTTTAATAATTTAGGCTAGAAATAGCCGCACAGTGTTTTCAGTATATGAGTTTCAGGGGAAAAAATAAAAAAAATAAAATAATAAGAATTTAAATAGCAGCAGGATCACAATTTAGATATTTAAATACAGATACGATCAAGATATCAACGTTTAGTGTCGCTATATCGAGCACCGGAAGCTTTTGCATTCACCTAATACATTTTCGGATGGAGCAGCATATGGTGCACCTAATGCTCTCTCCTCGAAGCGATAAGATAACGGCCGAGCATTCGTTCTTATCAGAGATGCCCCGCATAGAGCATTTTTTTTTCAGCTCCGCAATGGGAACCCACCAATTTTTCCCTCGTTTCGTTTCCTCCATCGATACGGGGAACGGAGGTCCGTGTCTCTCGATGGACAATTACTTATTACCTGTGCGGGTAAATGGATCTTTCGATGGAAATCTCAAAATTGATAAAACACGTTGGGGATACACGCGTTCGATATTTTCGAAATCATTCTTCGTTCCAAAGGTGAGAATCCGGGAAGAGATTTTAAGGATTAAAATTTTAAGGCAAATTAATCTAACTCTATATAGATTGACAGACGGACAAATATTCGTTGTAGTAATCTACGTAGGTTTACGATTTTTCATTGATAAATCGCTGTTCCAGTTATCTAATCAGGATGTTTGACCAGTCGTATTAGCAAGGATAGGCGAATAATGGATCGCTAAGAGGTACGATTGAAGTTTGTGTACGTTGAAGCAAAATTCAGAGCAGCATTAATTTTAATATTGGAATCTAGGCAAGAGACTTGAAGGTCGGGTTTATTGTAACGATAAATGCCTTTTGGCAACGGTTCTTGCTACAGCCATGGAGTCTGACACAGTTCAAAGGCTTTTATTTCCATTGATATATTATTGTGTGTGATCTAAGGGATACTGTGACTCTTCGTTACAAAATGGTTCGAACTTTACACGAATTGAGACTTTTAAATTGGATAACGTACTTCCGTGACTTACGAAAAATGATGTATTGTCAAAATGAAAAATATTAGGAAACAGTTCGGTAATTTGTAAATACACCTGCGAATACGTCGAGTTAAATCCGCGTATTCTGTAATATCTGTTGCTTCAGAATGCGAAAGAGTATTAAAGCAAAGCTGATCAACAGAAAAAAGGATATACCGAACCATCAGCAGAGGAAATTTGATTTTTCACATTGAATCGGTCAAGCTTCTGAAACTTCGTTCTGTTTCGCATGTATATTAAAAAAATGTACATTAAACACCGAGAGCATCCTCTTTTCACACTCGATACGTTTTAATTACAAACTTTGCTCTTCGCTAAAATTTCGTCGTTGAAATTCAACGATTATCGGTGATTATTTAGAGAAACTGTGCACATTGGTCGACACATTTCGCAAGTATACATTGCGTATTATAAGCAATAAAAAGTGAGGAGAGGGGCTTGTACGCATCGAACGCATAGAGAAGAATTTGGCCAGCGCGTTTGGAGACGCTGAAATAGACATGGCGAAAATACACCCGACAGTCCGTCCTTTTGATTCCGCTGATTGAAATTCTCAGTATTGCGGCCTGTATCGATCGAATGAACGAAATTTTTGGCACGACGCACCGACACCGCACTATTTTCATATTTAACATCTTGGCTTTTCCACGGATCGATTAATCATCATCCGCGCGTTCTCAGCATCTAGACCTATATTATATTTTCGGATATCACCGAACAAGGGAAGATCAATTTTTATTGTACAGTCGTCGAGTAACGTCTTTTCTTGACTTCAGCCATTTCGTTTACTCTTAATTCTGCTTATTTTACGAAAGATTTTCCTCGTTGGACATCACTTTAGACGATGTTTCCGTAATGTTAGTTCGAAAGTTTATTGCCTGGGCTCATATCGCCTGTTGATAACAAAAATTGCAAAATTAGAAAATTATTAGGTGTACAAATTAATTCGGTGCCTTTCTCGCAAAGCCTCAACGATTTCATCGACATCAAACCACTAGATTTGTTTCAAAGAGAAAATTTATCAGTTAACGGGGATTATTTCGAACGTTAAAATTGTGCTTAACGTTTTATAAATAAACATTGAAATTTGTGAAAGAAAGCGCAGAATTAATTTGTACACCTACTAATTGGGTCCTTTTTGACCCAAAGTCCTCAAGTGTATACGTAACCGAACAAAACAAAAATAACACATTTCTCTAAAATAAGTAGAAATAAGCAAAGAAGATTGAAAAAAATCTGTTCTCCTTAGTATTCGACTAAAAGAGTGAAAAATAATTGCGACTTCTCGACTCTCCGGACCGAACGAAAGACCCCCTTAAACTACTAATGTACCTGAAACCTCATGAATCGCACGTGTGACTCGCACGCGGCATAATTTGGCAGTGGAAACACTCGCGACGCGCCAAAGTGCATGCTTAAGGCCAAGGATTCTCGAGACTCATCGTGAATTGGAATTTTGTCAAAATAAGGAAAAAAAAGAACCAAACAAAACCAGCATCAGACGTTATCTTTATTTAGTCGTTTGTCGCAGTTCGGAAGCGGCTCGAATAATAAGCCCGCAAAGAACGCGTGGAATCGTCGTCCTGAGAGCTCTCTCTCTCTCTCTTTCGTCTGCCTACAATATCACCGGAGTGGAGCGTATCCGGGTCGAGACGTAAAAATATTTCTTGATAACATTGTCGTCGCGGAATTTCTCGCTCGATTGCGGCTCTCCGCTCTGCGATTCCGCGGTTCGTCGCGCGACTACGATGCAGTCGACGACGAACGGGAATACCATTACCCGCGAATAAAGAACCGAGGCTAGACGTTATAACAGCATTGCGCCTCCCGTTCCTTCGAGGGCTCTCCCGGGAACACTAACGATGTTGCGCCACGAGAAAGAAATTCGAGCGGTTCCGGTGCTGATATACACGTATATGGAGAACCCGTGGCAGAAATACCGAGCCAAATATGCTTTTAAGAACGCAGATGCTCTTGCATAGTGGGAATATTCTTAATGCCTTTGTAGGGCCGCCTCTCCTGTTCGCGCGTCCATTTTTATTTCTCCTCCTTAGCCCCTTTCTTTTCGCCCCTTCGATCTTCCGGTGAATTACCTTGCGGGTGTTGTCCGTGCTGGTGTTGCTTCTGGAGGAAATTTGCGTAGACAATTGTCTGCTGCGTGAAGTAAGGACACTTCGTTTGTATGTAGATACTTTGATCGCAATGTAAGATGGGGAGATGGGGATTCCTTGTTTAACAAATAAACCGAAAATGTGAGATAAACTTTCGTTTTCTAGAAATTCGATGCTGAACATTAATCCTAACACAGAAATATCAGTATTATTAGGTACATATTCCACAATGAACATTTTTGGAAATTTGATAAAGAAAACTAATTATCAATCCTCACGAATGAAGCCGAAAATGTGAGACGAGCTTTCGTTTTCGAGAAGTTCGACGTTGAAAATTAATACTAACAAAGACATTTTTGGCAAAATGTGATCAAGAAAAAAGAAGCAATCACGAGATCCCTTTAGTTTTACGAAAATTCAATCATTCCCGTCCTCTTTCGTTCGATCATCATCTGTTCTAGCAATCGAGGGGCAACGCGAAACGGTAATCGGATAAGGTAGAAACGATATTATGAAAAGTGGTATACACGTCGTCGGTGAACAGGGTGAGAAGAACAGTTACGACACGGTTGACAATGTGGCAAGGTAATCGAATAACCGGCGTACCGCAACACCCCCGTTCCCAGTGCAACTGGGCTCACCTGTGTACATGCCAGACTTTCTACTAGTTTGCCAGCAATTCTCCGCTGCGTGTTAACTCGCGGCGTTACGCTTTCAGCTCCAGAGACACCCGCCTTTCCCGAGAACGCGCCCTCCCTTAATCCGCGCCAACTATGAGTTGCATTGTGATATGAACGTGAAGTAATTAATTCGCGCGAGCAATTGTGAGAAAATGAATTGTCCGCGACGACGCAGCGGTTCATGTTAAATGGGAAAAATGGATAGAACTATTAATTCGAACTATAACAATAAACTTATAGAGGGATTGAATAGAGGTTGCTGCAGTTTGTGACAAATTTCTGTGGATAAAAGTCTTGTATGTTAATGTACAGACGTTAGACGTTTAAATTTGTAAAATATCCTCCTTTTTCTGAAATACTTTATCGATTCTTTTGTTTCTGTGAAGAGCTATAATTTGAGACAGTGGATATTTTATTATCAATTTACTAGAGTTACCTTGACGTTTTTTAATGGAATGCATACCTTTTTGTATCCAAATTAAAATTTTGAATTTTAGAGAATTTTAGTGAATTTTCAGAATTTTCAATTTTAGAAATTTCCACAATCTTAAATCTTTGAAATTTTCAG
>NW_017100242.1:4013753-4033213 GCF_001263275.1 Habropoda laboriosa
TTTGGCTCGATGTACGTACAGCGACCTAGGCCCGCGTTTCTTATGTTTGGCTCGCAAGAAATATCACGAGTTCTAAGAAGTTAAGGCCTCGAATTTTTCCCGGAACAGTTGCGAGCGTACAGCGATCAGAAATCGGGCAGGACGAATCGTCCTTAGTCAGTGTTTACGAGGCAGTCGAACGAGTGCCTCGACGAACGACGAACGTCGCTTATACTGCGCGATTGTAGTCTTGTAGGGAATACATGGAACAACGCGTTTTCGATTATACGCGGGTTTCCAATCAATCTACGTACTTAGCATACTCGTTCGTGTGAATTAAGTGCCGCTGCATACAAGAAGCTAGTGCGCCGAATTCAAGAAATCTTCAGAATTTACAATTTCTACATAAAACACTTTTTTTTGTAGAATACATACTACAGAAGTTATTCATCATGGACAAGTTGCTGCATTGTCCTTTTTCTCATTCTGGAATCTGATTTCCTGCTCCATAAACCCTATCCTTATTACCGCGCTAACTCGGTATCGCAGATTTCAGGCCTTCGTAATCTAGATTCACATTTGTTACCACTTGAGGCTTTCAGCTCTAAGCTGTATCCCTCGCATACCAATGTTTTGCTAGTGTTACAACTAACTTCATCAAGAGGCAAGTAATACACTGATAAAGCGACAAACAGGAACTACTATCGTTGCGTGAATGTGACTGAAGTGAAGGAAAGAAATTGCAGAAAAAAAGCGACGAAATTTCAAACGAAGTAATTAGATTTACTTCTCGGAATATTTATCAAGACTGGGTAAAATATGCGCTGTACATATTAACTTTTAAATTCCTTACTTTATTTCGAATCTCGTGCAGAAATGTAAAAATAACACAGTATTTTATTTGTAGTATAGCTTTCAAAATAGTGTGTAAAAGTTAATATTTTTTCGAAAGTTCTTGGAAAGGGAACGGTTTCATTTTCAAACATTTATTTATCTTCATTTCATTTTAAACCTACATCCGTGTGCGGAAATATTTACCGCGGAATTGTTTCACGAAGCGTCGAGTACCTATCTCTCAGGTGAGAAATTCATTTAGACAAATCTGTGTAATATTTGAACAAATTTTTCTCAATTATATTTACACAGTATTTAATTGATACCGATTGGCAAAATCGAAGAATCGTCAAATATATACAAACGTGTGGAACAGCAAATTATTTATCGCGTATCGTTTATTACATCAAGTAGTATTTGTAGTACGTATTTTTCATTTAAAATTTTCCTCAGTTTTACGTTGAAACTTGTGCAACAGGAATATTCGGTGCACGATCGATTCGAACGAAACACGCAGTTTAAAAACTGCCCATCCCAAGTGAAACAACTTCCAAAGCCCCATACCGCTTCATCCGTCTTCGATAAAGGCCTAATTTCCTTCCTCCTCGTTTTATTGTCCAGCAGAAATTCGTTAATTCACGCATACATGAAAGCAGCCTTTTACGGTTTGAAGGAAATTTATACGCGTCGGTTTTCCGCCGGATGATCAACCAACCACTCCGCTCCAAACGTCGACTTTTATCGATGTTTGATCACTGATAACTTCAGCTCTGGAAAATTCCACTCAAACAAGCCAGGCCGCCTCTCTTCGATAAGCAGTATCGTAATATAGCGTAATACGAGGCGTGCGTCGAGACGTTCCAGCGCCAACGATCGCGTCACCCATGTGTCGTTCACATTCTTCCGAAATTGTCCCCGTTTCGTGCGAGGGCAAACGGTGTTTCGATTATTTGTAAGAAATGTGTAGCGAGATTTTGAACTTGTAATTCTGTTTCGTTCGATATGTGAATGGGTTGACAATTGTTTATTGATATACGGTTACTGCCATTAATATTCGGACACTCTTTAGAACAGTATAATTTCTTTTAAAGTGGACCAAATAATTTGAGATTTTTGGAGGAGTTAGAAGGATTGGTTTACTCGACGCCCAGGCATCGAAAGATGTAAGAATTTTTAGATTTACTAGTTTTAGGTAGAAAATCGTGAATACCTGCGATTTTCACAATTTTCAATTTGTAACTCAACAACGTTAACCGATTTCGATGAAATTCTTAGTATGTATATAATTGACATAAATCTACGAAACGTATGTTTCAAATTTTCTCTACAACCTGTGAAAAGTGACCTTTACAATTTTCTTCACGATTTCCACCATTTGCAATTTTCTCAAAATTTATTGAACACGTCATCCATTACAGTAAACTAATAATCGTTTGTTCCATTAAAAAAGAATTATGTTATTCTAAAGAGTGTCCGAGTATTAACAGGAGTAACTGTATTTGTTGAAACTCTTCTTTTGAGCCTCTACCAGCGTTCCAGAATAACTGTGCTCTGGTTATTGTCACAAGACCCTGTCACAAAATTGTCCACGATACCCGAACTCTGTCTTCGACTCGAGTGTCCTTCGGCCTTTCGTATTTCCTCCTTCCCTAACGCGTTAATACACCATTTTCCAGGGATAAGCGGGAAAATAACGAGCTTCCCCCTTCCTCGAAATTTCTCTATATACCTGCTGTTGGCCGTTATTAAAAAGCGGCCAGGAAATTAAAATCGAACGGAATTACGTCCGCGCGTTTACACGTCTCTCGCGTGTTCCGAACGCCGCGGCGCGCAATGCGAATGAAACTCGATCCCCGGAAATGGGGAATTTACCGTGCGACAACAGCGAATTTTAATTGGCTCAAAAATTACGACGCACCGCGCCCCCAGTACGTGAGAAATAATGGAAACCGGCCGGATAATTAAGAGTAAATTTCTACTGCCGCCGTATCTCTGTCTTTTCAAGGGTTCGCTGTAAATCTTCAATTTTCTACATAGGTGGCCGTAGAAAAAGTAGGAAGTGTTATGTACGGATCGAATGTTTGGTAAAATTTGTTTGTACAATTTTACTCGGCGTTAATTTTCAATCATTTTTATACGTGAATTGTATCGACGTAACTGTAATGAAACACGTGGACGAATGTACGAATATGTTGATATACTGCAGGCATTTTATGAAAGAGTCGATAATGAAATAGTTCGTTAAAAACAATTTGTTGGAGTTTTCTCTCACGATAAATTAGAAAAAATTATAGCTTTCGTTCACAGAGTTACTTAAAGAGCCAAATCGTGCAAAAAAATGGCGCGGTTCCATTTAAAAAAGTGCACTATTTTATCATTGCATGCAAAATTTAAAGCCGATAAGCGAAAACTAAATTACAGCTAAATTTTAGCGTAGGTTTATTTTTCATAGCTCTCCAATTAAGTTACATATGCATAATGTGTGCTTGATTGTGCTTTTCAGATCCTACAAACACATAATTTGTAAAAATTTCACATTATCAGCACGGTCGAAAATTAGACACTTCCTACATTTCACCCTTCTCATTAGAATTTATTCTCCTCGTGAGGAACGAATGCGCCAATTATCGTTATTACTCGACGCAATCGCGGAAATTATAAACGCGACAGAAGGAAGAAACGATAAATTTGTCGGTAGCGTAAAGCATCTAAATTTTAATCAGTTCGTTTAAAGAGAGTCGTCGTATGGATTTCAGGTTGACAAGTGGCGCGGTATTAATTTCTAATTAATTCCCAGCGGTGTGTCATTAACGTAAATTAAACGTTTCGTTTGTCGTGCAGCTGACTCACTCTTTATTGAAAGATCGTTAAATGCTGGATGAATTATCGTTCCGGAAATTTTGCCCGACGAGTGGGATCTGTACCGACGAAAGTGCCGCCCTAAATCATTAATGGAATATTCGGTGACCACTGGCCGCTACGAGTAAATGGCAATTACTGCTTTACGCTTCGTGGCCTGGCTTCGAGTAATTTTACTCCCTGGAAATTGGACGTGATACGATCCAATTCGCAAAAGAATTCCTCGTGAGTTTCTACTTTTCTCCGCATTTTTGTTTCATTCTCCGTTTATTTTTCTTTTCCTCCGCGCCGCCTTTTTGGTTCTAACAGTCATTTCGGAAATTACGCTACCGGGACGCTATCCCGGGTATAATGGAGCTGTTAAAATTTTATCGTCGCTTGTGCTTTACGGGCGAATCGGTTTAAGGCTGCTGGAAATTGGAGAAGAATCTAAGGGGTGTTAATTAAAGCGATGAAGGATGTAAGAGGAGATATTATGTTGTAGTATAATGCCCGGTTTATGAGACCGAAAGAATGGAAGTGTAAGGATATAGGTGACATAGCGTGGAACGAGGTTGATTCTACGTGAGTAGAAAATATAGAGTTGCAATTTTGTACGCATTCAAATGCGAAATATAAAATGTGGAACAGTTTTATGTACTGTGAATTAGGGAACAGGTATGTTGGGAAAAGAGGAGACGTAATTTCCACAGATTCAGTTGTAGATTTTAATTTAACCGTTTGTAACGCCGTGTGGCTTAGAAGTGATTATTTCGTGTCAAACGACTGTAGTTAATTTACTATAATTATTCTAACTTTAAATAATATAAGAATGCAGTTTTGTTTATCCTGGGAAAACTGGGGAGCGATTAGGGTGACTCGTTGGTAGCTTTCTAAGTCAAGCTGCACTCCTCGTGGACTAATGTTAAGATGGGTGACCGCCAACGAAAAAAAAAAAAATTTATATTTGCAATTTATATATGTACATATATCTAAAAAATAATGTATGTGTAATAATAAAATAATATTACATATAGAGCAATAAGTAATATACAGTATATGTAGTAATTCAAAAATAATCAGAACAATCCGTTAATATGTTAATAACTGTATATAAACATGCAGAAAAGGTACATCTTTCGGTTCCGACCAGCGTGAGAGATATTACTGTATTCAACGACCATAAAAATGTTTATCATTTACATATAACCCTAATTACTAAGGAGATTTATTTTAAATATAAAAAGATGCGAGCATGGATCAAGTGCTTTGCCACTAAAATTCAAATAGTAGAGTTTTTACCTGTGAAAACGACTGGTATACAACACACGTTTACTCCCCGTTGTAACGAAATTTTGCATAGATTTTGGTAAACGTCACACGCCTCTAAATACCAATGCCCTCGTTAGAAACATTTTGTCACGGTTTAGAGCGCAGGAAGTGTATCGACACGTGTTGGCGAAGTTGCATCTTTCGACGGGCCAGTGAATGCACATTCATCGGCAATTTCGCGTGGAACAGTTTACGAGGTGGGAGCGCGAGAGGAGGCGGCGACAAGTTCTGCATACTCTTCGTATGTAGCGCGAAACGCGTGCCTGCCAAGAGGTGTTCTTGTTGTTGCTTGAATAACATTTCCAGCATTTCTAATGCGACCGAGGCCGAATTTTCTCCGCGACTCGCGGAAGAATTGAGAACGGAATTTAACGGCGACGTGCATACTTCGCGAGATTAATTCAGCACAACTTACAACGCTCCATTTTTTCCTCTTTTTCTTCCCCCTCTTTCTCTTCGAATCTAGATTACCGCTATTTATAACGTAGATTGCAACGAACGTTAATGTAGATAAGAAATTATCCCGGAATAAAGGAGCACGCGAAAAGGAGACAAGCGCGCCGGTTAATCGCGTCGCGCTAACGTTAAATTTCAACAGCTTACATTATTAACGAGCAATTCCTGACGAACGACAGCGCGCGTCCCTATATTTACATGAAAACACAGCCATTCGGTACACGAATATGTCACGTCGATTTAACGTTCACTGTACCCGGTGAACTAGTTAAATTTAACACTAACTACGCGGTCGTACAATATACACGTCTCTATCGGCGTTACCGTACGCCGTTTCCGACGCGTCTACTTCCAAATCTGCAGGCTTGTCCCCTTGGAGTTTAAATCAAAAGCTTTACGAGCTGCGAATTTTGGACATCGTAAAACGCGGCCTCTAACACATTTTCCGCTTAACGATTCCGCTACGCTCGATATTCCGTGCAGTAGTGGCGCATAACCGAAACGTCGTCTGTGCTCTTTCGGAATGAAAAAAAAAAATAAAAGAATCCTGTTTAACAATTTTCTGTTCGTTATTTATAAGCTCGTTGACGCAGAACCGTCGGAAAGCAGGGTGCAATGTGTAGGTATCGTTGACAGGTAATCGCGTGTGGCCGATATGCAATCTGAAAACAGTCACTTAGTGGTGTTTGATGAAAATTTATGGTTCTCGATGACGATAGCAATGATGATACGTGTGGTGAAATTAGGTCAGTAGAATATCCGATCTTCGGGAGGTTAATTGCAGTGCTTAATTGCTTACGCGAGGTTAATCGCTTATCGTTACTCATCTACAAATGCTCATTCTCTCTTGCAGGGTTATTAATTACTTACATTCGTATTTCGGTGATTTTTGTTTCAACCTTTTTGCTTCGTATTTGCAATCTACCGTGGATTGAATTTATTTACTTTCTTATTGAACTGCAGAGATAAAGGTATCGTAGATGGTGGTGGAAAAAATTGGCAAAATTAGAATATTTCTGAAAGGACGAGGAATTTTGGATCAGCATGAAGATATTAAAATGTGTAACCTACGCTGACACTCTAACATCGAATAATCAGCAGTATTTTCTAAATAAGTCAACACATTCCTAAGGGAAGCGTTAGTAGACATTCATTACGATACTGCAGAAACTAAAATAAAGTGGAGGCAACATCTAGAGCATCGCAGCACTTAGCTTCGACAGCTCTATTCTAAGCAACCATCCTCTCTTCCACTGACCAAAATATCGATTCGCATAAACGAACGGAACACCGACTTGAAACACCGAAATAAAGTGCAGCACTGATAAAGATGTCGGTGCGATGACAGTCTCGTATAGTACCGTCCATTTGCCTGTTCGTCCGTCCTTAATAGCCTACAAATTACACTTTTAGGAATTCATTTGTCCTCTTCATTGTCGTGGAAATCGAGTTTCCGAAGGTCAAAATTTCGAAAATTCCGCATCACTGCCAAACTACTGTCCACTCATTTCTCTGACAGATATCGCCGCCACCTTCTTCAAGAAAAAAATAGCCTAAATGCGCAATGGGTGGGTTCGTGCAATATGGATTACGTATAACTAATTGATAATGCAAATTTTTTAAGATGAGAAGTCTCGGATCACTGATCGTGACACATTATTTAGATTGTATTAGACTATTATGCATAATAGTCGAAGATTTAAGGCTTTCTTTGCAAGTTACTTTCTTTCAATTTACAAGTTTTTGAGCACTTTACCTTTGAAAGGATTAAATATTCCATATTTTTGCATTATTTTTGTGCACTTTTGTGCATTAGTGCATCTGAAAATTATTATTGAGGCTTTCGGGTGTAAGCTGTGTCCTTATGAAATACAAAAGCTTCAGTAATCATTATATAATAGTAATTTTCAGCTGTACCGATGCACAGAAATAATGCAAAAACCATTTAATTTCATCTTGCAGTCTTTTTTCCATTTTTAATCCTTTCAAAGATACAGTGTCGCCCGTTTGCATAAATCACCCTGTACACAAATCAAGTGTTCCCAAAAAACTTCAAAATTGAACGGTCCCTCGAGCGTTCTCAGGAACATTGAGAAGGAACCGACATAGGCTCGACGAATTTCACAATCGCAACGTTGGAGCGAAATGCTCGCAGACAGAGAACACCACGATATACCGTACAATGACCATTCTCCGCGCGTTGGCACCGAGCCAGCCAACACAAGGAAACACATGTTCAAGATTAGCCGGGTACGACAGGTGCCACTGGCTCGCAAAGCTTCGACCACGTTTGCATTCGCCCGGTTCTACCGCTCCACCTTTCCGTGTCCGCTTGCGAAATTCGCGAGATTACCAGATAGGTAGGTACGCCTCGACGAGGGAGGAATTTCTTCGAGAATTCACGAGTCATTTCGACCGTAACGGGGGGATGGTTTCACGAAGGTGGATGATACTGGGACAAATTCCGTGATGTTTTTTGGCAGACAGGAACGGAGAGCAACACGCTCGTTGCTCCTCCCGTTTTGTCGAAACACGCCAAGTGAGTTGAATTTATGCAGCCAGCACCTGCTCATTGTGCGTCGGGCTCTGTGTGCCGCGTATCAGGACGCTCGTAAATTAAGTTTCGCGATCCTAATATTCCCTGCGAGCGATGATTTAGGGAGGCTTCTTATCGTTCCACGGTAAATGTCCCTTTGGCGGGCTAATTACGGGAAAGACGCACCAAAATGAAAATGAAAATAAAGCTTTACTTTGTTAACGTGCCGTGGTAAATTAGTGGTTTGGGCAGAATTTTCGAGTGAAATTGCGGGGGTCGCTTTGGGATATTTAGATTTGTGGGAAAAAATGTTGCTAGTGTTAAATTCTAGATACTTTGTGCTGTGTACGCTGCGGTTTGTAAGTATTAGGACACTCGTTATGTTCGTACAGACATCTGTTCTTAACCCTTTCGTTGCTGTTGTCGCTTATAGGTGTTTTGAAAATTTACTCACACAGTACAGTTCGCGCCTTTTGCTGCACTTCATAATTTTATCTTACAAGTACAGTAATGTCTCCACAAGTGTCAGTCCGCAAGGAACCTAAACCTGACACTTGTAGAGTCAGGGACTACGTTTTCGAGCCGTTCTTTTATCCCGAAATTTTTCTTAACATATTGATGAGATTTATCTGATGAAAATGACATCAAACACGACATAATTTGAACAACATTTACTTATTAACACGTTCACTGTCACGCCACATATTTCACTGTATTGAGATAAAACAGACGCCCTGTATTACATTACATAGAGTCGGCCTACCGTTTGACTGCCAGTTGGAGAATTGGCCTGCCGTTGGACTGACACTTGTAGAATCAGCCCTACATTTGACTGACACTTGTAGAATCGGCCCTTCATTTTTTTTTTCTTTTTTTACGTGGAGTTAGGCCGACATTTAATAAGTAAATGTTGTTCAAATTATATCGTGTTTGATCTCATTTTCATCAGAAAAATCTCACCAACATGTTAAAAAAAATTTCAGATGAAAAAAAGGAAAATTAAAAAAATTATATTTTTCTATTATGATTTGTCGAGCCGTGTAATCTCGTAAAGGAAACCGACTGGTGTAGCGTTACACGCTTGACTGACTGCGAGCGAGGTAACATGGGCGCAGCAATGACGCAGACCTAGGCGTAGGACCATTTATACTGTCACTTGTAGAATCCAAACTGGCTGACACTTGTAGAGACATTACTGTATTTCTATCTTAATGTAATGAAACAAATTTTAAAACGATACAGCCAAAATCTCACACTACTCCTGCAATAAGTGCAATTTTGTTTAATTATTTTTGTTCACATGCCATATTGCGTTCCCCTTTCTACAATGGCAAGAACGCGAGTTACAGCATTACAAATAGCAGCAAATTAATTTCCATATACCTAGAAAATAATTAAAAAAAAAATTGATCATGTCTGGCACTTCAAGTTAAGAAAAATATGAGCGCTAAGGAATTAACAAATCTTAGTTTATTCAAAACTCCTTGCCGAGTTCATTTTTCCTAATCTACTTTCCACGAAAGACGAGCCATCTTGTCGCGACATTTTTGTCCCTAGCGGGGAGCATTTTAACGCGACAAGCTCGCCGAAGAAATTGCTATCGCTGATCTCGTCCGAGCTCATCCGACGCGTTTTTAATTCGGTAGGAAAACTGGAGGCGGCTCCGCCGCACGAAACCCGTCGAAACGAACTATGACCGCGCCTTGCGACTCGTAATCGTAACTCGACGTAATGCGAGCCTCACGTGCATCAACCTAAGACGTAGCGGCGAGCTGTAAGTTACGGCAGACATTGAAGCATGTTTTAGCTCCCGCGACCCCTATCAATTCCCTAGGAACACCTTAACATTCATTGCCGCCGAGTTTACGAACTTTCCGCTTAATAGAATCCTGGCTCTCTCTAATTTTCAACGCGGAATTTACGATCCGAAAGGATCCGGATAATTGTTATCCGATGCGTCGATGAACTGTGCGAGATTTAGTCGAAAGAAAGGTTCACGTTTTGAATTTCTCGATGAGACGGTTTTACGAGAGTAAAAATGTAGTCGAATAAATGCACCCTTGAGAGCTTTTCGCGCGAATTTCACCCTCGAATGGGCTCCTTTTCTCTTGAGTGCTGTTTCTCCACTATTATTTGAAAGACTGGATTTTCAAATTGATTGTATCTCGTCTTCGTGCAGTCGGTAATTGAACGTAAAAAATTATATTCAATCAACTGTTCAATCTGGAACTGTTTCTTTCCTAATTATTCTCCCATTTCTCGTGTCCTGGCCGCCTGTATCGCAGAGGAAAATAAGGAAACATTATACACGGCGACAGTATTGCGTTTTAAAAGAAAGATACGAGGAGATTGTTGACAAGCCCCTCTGGGGATGATTCTGCACGAATCGGTTCATTAAGGAAAGCAATTCCGCGTGGCGTAACGATTCGAGCTTGCAATTCATTGAGTGACGACAGCAAGGCGAGCCGGACTTTGTGGGGTAATTTCCCGGAGAAAAATATTCGTCGGTGTCCTACCCTCTGGAGAGAGTCATTTTTGTCTTTTCAGGCGGAGATACCTGGGTTGGTAGGATACTTTTTCAGTTTTTTATTTTTAATAAATTATACGAGCGAAGTATCATGGTAAGGCATATATTTGACTATCTCATTAAATGATTAAAGTTGACTTAATTAAGGTATTTTAATGTTCTTCTAACACCATAGTTAACTTATCTTAGTGGTCATTCTATTGTAACTATTAGGTCATCCCCTAAGTTCGTGCCGAAAGCGAAAAATATTTTCATGAAAATCCAAGGAAATTCTATAGTCACGACATAATGATCTTGCCAAAAAAAAAAAAAGGATAGGAAAAAGTTGTGGTATTTTTTAAATCAAATTTAAAGGTTCGTAACATGACCTAACATGTAGAGCCTGAAACCATAAAATCTTTAAGAAAAAATTACCTGCACGGCCAATTTTTCGACAAACGCAGATAACACCGAAACAACATACGATCACAGCTTCGAACACAAATAAAAGTCGATAAATTTTTCCACGATACCACACACGTCTCTGCAATATTCTTAACAACTAGCGAACCAACCCCGGCTCTCGCCTATCTACACAATTCCACTTGCTTAGTACACTTCCGAATTGAGACAAGCCACGAAATTCAAGCCAGCACTCAAAAGGAACATCGAGGAACGAGAAGGGGGCACCGTATTGCGGCTTGGAAGGAAATGCAAGAGTACCGGATGATCTAGGCGAAGAGCATACGTGAATCATGGGGAAGCGTACGGTTTGCGAGTACATCTTAGGTAGGCCGGCGCGGCGCGTTATGTAACCGGTGGATGGATAAGCCAGGAGGCAGTTAGAGAAGGCTGGAAGATAGATACGTCAGTGTCTCGGTGTAAGCTGATCGTATTAATTACATCCCCAGCAGCTCTTCAGCCCCCTTCCCGCCGTTCCTTCGCGCTGGCACACAGTGTGCACCACGCAGGGGAGCTCATCTTAGAGGTCAGTGAAACGTTACCAGTCTCGTGGCCATACTGTAATTGGAAACCGCAAGTCACAGCCCACGAGAATTCAAATCATACGGCCGTTTATTAGCACCAGTTGCCTAACCGGAGAACCGGTGATCTTGCTTGATTGCCATCGACCATTGAATTCCTCTCTTCGAACATTGACCGGCTGGAATCATAGTTTCGGTAGCATCTATTAGACCAGACTCTTCTTTTCTCTACGCTAATGTGTTAAATAGGAATGATAGAAAAAACAGACAATTTATAAATTTGGGGAATTTTTGTTTATGTTGGATTATTTCTGAGGACAATAGAGGAAATATAAATGTAGAATGTGAACAGGGAGAAGGGAGCAACAACGGGTCAACGTTGTAAGATTTAATTAAAAAAATATAAAAAAAAAACAAAATGATAGATGCAAATGACTGCCTCTTTCGCTCGTCTCGCGCCTCGGCCAACACACCGTCGTCTTTCGGTGGCTTTTGTCTAGCTACCGCTGCGCTAGACCGCCCCACATAAATGTTTTTTTCTTTTTTAATAAAGACACTAGGAGGGCCATCAGAGTCAAGACACTCTACACTGCGATACGATAGCGTAAACCACGTATGCGCAACCCCCGGCCTTAATCTATTTCAGCGAAGTTCGTCTGATTCACGGTGGGAGAAAACAATGAAATATGAAGTAGCAACTTGTTTTAGTTCATTTAATATTCATTTATTTTTTTGAATAATTTGGCCGGCCCTTGACTCGGAGACAGAATGATAATTTGGCCCCCGAACTAGGAAAGGTTGCCCATGCCTGGTGTAAACAGTTCGTAGGTATAAGAGGACACCAGCTTTCATTTTTTGGGTGTCCTGAAAATTATTCCTGAGAGCTATTCGCATAGTAAAGACGTTCTTTTCGAGTCGCGTTGATAAAAGTAAAGTCGAGATCTACATATCTGTAACTTTGATTTCAACCACCCGTTTCTAATAGTTCATTTAGTTGTGTGATAGCGAGTGTGGCTGAGGATCAAGATTCTGCAGTTGCCAGTTAAGACTGTGAGGAGGTCATTTTTAGGAATGTAAAGATCATCGGAAAAGCTAAGAATTGCATTATAAAAGAAGTTACAGTGTTACTGATGATTGGTGCATCGTCATACTCCAAGCAATAGCAGTATCATAAAAAGATGAGTGTCATTAAACCACTCAGTTTTATCGCATTCTTTCTATTATCAGTCGTAAAACTGGTATTGACTTGTAAATAGATCGTAAAATAGATTTACGTTAGCTGAAAGAAATGTTGAAAATCGTAAAGAAGTATGAAATTTCTCGTTAAACATGGCGATCTTGGGAAGTTGTTTTTACTTTCTCTTTATATTGTCGTAGTTTACGAGCACTGATCAACGCTATGATTGATTCACGTAAAAATATATTCGTTCTCTTTGCTGCCAGCATACGTACGCGGAAAGAAGTAGAATGATTAACTATACTATAAGTGCCTGCAACTGTAAAAGCTGTAAACTTCAGAGTTAGAAAATGATAGTAACTAATATCCATCGTTAATGCTACGAGTACCGAATACTTAGAAACTAAACGCTTACTTCTGAACTATTGACATTTCATTACACCGAAGAAATTTGTTAGATGCATACATTTGTTCACGGTACTTCAAGATTTACCAAGAAAATTAACGAAATTATTGTTTGTATTCGTATCTTCTTAACCCTTTAGCTGCGGCTGAATTAGCCCCAGAGTTCGAATTAACGATATTAGTATAGCGATCAGTGTTTCAATGCCTTTAACTATGTATTTCGTCGATTCTACGTTAGTATAAAGTAACAGCTGAATAAATGAACAAATTATTTTAATAATATAAAGAAGAAAGCCTCTATGGTTGCGTTTCGTCTCAAAAGATCACCTAGCAGGAAGCCTTTTCTTAAAGGGTTAAGAAAATCTCACACAGCACCTTACAATTTTAACATAAAACAATTAATTTCAAAATAACACCTATTATGCGGAGACGAGATATTGGCACACTATTTACAAACTAAAACAGCACAATCCGCCCTAACAATAAGAAATCTTGCTTTTAGGGCTGTCGCGTCGCGTTCTTTTGCGATGTTCAACAGGAAGCTCGCGGTCGCGACTGTTACCCGCCAAATTAATCTTGGGTAACTAGTTCAAAATCAGCAGTAGAGTGCGTCACGAACGATTGTCGACTTTGTTTCAAAGTCTCGAATTGTACTTGAACGGCTGGAGAGAGTATCGTGTTCACACGAGAGAATCTTTCGAATGTGTTGTGTCTCCTCGAACGGTTGGAGATCTAGTGGTGTTCGCTCGATGGAACCTTTTCCGAATTTTTCTCGAGTCCGCCGTGACTCCCCCGCCAAGTGCAAGAAGGCACGCTGATTGGTTTTTCACGTACGCACAAATTACCAATCAACCATTGCGCCCTTAGCGCGCCTTTCCTTGGAAGGAGTGGGGCCCTACCTGCGGGTGCGTGGAATCTTCGCTGTCCTTCGGTGACGCGTCGGAAATTCCCGCCAGGTCAACCCTCGGCCGAGAGTGCCGTCATACGCACGTGTGGATTGACCCTTCAGGATTACCTGGTTTATGACACGTCTTCGGTTATTGAGGACGCGGAAAAGTCGAAATTCTAAAGGCATTGTTCTGTAAGAAATTACTTATTTTTTCGCGGAGCTACGAAGCGTCTTTGTTCTCAAAAATAACCCCATCGTTCTACAAGATATCTCACTCTGTCGCATTTGTTTCGTTAGCGTCCTTCGTTACGCGACAGACTTCTAGATATGATCGACTCAGCCAATAATGACAGTTTGTTTGAGCAGACGTGTCGCTGTTACACTACAGCCACTTAGATTCCCGTGTGCTATTTTAACTTGCAGGTAGTGTGCCAACATCTCATCTCCGCACGGTAGCAATCTTAGAGAATCTCCTCGAAAAACACACGAAGCAAACGTCGTATCTATCCATCTCCATCGATATTCCGGGTGTTCCATCGCGAACAATAAAACTCTGGTTAGACAACTAACTTTCCCCTCCGTTACGTTGAATTTTCAGCAGTCCTTGCTTACCGAAACTCCGGTAACATTCGGTTGAATCGAGCGTGCCGTTTTCCCTGTCCGATCGTCCGGAACACGAACGCGTTCTAGATCGGATCAGCAGAGGACGCAGGTGGGCAGAAAGAATGGATATCCTGGTTGGTAGGTCGTTTCTTGGCCGGTCGAGCGGGTTCGCCAATCGTTTTCCGCCGGTGGCTGCGTACAAATGGCATTTCCACGGTCCGTCGTTTCCGCAGAGCCGGTGGCGGGCAATAAAGGAAGGGCCGGGGCGCGGTAATAACGCTCGGCTCGTATAATTACCAGTTATGCGCCGATGCTATACGAGCGTGGCGCGCGTAAGAGCGGCCTACACCGGGCTAAAGGGTGTGCAATGTGTTACTGACGTCAGAGCACAGTGCCCGAATTGTTATCACACGGGCTGACCAGCTCGAGGAAGCTTAACGTGGGACTAGTGTGGTGTGCAAGTGTGATTTCGATTCTACGGTCTCCGATGTGTTGCAAAATTTGTATGTTTTTTAACGAGGTCTGAAGGGAACTTGGAATACTATGTTTCGAACGATTGCGGATAAGACTCAGCTCGTGGATTATATAGACTCAGTGCTCGGACTGATTGAAGACTTGGTTTTTTGTCGGTTCGGAATAAGATCGACTGGAATTTCGGATGGGGAAACGATCGACTGGAATTTCGGAAGGGAAAAGAGCCTGAGCTGCTAGAGGCGGAGTTAGTTTTGGAGGGTGAATAATTGGGAAATAGAGAATCGGTTATTGGTCGTAGGGCGTGTCTTAGATAGACAGAGAGAGGGTAAACGTGGCGATGGAAGAACGAGGTGTCTGGTTTTTGGAGATGGGATATGAGAGAAAGAGAAGGCTAATTTGGTCATTAGGAAGTCGATACAGTAGATCTTCCTGTTTTACAATCCTTTTAAAAAGAAATGTTCCATACCAAAATTCGTGCATATCCTTTACTCGACTCTACCAAGGTCCGAATTTTCGCCTGTGATTGACTGATTTCGAGGGAGCCATGACTAATTCCAGGTGCACATATTGATGCATGCGGGCATTTAATATGATCTATGACTCGTGGCTAACACGTTGTGCTCTGTCAAGTGTGGAGATTATTGCTCGAGAGGTGAACTGGTCCTTCTGCTAGCTTTCCAGTGTTTTAAGAAAATGCAGAAGAAAAATTCGATAGGTTTCACGTTTCTCAGTTATCAAAATTGAAAAATAACTCAGCGTTAATGAGAATTTTTTAATTAGTCCTATGAATAGGATGCAGAAGTATGTCACAGGCGACCAATATCCTCTAATTACGGCAGAACGAATTTTAAAAAGTGATTGTAATCGGTTTAGAAAATCCTTGATAACAATAATCAAATTTACGTAGAAAATTAAATATCCCTGATCAATCGTTACTCAAAACCCGTTAAAATATCGAATTGTCGATAAAATATCGAGCGATTAACGATAGTAAGAGAAATTTGAGACAGAAATAATCCATTGGACAATATTCGACACTTCCAGAATTGTTCAGGCGAAATTCATCGCTTCTATCGATCAATGTCCCGTTCTCCTAAAACTGAGCTAGAGTTGCCGGTCGGTCAGGCGGAGTTGCTCGAGTTGTTCGGGCAAATCGTCAGTCAATAACAAGGGCGAAACGCGTGTTCGGCAATTTCACGCGGCCCGGCACACTGACTCGATTCATAATTTGAACAGTGTCAGTTTTTCGGCCGTTGCCAGCACCGATACAGATGAACTCGTGGAAAAAGTTCCCGACACACACGGTCTACATGCGATGCATGTAGTAGCCGCGGAGACCAGGCGAACGGCTTTATTCGATGGATTAATTAAATACGCGTGTTGAACTCGTTACCATACGTTTCCATTAATACGCGCGGTTGAACTTGTTACCTAAGCAACGATGTTCACGAGCCACGGATCTCGCGGAGAAGTTCGAATTAGTGCAATTACGAGGGGAGAAAAATCACCCGAGGTTTTACGTGTCAGTGAATCGCGAGCTGCGTTATTTTCCCTTGTTTCTGTTATTTTTTTCTTTCTTCCTTTTTTAACAATTTCTTGCTCGAGTGTGTACGATCGCGGATTTGCGTGTCGGTTAGTGGATTTCGAAGTGCAATACCGATTGTGAATTTCAGATCGTTCTCTTTATTCATTTATTTTTGTGTGCTAGAAGTTGATGTTTTTTAGATACTTGTATCTTAGTGTTCGAATCTTTATTTAGTTTTGTTCGTAGTTTTTGATCGATTGATTGGGACTACGATTGGATTCTCTGATTGCCAGTTTTATTTAGTTTAAGTAGACTCTGCTCGATTTGGCAGCTACTGCAAGAACGAATTAGGAGCAAATTCTAACAAGAGCCTGAGAGATCAAGTTCAAAGTGCGGACATCTAAACAGCCTCGGTGTCTAACGAAGTGAAACTGCGACTCGAAGGAATGGCTTTGACCAAGCCTGTGACTTAAGGGAGGACACCACCCTGAGGCGCCGAAAAATAGGTGAAGTTTGGGAATTTTTTTCGTAGCTAACTACCGAATGAAAAGTTTCAACTTTTTCTTAAGGGATATGAGTGTAACTTTGAATTCTTTTTCCAATTTTTAGAAAGTAGAAATGTTACAAAGTGGAGGAGTTATTTGCGAAAGATCTTTTACTAGAATATCGATTGTTGGTCGCAATCGCCAATTCTGATTCGTAAATGAAAGTGTATTATCTACAATGTGGCATACGATTCTTTCAATGCGTCAATTTTGTGATTGTTCGAATTTTCGATTGTCCAATTTTGTCATTTTCGAGGAAGTAAGTCGGGAAATTTTTGAGAAACGTTTAAAGTCAAACTATCTCAGTATTTCTATTTTGCAACATTTTTGCTTCTTAAAAATCGAAGAAAAACACTTACATCCTCCAAGAAGATTGATACATTTCATTTACCAATTACCTCCAAAAAAAATTCCCAAACTAAAAGGGTAGTGTACCCCTTTAATTTTCACAACTAGCAGCAACACAGTGACACCTTCGAAGTGCTAGTCATTTTTACTAACAAATTCTCTCGCCAGGAACTCTTTGCCTCCGGATGACATAAACTTCCGGAATTCTGTCCCGTAAGGTATATCGCATAATCGAGATGTCTGTCGCGGCAATTACTTTGGCACGCTCTCGTCGGCGAGTTACACGCGATAACGACGGGAAAACGTTAAGTATTCTCGTCGTAAATTCGATGTTCAAGGGAGCAGAATGTTCGTTCGCCGCGTAGACGAAGAATGCGCCGGCGGGAGTTCAGTTTTCTCCTTTATCCGTCGCTCGATATCTCGGCTAAAGGCAGAAGCGTGCTCCTGGAAGGAGTTTTGTCCCAATAGAGGCAGGAATAGCGGCAAGCTTCGCGTATCCTTCCTGATTTATAGCCGTCGATAGAGCCAGCCCCTCCACCGCCACCTCGCCTCTACCTCTGCCGTTCCACTTCCGGCAACCTGCTAGCCAGTAGTTCTCATCCGTCCTGTAAAAATATTTACTTTATATCGGCCTGTAACGAAGATAAATCGTGCCACCTGCCAGCGACAGGCAACGCTGCTGTTTGTTTCAAAACGTGCACCGATACTTTTGGCTGCATTGTGGCTGCCTGCTTTTTTTTTTTACCCAAAGATCCAAACTGTTTGCCGGCGTACTTTTTTTTTCAGTTTATTCCGGGCGATTAATCAACGAAAATATGTTAATTCGCTTTAAACGTGTTTCTGCTTTTTCGAGTAAATTCGACTACTTATTTGGGGCAGAATTTGTGTGATTTGTAATACCGAGTCGTGATGAAGATTATGTTTAAATATATATGTATTTTGAAGGTTAACGTTTAATCTGTGGCAGATATAAATTTTATATCGTCCCAACTAAACTAAATTCACAATTAAATGTAGAACGTAGTCGAATAATTCTGGAGATGAAGATATCCGAAATTTTCTTGCAAGTATCAATCTTTGTCTCCTACTCCCTTCGTCACATTTAGCTCACTTCGTTGCCCAAAAAATGAAACTATGCACATTCGTGGCATGAAACAGGCGATATAATCATCTGAACCAGTAATCAGGTGTTGAATAATTAACGCTAACACGTATCACCAGCAGAAGACAGGTAATTCGATCATTTACGCTTGTATTAAAAATTCTATTAAAACATAATTATACGTGTCACGAGCAGAGTTAATTAATTCATCTTTTGTGATTTAATAATTGTTACGTATGCGTGAGATGCTGAGAAATTAGTAATCAGAGATGCTACCTGCCGTTAATCGCTTTGTCGGCAAATATGTTGTATCGTTTTATCGGGCGTTAATAATGATATTCAGCGAAAGATTGTCCGTGATTGAAAACTGTACGGGTTAACAAGTTCAAGCAGCGTATGGTAATTCTGGCAGGGTATATACAGGCCGCTGTAAACTTTGCCTTGCATGAGATGTTTTGAAGCGTTTTACTCATGTGAATCGTGTCGAGAACTGACGACTGGGAATGAATAATGTGCATGTAAATTAGATTCACAGTTGTAAATAGTCGTAGACACTCGCTTATGCATCGTATTTAACGTGTGTAGTTCTCAATTCCCTCTTTTATTCTGCACGTTCGTTAGATTGATTTACATTACAGTTTCACTTTAATTATTCTTATTTATTTCTATCGGTATAAAATTGGAACATGAATGTTCCAACGCCGAATATCGCTGTGATCATTATATTAGGCTATTTAAATTATTTACACTCAGGATCGTTAATTAGCGAATAATGATTGACTCAATCGACTGCAGAGAAAAAAAAACGTTTATTGATGGAAATGAAATGCAAAAAAACGGAGGCGAAAACCCGAGTGAGAAACAGTTGCTCAGTTCGGGGTTGCCGCGCGACTACTAAAATGCGGAAAAACATTTGTTATATACTCGG
>NW_017100242.1:4033535-4044216 GCF_001263275.1 Habropoda laboriosa
GCGGAAAAACATTTTATATACTCATGGCTTTTGTGGCCCGGCCTGGGCCTACGTTAAGCAGAGAAACTCGCAGTAGGAAAGGAAAAATTCAAAATCTAATCTATTCTCAATAATTTATCTATTTTAATAATACAAATAAATTTTGAATAATTAAATTCTTCTCACCTAATGTGCAATTAACGATACAAAAGTGATCGTAGATGTTGCGTCGTGGACTTTGATCAAATGTTATGACCAGGAGTCTGGCACAGGTTGTTGATAGTTCTCGCTGGTTCGAGGTGGAATGAAACTTCGTTGTTGGGTTAGATGCCTTGTTTTTTATTAGATGTTTTTCTTTCGGTTCGTTGATGTAGATGTTTGATAGATGTTTAGTTGAAATTCGGTTATTCTTTTTTTCTGACGATGTGTCTCGTGCACTCGTTTTACTGTTAATGTCCTGTTTTCACGTGTGTAGATGTATATATAGGGATCAGGTTGGTTCTGATTGGTGGTTGTGTTATGGAGGTGGAAAACGTGGTGTGTTCGGCTATTGGTCGACGAAAACTGTGACCTTTTGGGAGACCGAATGGTAACGAATGTTTTTTGGTCCCGAGTGTTTTTGGGACCTAACGTCGACACCTCGGTCTGGCGGCCAAATCTGACTAAGTTGTTTATTACTATAATCCGCCGAACCGAGACTTCGTTGCATCCTCATCAGGTCGCAACAGTAGATGTATTGACAATTATCGCCCTACTCAAACACGGAAGTAATCCAGAAAATAAATCTCAATCGTTCCAGATTGAAATCCATTTCGCAAAGTAAATATCTACAGTCGTTAAACCTACCGGTTGCATCCTCATCAGGTCGCAACAGTAGATGTATTGACAATTATCACCCTACTCAAACACGGAAGTAATCCAGAAAATAAATCTCAATCGTTCCAGATTGAAATCCATTTCGCAAAGTAAATATCTACAGTCGTTAAACCTACCTCGTGCCTTATACCGATACTTCACTCGAAGCATCTCGAGACAAGTCGCTTATTCAGCCACTGATTCCTCTCTCGCCAATTGTAAGCCTAATCTCAGTAGTTGCTCGGTTAATACTTCGCTTTTTCCAAGTGGTCCAGCCGGTATTTTTCCCTATCGAGGAGTGCTCTCCTCCTCGCGAAGAAATCAATTTCCAAATCTGGAGATTAACTCGTCTCGCCAGGGACGAGGAGGGACGAAGGGGGAAAAGAGTAACACAGAGACCAAGCCCCGAAGCTGGAAATCTGCCGGTACCCTATCAGTTCCATAGTACGTAGTTATGAACACGAATAAGAAGGGTCGATCGTCTTATCGGGGCTTCGCTAGGACGTATTACATCCCCTTTTGTATTACATGCCTATTGCATTACGATTTTCATCAAAATACCCGATCCGGGTTACTTCCTTCTCGCAGCGTAATAATAGAAAGGAAGAGACCTGGTGAAAGAGAGAAAAATAAAACGAGAGAGAGAAGAGCGAAGAAAGTAGGGGCGGAAGAGAGTGGTGGCGGCAGCGACTAGGGTGAGCTTTCCATGGCGTGGGGGGAAGCTATTCTCCTCTAATTGGCGTCATGGGGAATAACGAGAAGGGGCGGTGCATCATATTTTCTCATTAAAAGCGTTTACCCGAATGGAAAGTTCTTTTATCCCTTCGAAACGCTTCGAAAGTTCCTACTCAAGAGTTTCTAAGCATTCGACTCTCTCTCAGACACGGACGAAAGTTCGCCGTGAAGTTCGCGTAAACTTCCCGTACCTCAGACGAACTTAACGCTGGCTGGTTATAAATAGGTCTGTCTTACACGGTATTGCTCGCGAGCAATGCCAACGAAAATTTATCGCGTAAAATCGTTACTGCGAAAGGTCAAGAATCGCGCTGCAAAGGATACGGAATTTCACGCGATCGCGCTGGGAGCATTGCGAAAAGTGCCGCTGCACTGGCCAACGAGGTTTAGATTATGTTCTATTTTTTTATAGAAGATTGCACATAAATCCTGCACGTAGTCAAATTGGCCCTTGTTTCGTCTTGTTTCTAAACAGTCGTATTCGGTGAAAATGTCCTTTTTGTTTTGAAAATTGAGAAATTTAAGATTTAAGAAATTGATGAATTTAAGAAAATTATTATTATCCGACATCAAATGAAAGAAGCGAGATCGCGCCGCTTTGCGTTTTTCGGTCAGATTTCAGTAAATTTAGGTCACAGGCTTCGTTTTCGACAGGAGGGGAAAGAAGATCCTGCGAAAACCCTTCTAAAGCTTTTTTCCTATGTTTTCTCAGATCTTCGCGCGATGTCGTAACAAGATTACAATACTTATGGAATTTACGAAATGTCCTTCGAACTTTCAATTATCCTTCGGTTCTTTCACTATTTCATTATCATGCTCGACTGGTATTTATCGATTAACAAATACTGTCCAGACTCGACAATGTTACGCGCACAAAAGACGCGAATGTTATTCCTAGCAGAGATTTCAGTTAGAGATCGATGCAGATAGAGAGAAAATTTATACGACATTGCTCGCGAGCAGAAAACTACGATCGCTGTTTGTACGAAAGTTCCATCATCGACTGTCTCCTTCGTGAGTATTCATATAGGAATGTAGCAAATCAGAACTTTCTAATGGCCAAAAGTGTAACGGAGATAGATGTGCCTGAGAAGGAGAGACATTCTTGGAAAATTTTCTTACGCACCATTTTCTCCTTTCTTTCTTTTCAAGTGAGAATTTATAACTATTATAAAAGTTTCCTATGCACCGTTCTCCCGATATGGACGAAAGGAAGTTTCTTTTTCACTTCGAGCGAGAATTTATAACCGTTTGAATCTAATCGAAATTAAATACCGCAAGTTTGTTCTTTGAGAAATCATTTTCCAAAGATTACTCAACAAGCTTTATTTTCCATTAAAAATACACCGAAGGAAATAATCGAATAGAACTGGTCTGTGAGATGTAACGTGTAACCTATTTCCATCGAAACGAGCGCACAATCGATCACATATCCAGGGAAAAGGACAATCCTAATTATCGGTCATTTCTAGCTCGCCATTAGCACGCGTCTGACCCGCTGAAAGGGGCAAGTTTGCGCGCGCAATCTCGATTCGCGTTGGCGCGTTTCTCTAGCAGAAATACCGGCGAACTAACTGCACGTGACAGTTGCCTGGGGCCGTTCGAATTCGCGGCGATTCAATGTTGATGCTCGGTGACTTTTGCCCAATTACCACGAATTGTACGTTCCTGGCACAGCTCCTCGAACAGTCCTCTCTGATGCCTGCTCGGACATCATTGCCTACACAAACTCTCGATAAATATTCACGGACCATTCGAGTTTCACCATCGAGCTTCCACCGAATCTTGCCTCTCTGTCCGACTTCGCGAGTCTTTTCGTCGTAGTTGTTGTTTCGTGCTGCGGAACGAGGCTGGTGAAAAGTTTTCGCCGGAGGAAGATGGGGGGTGGAAAAGATAGCGAAGGAGTAGTGAAATTTATGAACGATTAAATAGTTACGCAGGAGGACCTCGGGTGAGATTTCATCCATTGTCGCTCTGTATTTTGCTTGATGTTATTAGTAATATCTTTTGCGCTACGTTTCGTTGATAGTTAGTTAAATTTGTGAATTTCAAATACACGAAGTTATTCCACATTTAGAAAGAAATGAAACGTAGTACAGTGTCTGGAAAGAGGCTGTGGGTGAATTTTCACCCGAGGAGCGTACGAGGGTTAAAGGATAGACGAAAAGATTTTGTGAAAGATACGTGAAACGTAAGTTGAAGTTGCAAAATATAGGTCGTTTAATTCGTCCTGAACCCCTTAACCTATGATTTCCTTTCCGACCGTGCACCTAAGCGTCAGCCATTTGCTATTTTAGTACTGTATCGGGTGATAAAGGTAAATCTGTTACAGATTAATTACATTTAGGAATCCTCTGTCTTACGAATTCAAACGAAAGCTAAGATTACGATGAATTTTTCTTACTAATATAACTGTTTTTCTCACATCTTCACCAGAATCTCTACCGCGAGTCTGACACGTTGTTGTAGGTTAAAGGGCTAAAGTGGTTATCTTGTGCAGACAAATAAAAAACAAGTTGATCTTCTTATCTCGTCAACCCTTTCCAGTAGAATAAAACTATTGCTACTATACACCGACCCTCGTGAAACTGTGCGGAAAATATATTTGTAGAGAACTTGGAGAAAGTATATTTATGGAATTTTAATTATAGCAGAGATATTTCGAGTGATAAAGTTGAAGATAGTCGAGTGAAAATTTGAATTTTCGAAAAATTGAATTTGTAGATTTTCGAAAATCATTCTCGATTGCAACGGAAGAAAATTACACTAGTTCAGGCATGTACACCACCGGCCAAAATTTTGGAATCACCGAGCATTGCAATTGACACAAAAATTTCCAGAAAAAATTCAGCGATTTGGAGAATTTTTGATCGTTCGAATCAATTGATATGAGATAAATTGATAAAAGTAGAATTGAGGTAAACTTCAAATCTATAAAAAATTAGCAGCAGATTTAATATTGATGAAAAGTGGGAAGTGATTCCAAACTTTTGGCCGGTAGTGTATACTTACAAGAATTTTACACTAATGCTCGTGCTTGCAAACTTAATCAAAACGATAGTGCACTCGTTAGACGTTAATTATCTCAATCCAACATTAACCCCCGATTTTTTCAATAAACCGTGTAAGACTGCGATACTCCTAAGTCTCGTTTAATTGGCGAGATCAACGGTAGCACGTGATTATGTCATGCAACGTGAATTGTTATTCGTGTAGAACCTCAACATACATCCTACGATGTATTCGCACGAATAATTATATTACATGTTCCTAGCATGCACATGGGTCGATTGTCTAATTAATAATATTTGTTCTGTCGTATAATTGTAGTACGAGATGCCAATTTTGGTATTTCATTTTCACCGTGTCGACGCTGTCAGGCTGTATCGGAATGAAAATTATTGAAACATTAAAATATTTCTTTACACACCTAGGATGTTCGATAATAGCTGGCGGAAAGTTTGCGACAGAACGAATCCAAATATTCTCCTGACCAAGATAAATTCTTGGCATTGACATCTACGGAAAAAAAAAAGAATTAGAAACTCTATATAGGTACAGCAGACACTATCCTCTCTTCGTTTGCCACAGGAATGAACACTTGAAAGTTTACCAAGGGAAGAGCGACGTTCCGTCGTCTCGTCTTCCACAGTTCAATCCTCAAAATACAGCCGGCTATTTCCGTTTTCCCGTATCGATTCGAGCGGAAGTCGCGCGCTCCACGACACGTTGCTCCCAGACGATGCGTGCCGATATAAGAAACGTCGAATCTCTACGGGAAATACACGGGGAAGCGAGCGAACGAAGCACGAGAGAGAGAGAGAGAGAGAGAGAGAGAGAGAGAGAGAGAGAAGAAGCGGAGAAGAAGTTGGAAAAGTTGGGAAGAAAGGAAAAGCCTGACGACTTTACACACTGCCGAATCACATATTTCCAATTCAATCTGCCCTCCCCTACCCCTCCCGACGAACGATCGAACGAAAAACCATTATTCTTTCCCGGACGGCTGAAAAAGCAGCGAAGAAAAGAGAGACAGGGCAGAGAGGAGGAGGAAGAAGAAGTGGTGTACTACCGTTCGAAGAAGAATCGTGAAGGACGAGGATAAGGAGGAAGGAGGAAGCTGCTGGAGAATCGCGTGGCGGGACTGTAAGACGAAGCAGAAGAAATGGAGAGTGAATCGGATCGAAAAGAAAAAGGGGCGCTGTGGGTGCGGGGGGAGGGAAATAGGGGTGAGAGCTGGGAGAAAAGGTCGGCCCGACAGCATTGTCGGGGTAGCCCCAGCTACGAAATATTACCGGTTATTCCTAACCCATCCGACGCGAATTCAGGGGTGCAGTCATCCACCGATAATCGTACCGGATATGTCGTAGATCTTGCCGGTAATATTTATGAGCGATTCCATCCCCCTCCAATTCCGTCCTATATCTCGCACGCTCACCCTTTTCCTCGCCGCAATTGTTCTTTTCTCGGTGGAATCCCGAAGGTATGCGTGTACAGTTTGCACGGGTTGTTTTGGTAATTGTCGGTACAAGTTGGCAGGGGTGGCTTTTGCTGTGGAAATAATTCGAATATGTGGCAAGTATATTTTTTCGCGTGGAAAATTGCTTTAAGTGTTTTGTACGAGTTTCAGGTGTATTTACCCCCTTGGCTTTCCCCTCACAGTTTTCCATGCTTGATGTGCCAAACATGATCAATTTTTTTAATTATTTTCTGGACTTGTAGGAATAAGCTTGCTTAATTTAAGCTTAGTGAGCTAACTTAGGTTTTTGCTATGACAGAAAGTGTAAGGCAATATGGAAAATTAACGAAGATAATTAAATTAAAGTGCATATGTTGGAGGATTTGTTGTGCATGTGTGAGACACTTGCAGGAGCGTTAAAGGGTTAAGAGATAATTAAGGCTTGTTCTGTATATAGGGTGTCTTTTTTAACCATCTCAGAAGGAGCTGAAGTTATCGAAAAAATGTTTCGGCAAAAATTGCCTGATATGACGAGGGATAATTTAAAGTAGCGTGGGAGATTTCATGGTCAAATTAATTTTTTTAAAAGGAATGCTTTATTTTGGTATTCTTAATGTTACAGAGTTTGTTACTGGTCATACTGTGAAATTTGGGCGAATTAAACACTACAGACTCTCATTTTCACAAACAATCCAGCTGTAAGAAAATTGTTGAGTATTCTAACACTGGAACGAATCCGTCGTAAACATAAAATGTTCAGTGCCGAAAGCGCTTCTTTCTCTCGTTCTTACATCGTCGTAAAAGAAGGAACAGGTCGCGACGAGTGGGCATTCGAATTTCTTCCGATTATTAGATCGTTTCGATTCCTGTCAGCCATTCTTTCCCTCAGTTCAAGCTTTTATTCACCCTTCTTTGTCGTCGGGGCGAAGGGGGCGGATCTGGGATATTTCGTTTTCGAAACTGCCTCGAATAATCGGCCCGTTATTCCCTCTTCGTTGAACCATAATCTGACGATCGGGCGCAACTTATCCAACCCTCTGAATTCTGTCGAGGCCGAGTGGAAATTCCTTCATTGTTCGTGTCCAGCCTCTGTTCGCGTCGCAGTTTATAAACATCGGCACACGCGCCGTATTCGTGTGGAATTCTTTTATATTCTGCTGTTTTAACGAATTTCTGTGTTATCGTTTGTCGAAATATATCTATTCCGACGATTTAACACTTTGCACTCTTTGAGGCGACTACGAAGCGACATTATATTTACCATTAGAGATCCATCTATGGACCTCCGTGAATTGTTCACTACATGTTTAGAGATCTCAGTATTGAGAATAGATTATATTTTGAATTTTTCTACTGCGAGTTTCTCTGCTTAACGTAGGCCCAGGCCGGACCATAAAAGCCATGGATCCGCTGACCGTGGTTCCGATCCAAGTATATAACAAATGCTTGTATACAACCCCGAACTGAGTACCTGTTTTTCACTCGGGTTTTCGCCTCCGTTGTTTTGTATTACATTTATATCAATAAATGTTTTTCTTCTCTGCAGTCGATTGAGTCAATCTTTATTCGCAAATTAAAGATCCTCAGTACTCAGCAGTGAAACAGTTTGAAAGAACCAACTTCTAATAAAAATATTAATTTTCAAAAATGACAATAATATTTGCTACTTCGAGTGCAAAGGTTTAAAACGAAAAATTAGATTTAATGGCACGATTGCAAAGTGGGTATAGTTAATAGTTTTGGAGAGTTACGAAAATATATAATAATATTACCAAAACCAAATTACATTTAACCAAATTTTACAAGTTAAAATAACACCACTATAATAAATTTTAAGAAAATATTACTACAATAATAATACGCTTAATATTACGAAAAATGTTTAATTGAAAAAAGTCACGAAGGACGTTCGTTACGTCGTTGGCGAAAATAATATTCTTTTAGTAATTAAGCCGTAGCATTCCACGCAATTTTCATTACCTTCTCCCAAAATATATCCCCTTTTGTTACCCAACCGGTTCCGATAACCTTCCTTATTTTCCTCCTCTCTTCTATCTACTCTATCCGAGATATCTACTTTTCCGTGTTAGACTTCTATCTTCCGCCACAGATATTTTCTTCGCGATTCTTTTCGTGTAATTCAATTAAGACATTCCTTCGCGTAGATTGAAACGTTTGTTTCCTCCCTTCTCGCCGGTGAATGGCAATGCTCGATGTGAACGTATCTATTAATCATGTGAACTGTTTTCTCGTTTTTTTTTATTTTTTGTTTTTTTTCTGGTAATTTTCTGTCAGAAAGTACTCTGACTCGGAGTAGAGGGTGGGCGTGAAATTAATTGAACGTGTCTACGTTTTTACAATAGTATATGTTACAGAAGAATTATATCCGCGTTATCTGAGCGTCGTTCGCAAAAAGTGTGCTTCGAGGGTCTCGCGAAGACGCGTCGTCCTGCCGATCCCTGTCCACCCCTACGCGAACAGGCCCAGGGAAAGACCCAAAGCGCTGGGCCTGGCTTCAAGATGCTCGCTTCACCGTCTTCGAGACGGATTTTCTCACATTTCTGTATGAAAATTTAAACGAACGAACGATTTTATTAAAAATTTTTGAACGATGATTCGTCAATTGTGATTTTGTAAATATTTTCGAGATATTTTTGATAAATCATATTGTGAATAGCACGATTCGTAGAGCACAGGATGCTAACAATTGAACAAATACAAATACCTCCCACTTTTCATCAATATTAAATCTGCTGCTAATTTTTTGTAGATTTGAAGTTTATCTCAATTCTACATTTATCAATTTATCTCGTATCAATTGATTCGAACGATCAAAAATTCTCCAAGTCGCCGACTTTTTTCTGCAAATTTTTCTGTAAATTGCAATGCTCGGTGATTCCAAACTTTTGGCCGGTAGTGTATACACGAGTGAGGGTAAAAAGATTACTAACAAGTTCGATATTCTTCAAATAGAAGCATTCTACAACAATATTGTTTTTTTCCTATAGATTTAAGTGCCATCGTTCTGAAGAGTCTCCGTCATATCGCCAGGAGTAGAAGAGATCGTTCAGTGTGAAAAAAATCTTCACCTCTCGAGAATATTAAAACCTGCGATATATTATTGACTACAGTCGAGTGGTTTTTTCTGAATCGTAGGATTTTTCTTTTTTTTTTGCCAACCTTTTTCGCATCTCTTAATTCTCGAAATGCATTTAATTCGCAATAAACCAACCGAATATTATTGATCTTTTTCTTTCTTTTTAATTGAACGACTTCTTAACAAACTTTTTCTTCAGTCCTTCTTCACAGTAATAAATAATAACGAAATTGCATTCGCGACGTTATAATCGTGCAATTTGTAAGGAACGTTTGAACGTTGGATAGCAGTCTGGTTGTTTATTCAATGTCGATCAGTTTTTACGTGCTTTCCGTCAGAAAAGCACCGAGCCTACTTGTAATCGTTTCCAGCGGCACGTTCCACTCTCGTAAAAATGATTTTCTTTGCCTGTGTCTTGTCCAACGATCTTAACAAATGATTTACGATCCCGAGTGTCCTCGACAGTCTGCATTATTCCAACGTTGAATCTCTTTTTTCTTCGTGCCTCCACTCGACCTAGATCACGCCGGTGCACCAGCTTATCAATATTATCGCCAACTCTTTCTACCGACAATCGTTAATGTCTGATTAAACGGCGGGGCAAATTGCCAATTCGCATTTCCTGCTTCTTACCACTTTTAACCCTTTCGCTGCGACAGATTTCGGTGCGTGACACGCGTGGCGGACGCAGAAGCTTTCCTTTTTCGCGTTTTTAGAGTTTCTTAATATTTTTCAATTGAAGCTTCAAAAGTTGGAACATTTTTTCGCACTCTGAAGGCTAAGTGAGTAGCTTGCGTCCAAATCTAATGTTTCTACTGTTTTCAGCGTTCAAAAAGTCTAAAAAATAATAGGCATATTATACAATTATTCGTTAAGTCAAATGTTTCAAGCTTTTTTCAGTAAAAATAAAAATTCGTTAGGAAGAAATAGGAGTGAAATTTCACTTGGGTCTTCAAAGACTCAAATTGAAAATTTAGTCGTTTTAAAAATTAAGGTGGAAGTACTCGAAGGACAAATATCGCGGATCAAATTCACACCAACGGCACTTGCTATTGTGACACTACTAAATTATGAAATTTTCTTGAAAACCACGTGTATTTGTTGTTCTGTTATTGGCAGCAAGCTGTGAGCTATTTTCTCATTGACGCACTTCAAAGAACAAGTTCTAAAACTAGAATAGCACTGTTCGAAGTGCATGACTTTATATTCGAGGGGTGTACAGAATAGATTGAAAGTTGCAGTAGAACTTTTAGACCGGCAATGAATTTTCGATCGAAACCATGTAACTCGAAATCGTGAAATAAAATTCCGCTCGTGTGTTACCCTCCGTCGAACAGAAAACTTGTGAGTTCAGCGGAGCTTAAAGTGAAGTTTCTCTAAATTTTCATTTAATTGCAAATTCCATCGCAAATTGGCGCTAATGTAAGGGGTTTCAGTTTAAATAGTGCTTCGTTTGATAATTTAAAAAAAAACTATATTTATTCCGTCGTTGACTACGCGGCTCAATTTACTCTCCTGCAATCCTTACAATTCTTACAATTCTTATAGTTCTTATGTTT
>NW_017100242.1:4045244-4067284 GCF_001263275.1 Habropoda laboriosa
TTCCACTTACTGGACGATCAGTCGTGCACGTGCGAGACGCGAGCATGAACGTTAAGGGGTTAATACTGTTAGGTATTTAGAGCTACTTTTTTCTGTGCTCTTGCAGTCTAATAGAATATGCTTGGTGGTTAAATCTTGTAGAGAGGGTTTACAGTATGATAGGATTGTTTTACTTAGAACGTAATTATGCGTAGCCTTAGTCTACTAATTATAATTTCTTCTTTTCTAACGAATTGAACGGTGTCCTGGTTAATAAAATCATCAAGTGAATTTTGTCACTTAGATACAAACGAAAAGCACGACTTCCAGACCAGGTCCAAACTCATCCACGCCAAAAACTAAAGAGCAGAAAGAAACAAAGGAACCAGGAAAGAAGAAACTATTTCTGACCGATGGATGGCAAGTGTCTTGCACTGGAATATGTATTTACATGTTCAGGTAATCTCAGTGACAATTTTATCAAATGTAGTCCTACAATAAAAATTGTATTGTAGCGAAGAAGGGTTGAAACATTTTTTAGATTGAACGTCTCGAAACAATTACCCGAGGAGGGTTTCCAGAAGGATCTTTACACCGGTGTAATAGACACGAAGAAAGTGGGGATAATAACAGCGATACAGAGAGTAGTTGAGTATGTTTTCATGGACGCGTTGGCACATCCTGGTAGCGAAGGAGAGGACGATTGTCCTATGATCAAAAGCCTTTTGTTACCTGGTTTGAGGTCCTTTTGCAGCGCTCTGAAAGGTAACAATTTCACACTGAATTGTACGAGAGAAGAAAAATCATGAATTAGGTTATATTTTAGTACCTATTCTTCAATTTCTAATATTTGTAAGGTGTTTTTAGTTTAAACAATACTTTGCCCGGATAATTTCAAAAACTATATTTCTTTCGTCGTCGTCGTTGACTACGCGGTTCAGTTTATTCTCCTACAATCCTTACAATTCTCACGATTCTCACAATTCTTTGATTCTGCCCGCAGTGCTCCTAACGCGTCCTTATATGCCGGCTTTGACGCCCCTCTCGGGAAACCCTGGCGCAAGTTGGGGGTTTCTACCCGGCAAGGACCGTGTCTCGCGAGCACGTGGCTGGGTCCTTACCTGACCCAGCCCTTAGCGCGCGGGGGACTCAGGCGTTGGGCCCGGGTTCCTCCGCAGACCGAGAGGTCATGAACCGGCCCGAGTCCCTACCTTCGCTCAACCATATTCTTACACTAAATTTACGTTAAATTTTTCTCGGTTAAAAAAATTTCGTTCTTTCTAAACACGAAGATGCGTTTAAATTAATTAGAAATTCGGTGTAATTTTTGAGAAGCACTTGTACTACATTTCATGCCGAAAATTTCAATTCGTATTCGTTAAAACGGTCGAACTGAAATATCTTCAGCTGTTTAACCGACGTAGATTCGACGAAAATTCCTCTGGATCCGCGTGGAAAACAATTTCAATACCTCGCACGAATGTAATCTGCATTTTTATTCTATTTTACGACAGCGAAACTGTCGAATCAAATTTTCACTGTTTCAACCGCTGCTTCTACATAGATCGACGCTCAAAGTTATTCTCCTATTGCACGGTTCGCGTCGAGAATGAAATCGTTATCAGCATTTTTGTCGCAACACGTCGTCACAGTGAAAACACAGTGCTACACTTTCCTCGAATCTCGATTCTTCGGTTCGCGGAGCGTAAGTTGGCGCGAGCAGACAAGGCGAAATAAAGCACGACAGATGTACGGAATCAAAGTCAAAACACGGCGGAGTGTGAAGCTGCAAAGAGATCCATAAAGTATGGGACGTAAATCGGCTGGATCTAGGGGAAGCCATGTAAAGATCAAAAAGATCAAACCCAGTTTTAGAACGCGTTTTAAGCATTCGCTTCAGCGAACGCAGACGTTCCGCCAACCTCCTTCGACTAACAAGCCTTAAAGCCGCGTGCTTCTCCACGGAGATTTACGCGGTTTATCACGTACTTTAGCACTTTCCTCTGCGATAGATTTACGGCTGTTCGATTTGCTTTCAATTTCCCACTTTCGGGTAATCAACGATGTGTAACACGTTGATTGCAATGTAAATAAATTGATTATTAATTCGTTGCACTTTGAGAATTTTTCGTACGATTTTCAGCAATTATGGAAGTAGATTGCTTAATTTACTTACTTTACTTACATTAACTGGCGTTAACTATTGCTATTAACTAATTAGTCTCGGTGCAAACGATAACAGAGAATTTGCACAAAGTTAAGGATGGCTAGCGTATACAACTTGTTCTCATCTTAACTTAAGCAAATTGTAAACTATTTTCTCTCCAGCAATTACAACACACTTCTACAGCAAAATTTTGAAAAACCGAAAATTTCGTTTCAAAAGAAAAACGTGAATTTCATGTTCTAAATTTTTCCATGCCATGCTACCTGCAGATATAATCTCCCAATTTTTGTAGGGCAGTTGTTGCTCTAAGTGACGTCAGTAGAGTGCAAAGTTTCCACGAAGTAGCGTAACAGTTAAATTCTTTTTCGAGTGAGAACGTTAGGTCTCACTCTTTAACCTCTAAACTTACACTCGCCTCTTCTTAACACCTTGACACAATACGAAGCCTCAACAATGGCCAGACTTCGATCACACGTTGCTCGCGTATAAATAATTGAGAGAATCGGCGAGGCAACATCTGCAAGAGCGGCTCGATAAAACGATGGCCGGGCCCGCCGTTTTCATTTCATTTGTCCTCGAAACGAGGGATCAAAGGTCCCCGACACTTTACTTGCAAAATGAAATTTATCGGAACACGAAGCATATCGATCTTTCGTTGGCTATTGGATTTGCATTAATATTCATGTATGTTGATAGTTCTAACTGCGAGGCACTTCCTCCGGGTTCAGCTTTAACCGGAACAGTCGGGTGTACGACGTCGGGCGGTGAGAGTAACGCAAATTCGTGCCGATAATGCCACTTTGCATCAGAGGGCCACGACCAAGTGAGAGACTAACTAAATTACAGATGCAAATAGCAGAGGTTGCTTCTTACCGAGATTTAACGGATCGAATGTTGGAATAGCTTCGAGCCACTTAGCGACCTATTCAATCGTCCTCCGAAACGCCAACAAGCCAGCGTCACCGCGTTCCTCTCTAATGGCAGCGACGTCTTGTTTCCAATTTTAACCCCTTTTAACTCGAACCTTGCCTCGTTGCACAAAACTGCCAGCGCTCTCGAAGCATTTCTTATTCTGACTAATTAGCCATTCGAAGAAATTCGTACGAAACGAGGCTTGAAGATGAATCGTACAAGTTTAGGGACATTGTCTCTCTTTGCGGGTAAACAAGATTTCTCTCAAAAGTTTGGAATCACTTGTTAATTTACTACTAATTCTTCGTAGATTTGAAATTGATGTTGCGCAGATCTATAGCACTTTGCCTCATCTCGACCGATCCGAATGGTAAAAGATTCTTAAAATTGCTAACTTTTTTCTTGGAAATTTTGGTGTAACTTGCAATGCACGGTGATTGCAAAATTCAGATATTCTTTAGATGAAAAGTATCCAAAAGTGTTGTAAAATTACAGCGAATAGTCGCCTATTCTTCCTAAAAGTCTCTCGCGAGTTAAACTGTTCCTTATTCAACGCACTGTCCGAGTCTCCCAAGTCTTAACGAGAGAAGGACTCCCAAACACGAAAAATTCTCCGAATTGCAAGCTTCTCTTACGCCAAATCCATCCCCACTTCTAAACAAACTCTAATATCACCAGCAGCGAAGCAGTATCTCGCACGATTTCTCCAGGAGCATAAGTAAGTGAAAATGTGTGCAAGTAAACTGTAGCCGCGCGTTTTCTTCAACAACCATCGGAGCCGGGGCAACCAGGGAGCGTAGACGAGGAATATAGAGGCTTCTATCTTCGTCGAAATTGCTGTCGGATACTATTGATAGCGTCGATTTCGGTAAATCGATTTTGCGGGATGTTCAGCTCGGAAGGCAGAGAGGAACACGGCCCAGTGACTTTAGTGGCGCAAACAATCGTGCCCCAGCGGCAACCTACCGAAGATCTTCCATGACTCTTCCTTCGCTCTCTCCTGGTACACTCTCTCTCTCGTCTGTCCTTTCTCCTAAACCCTCTCGCTTCCTCCTTTGTCTTTCTCTCTCGCTCGATGTTGTTCCATCCAAGTTTATTGCCCAGAGATAACCTCGGTTGCCGACCCTTCCATTCTTATCGAGGATTCGCTATGCGCTATCCAAGTGCTAACTAACGAGTTGCCGCAACGTTCCAAGCTGTTTGGTCCACCAGGAAGATATTACTTTGCCCCGACAACCTCGACCTTCTTCGAACCCTTGCCCCAGCTTCCCATAACGTCTTTAAGTCGACCTGAAACTCATCGCTACTGATGGCCGCTTCGTCTAGCGCGACCTTCTTGTTTCCTAGCCGTTTCATTTTCCTTGCGATAGCGAATGTGTGTTTGATGGAAGAAGTGCGTGGTATATATCGTTTTTCTTTATAGGCCTGGTGTATTATTCATAGCAGCACGTTCACTGCCACTACAATATCGATACCACGCTGGGTAGTACATCGTGGACCACATATGGTGCGTCTCTGGCAGCGGACGTGTTAAATTCTTTTAGGAAAGCAACGTGATACCGAGAACGAATATTGGAAATATGAAGATAAATCGATGTTGTGTGAAAAAAAAGCGCGACCGCTTGCCACTTTTCGATCAGATTTTTGCAATCACCCGTGGCACTTGTACGGTTCAAATCTGCAGAAAATTATTGGGCAAAATATTGCGAGAGTGAAACATTTTTTGCAATTTCAAGCTTTAGAGTTTAGAGATTAACGCTGTTTTTTTATATCCTTCTAATTTCGGTATCGAAGCACTTAATTTTTCATAAATAAAAGAAATTCGATGGAGTTTTGCTTCCGAGTGACTCATTTATGAGTTCTGAAATCCGTAAAAATGAATTGTCCTCGATTGTTTCGGTGTTAGATCGGTAATCTACATCTAAAAATTGGGATCTGTGATATCGCGAATAAATTAATTTCAGATCAAATTACTCAGTTTGTACAAGAGTAGCAATGTTTACATTCTATTTGTTTAATCCGTCTCGAGAACATTTTCGTTCGTTGCCTCGTTCACTTTAGAATAGACTAAATTAACAATGCAGGCCGACAAAACGAGAGAGATCGATACAACTTAAACCTAGGTGGAAAGGAGTTTCTAATTGCAAGAAGCCCGGTAGAATTTCGCGGTGTAAAGTTATAAAGTATCTTCGTTAATTAGTAACAACGCCCGGCATTATTATTATTCCACGAGAGTGGAAGCTGCAAGAAGCTAAATTAATTTACACCGAACGTTTTACACTTCGATAACACGATTGGTAGCGACAGGACTGGTCGATAGAAACATGTCAAGTGATACGCGTTTGAATTATGTGCGGCTGAACGTATTATATAATAGCTCGCGACGAGTCTTTCATACGTAAGCAAAAGTACCACATGCGTGATGTGTGAATGTGTTTGCGTAAATACGTTCGCTGCGTACAATGTGTTTTACGTTAACCGTGTTACGCGACTATCGTCGTTTGTTCTAGACAGGATTAATTTAAAATGTTTCAAGGTTTGTCGTTCCCTTTTCACTTCTTGCTCCTGCGGGTCGTGGAATCCATTTTGGTTCACTCCAGGATAAAAGTTACCGAATTCTACGATTTTGGGATTGTATCGCGAAGCTGCGTGGGATTATTTCAGAGTTGAAATTGTTTCGATTTTATAGTTTTAGAGCTTTGGAACCAACCTTGTGAAGCTTCAAGTCAGAATTTCATGACTGTGGACACTTGGGGCCCTCTTTGGGCTACTTCGAGCTTGAGTATTCCTAACAGTGTGACAGACATAAGTGTCGCCATAAAATTGCAAAACGTTCTTTGAACTTTGGAAAAAATTGTTTCCGACAAAATTTCAGCTATATTTAATAAATTAGAATTGTTCATTTGCATTTTTTTCGGAAATATTAATGATAGCTTTCGTTTTACTTTTTTTCTTTTTTTATGGAATTAGTCACTTCTATACCAATCCTTGGGTGATCATACACCCTTCGTTCACACCATAATCTCAAGCACTCTGTCACCACAGAATTCCAAGAAAATTCCAAAAATTCTGTATTTACAAGTCAGAATTGTCTATTTGCATTTTTTCCAGAAATGTGAATGTTACCTTTTTATGCAACCAGTGACGTCTATACCAATTCTTTTAGCGATCATGCACCCTTCGTTCACACCATAATCTCAAGCACTGTCGCCACAAAATTCCAAGACTTAAATTTCATGAAAAATTGTGTCACACAAAACTCGAGCATTCTGTCCCAAACATTCTTCTTTGTCACCTCCATCGCTCCAAATTCTTCGTTCGCACTATCATTCTACCCCAAACATTCTTCCATCACACTCGAAGCTCTACCACACCTATCACCCGAACACCGTGATATTTACTACACGTATAAATATTGGATAAGAACTCTTATTATGCCGGAAATCCTCGGTGATAGATGATTATAGTCGCCCCTATCGAGAACAATGACGAGGAAGTAATCGCGTTGTTTATGGCTCGGCCATAAATAATCCAGTGGCCCAAAGGCAATGGTTTCCGGTCTTTTGACCAGCATACGGTTTCACGATGCAATCCCGATGATAATTTACTCGCACCTTGCAGATATCTCTCGGCTTTCACTGCAACGAATATGTTTCGGAAATGGGCGCGGAACTATGTCCATACGGTCTCTATTAAACGGATGTAGCGCTCTTTGGGGGTAATTTGCGGCCTAAATGTACATCGGCTGCCAGGACACGTTCTCCGCTAAGATCAAACTCCCTAACTAATCCCGAACTAATCGCGCGACATTAGTTCCCTCGGACTTGGGACTAAACACGTATGAGATACACCGCCGTTGAGTTTACTCAACTGAGGCTCGCTACTCCGCCGATTACATCCCTGTCAAAGATCGCCCGTGAAACGACTCTCGTTCGTATTTCTCAGATCGGTGATCTGGTTCATGAAATATTAATGGGGATAGGAAATGGTATATTTGTTGGACGTGATATTTGTTACTAGGCTTGATAAATACAGAAATGGAAAAACGAGGGTAAATAAATGGGGAGATTCGATTTACCAACAGATCAAATTTATCAGTTTATTTACATTAGCGAGAATACTCGGCGGAGCATATTAATGGTTATTACTTGGCAGTATAGGAAGGGAGGCAGGACAGAATGGTTGTAGAGTGGCTCGAGAAGCTGAAAAAGCAAAGAAAAGAAAAACGAGAGAGTGGCTGATAACACCAAAGAGAATATTAAAGTATAAGGGAAGGGCAACAATTAACGGGTAATAAGTAGGGTGATAAGTTAGTAGAGTACGAGGGAGTATGAATGGAAGGGAGAGAGAGAGATAGTTTTATGAAACGTAGGTTATTGCAAACCAAGTGCAATTCATGGCTGTGAGGCTGGATGAATAAATATATATGGTGTAGGAAGAGCTGAGACGACGAAATAGTCGGTGTTTAAAAAGGCTGTAATTTTCTGTGCATGCTTGTACCGTAATATTGTGAAACTGAGCGAATTTAGTTTAGTCGTAAATCCAAGCGACACTTTTGTAGCAGCATTGGAAAATGGGTTACTGTTGGTGTATCGGTATGGTACTTCAACTTTGTAGAATGCAGCTGATTTTTTAAATAAAAACCTGGTTTTGAATTAGTTTTAAAATTTTTGCAGTATTTAGTAACTTTTACTTTGAGGACATTCTATAAATTTGGTGTTTTACTTCTGGAATTGATGGTTAACAGAAAAATGTAAGGATCGTTGAAATGTTAAATTAACCCTCTATGGGCCCGTGTAACTTTCAAGTCACATACTAATATATCGATATATTATTAAATAATTGAACTTTCTTCCACAAAATGGTATAAACTATATTGTTGTACAATGTCTCCTTATTAACCAGTAACTTTCTTGATAACCGTTGTTACTTCAAAGTTACAATATGTATTCTGCACTGTTATTCTGTATTTATAGGTCGATATTTGCTAATTTCACGTTACATAAATTCTTTTACAGTCAAGAAAATTATTCGGCCCATAGAGGGTTAAATATTACTTTGTTTATCGATTGATTTTACATTCTGTTATGAAACACTTGTTTTAAATTGAAAAACTCGGTGTTTATTTTAAGCACTAAAAGAAGTAGCAGTTTGTCAAGGAAGATTATAAACAAACTCTTCAAATTATTCAAATATAATGCAAGGAATTAGGGACGAGAAATTTGAAATATTTGCAAGAGTTGCAACCTTCGAGGAAATTTGATTTATGAACATATTGAATTAACGGTGATTTCAATATGCGCTAGAATCTTATCACACCTGTCAGCCATCGAGAATAGCCGAAGATGAGTATTACACGCGGCTTGAAATGGAACATACGGGAATAAAATACGGATGGTAAGGGAAAAAGTGTTCATAAAATCGATCTGGTCCTTTCCTTATATATGTAACGCGCCTGTAATTTTTAGCTGTCAAGCAAATTCGCGTAAAAAATACCAATAATGGCTGCAATTTTGTCTCTGTCAGTCGCGCGCCCTTTTCCCACCCCCTTCTCATCAGTCTTTAGTCGATACTGTGTCCCGTTGGTACTCTCTTTCTAACTATTTGCTTGTAAATATTGCGTTCCATTTTTTCATCGAAGATTGGAATAATGTTAAGTGTCTTAGTTATTAAAATCAAAGATTCATTCGATATTTGGCTGTTACTGTGATTTTTTAAGCTTCGTTTTATATACTTTTGGTAATTTACGATGTAAAGTATTGACTGTATGAAGTATAATATAACGTAGAATCTTCTTTTTTTGGAGAAAAGCTCGCAAAGTCTGCAGAAGTCTGAAAAGAGTCTGCATTTGTCAACTTTAGTCCCTTCATTTACTATATTATTTCCTTCTTAAAGTGCTAACAATATTCTTTAAATTGAATAATAACTACATATTTAATTACTACAAAGGAAGATTAAAAATTTCGAATTTTTCTGGGACACTCTGTGTAACAGAATCGTTCGTTCATGTAAATGACCACAAAACTTGGCAGATATCCAAATTTATCACTTTGCAATATTTAGACTTTTACGTTCGTACAAAGCCACTGAGCAATCGAAATACCAGTTACATTTAGAAATGATATCACACTGTTGCAACGTAACGCGAAATGAATAAAAAATTTCATATTTCCAAGGTAGAAACTGTGCCCTTCGCAGTCTCGTGAGAAAATCCGTCCCAAAGACGGTGAAGCGAGCACCTTGAAGCAAGGCCCAGCGCGCTCGGTGGGGGTGACTCCGCCCCTTTGGGACTTTCCCTGGGCCTGTTCGCGTAGGGGTGGACAGGGATCGGCAGGACGACGCGTCTTCGCGAGACCCTCGAAGCACACTTTTTGCGAACGACGCTCAGATAACGCGGATATAATTCTTCTGTAACATATACTATTGTGGAAACGTAGACACGTTCAATTAATTTCACGCCCACCCTCTACTCCGGGTCGGAGTACTTCTCCTGACAGTCTCTTTTACAGATGAAATTTGCGATCGAGCTTAAATTACCTCGGGAGCTCGACTCGTATTAGTCACATCTGTACTCCGATCTGCGCCAGGAATGCGACGTAATATCGCCGGATAAAGGGTTAATACACCTTTCTGCAGCTGCCGCTAACGCAAATGTCAGACGGCTCGACGATCGAGCCGCCACGGAACACGAGGTATATAATCGTCGGTGTCACGCACTCGTGACTAACCGTGGCAGATTGTAATTTTTACGAAGAACCGATTAAGTTGTTTCGCGGAAGTGAACGATGGCGGGTGGTGGTTCGCGCTAATGGTTCAATAACGCTTCTCGAACTCCCCCCGAATCGAGAAGCTGAAAATTATACGGAAAAGAGGGGGATTGCCACGTTGTGTGTCTCGCGGTTATCGATCATGAACAACGCCTACCAACTTTTATTAAGTCGTAATTTCAGCTTATAAAGCGTGGCCAACTTTCTCTGCCGCTTTTTCGATCATGCGTGAAATTGTGTCTACTCACTTTTGCGCTTCTCCCCGTTCGCGGAACGCGTTTTCGGCGAAGCGAGAGCAAGAGAGGGAAACGCGTAGAGAGACGAGTGGAAGATCAGTCTCTCGTGCTCTTGCTGTTTATTTCCATGCATTATTCCCTTTGATGTCACCGCTTACCGTGGCACACTTCCTGGTTATATTTACGAAATTCTGAAAATTCCGCCTACTGAAAGTTTCACAGAGTGTAGGTAGGTGTTCTTCTTGCTCTTCGGTAATTATTTTGGTTAGCGGTGATTACAGTAGAATACAAGTGTTGATTACGTGTTTTCTTTAATTGGGCAAGACTGAAGAAATTTCTGTGAAATTGTTCGGTCAGGTTCGGCAGGTTATGCAAATTGCAGTGAAGTGTTTGTTCGGGCGTACCGACGACCAAACAATACATCGGCCTTTTCCATAGAAACGGTATTTGTAAAGAGAAGTCTTAGAAGTCATGGCCCGTCAATTGCTTTATTAAAAATTTCGAAGACTCTAAACCCGGACACCACATGCGTCAAGACCATAAGTAATCATATGTACACAGCAGCATAACAATACACCCCTCGAGCATCCCGGAAAAACCAATCACCACACACTTCCACCTCGTCCTCCACATACACACCACCAATCACAACACACGCCTAGTTAATGAAAGAGCGAACATAGACACTCCAAAGACAGAACTCGTTTAGCTTTCGAAGCGCAGACAACAATCATAACACACTCGACTTTAGTGGATTTCTCTGGACATTAGTTTATCGGGAGAGAGCGACGTGAAATAAATATTGTAATATTTTGTGCCGCATCGGTGTTTTGAAAATCTTCCTGAGAATAGTGTATCGTGAAAAAATAAAGATCGATAATGCATATCTGTTTTTTAGTAAAATTCAGAATTTAATAGAAAATTAAAATTTGAATGTGTGGGATCTTCCCGCCAATTTCGTTTAACACTTTACGAGGACTAATTACAAATTAAATTTGAGTGCTTGTTAAGCGTATCTTCGATAAATTTTTTGAAATTTTCAAACGAAATGCTGTCTCTTATAATAAATTCACCGAACTCGATCTTCCTTATCTCACATTCTTTCATATTTCTTATCGCAATTAAAAGGACGAAACTAAATATTTCCAAATAATTTTCCAAGATTCCGGACATCAGTTTGCTCTTCCAAGAGTCTTCGAGAATGAGAAAAGAATTGATCAGAATATCAATTCCAAGAAATTTCGATTCCCTTTAAAATACATTTCTCGCCCATGGATTTGCAATATTTCTGGTCAGCGACTGAAAAGCTTTCGAACAATATTAAAACGTAGCGGTGGTGGTACGAGTCTTAGGCGAATTCTTATTGGAAAAATGACAGCCCACGGCGTGGCCAACGGGAATAACGAAATTCACGCGTCGAGAAATATTTGCTTTCGGGTTAGCACGCGGTCCCGACGAATCCGGATTTAAACGAAAGCCCTTTACACAGTACGCATCTGTACCGCATTGTTTGGGATTTAGTTCGGTCGGCTGTTTTTGAGACTGGCTCATATCGTCGAAAAATCGCAAACATGATAGGATGTTCGCTTTTCTCCTTTTTTCCCCAGTTTCGTTTTGAACCCGTCGTTCTCGCGACCATAGTTCACGGACCGTTTTCTTTGGCCCTGTGCGAATCGCAATAAGCAAGTCGCTGTAACTGTGATATGGATCTGAAATTTATGAAATGTGTTGAAATATTTTTTTTCGCCTTCGAACAAAGTTTGATAATTCGCATCTTCAGTAACTACTCTTTGGCTTAAATTTATTTCTATTTCACTCGATACCTCGTTTCTTAGGAATATTACACAAATTTTTTTGAAAAATTCTACGGAATCCACAATTTTTATGATTGGTTCATTTGATATGTAATATGCAGAAATATCGGGACAAACGTATTTTCTTGAAGCTGTTACATGATTTGAGAATTAACCCCTTAACCTATGATTACTTTTCCGACCGTGCATCTAAGCGTCAGCCATTTTCTGCTTTGGTACCGTATCAGGTAGCAAAAGCTAATCTGTTGCAGATTAATTGCATTTAGTAATCCTCAGTCTTGCAAAATTGCATAGAACGCACGTAATATGAAAAAATACCCAAATTATAGTGCTTTTTATAACTCCTAGTAGGTAAAATAATTTTCTGCCCAAATTCTACATTTTCGACTGTACTCTAAAAAATATGAATTTGCGTAAAAATCCTCACTCTAGCGACAACAGTATCACAGAAACGAGAGAATTCGTATTTAATTACGCCAGATAAATAAAACTCGTCACAGCTCATCGCGATTGCATTTTCACCTGGTCGCCAGCCACTCTTACGTGCGTTAGTTAACCGATGGCAGCGAACAAACACACGGAGGAGATAAGGTTCGATCGTAATCTTGTTCCCGATTGCCACTCGCCGATAAACGCGATCCGACGGAAATACAGCGCCGTGTTCTGCCTCGATTCAGTTTCCACGCGAGCCGAACGTGTCGAGGCCGGGTGTTTGTAATTTCGCGCGCAGGAAACGTGGCGGTTCGACGACGTGCCGGCGAACGAGGCGTAATGGTTTAGATTCGGAGCATCATCGAGCCGCCACGCGGTGGCGAGCCACGGTGCGACGTTAATTTTCGTACGTGATCCAGATTATTCCGAAAGAGCGAATAACAATAACCGTTTGATTCGCGCTGACCTAGATACCGACGATTTGTGGCTGTACACACGTGCTGTGCAGTATGCCTCCGCGATAGTTACCACGCCAAAAATGCATACGCGTCCCCCTTTTATCGCGAGCATCGGGAAAATGAAAATTCGCCGATGTTCATATACGCTTCCGAATGTGGCCGACATGTTTACTATTCTTGTGGAACTATTAATAACGTATCGGAATCAGGAAGCAATAAGAGAAAGTATATGTTTTCGCGGGCGTTTGAAAAATCGGGTCTGTGCCGCGGAATTTTCCAATTTTGCCAATAGAGAATCGAGGACGATTAAGAGTTCGCATTACATAGCTTTAATGGAAAAAAAACACTATGATGATAAAACATTGTTGCAAGATCTGTCTGATAGAACTACTGGAACTAATGATCGTCGATGATAGAACTACTGGAAAAAATGATACTTATAGAAATTCACGATCACTTTCCAACAACAATAATCCAGAAGCAATTTGAATTCAGGGAAGCTCGCTCTACCATCGAACAAGTACCAAGGCTTATAGAACATATCACCCTAGAACTGAACATGAACAGAACAACAGTCGTAACTCTCATTGACCTGAACAAAGCCTTCGACTCAGTGTGGCATCAAGGTTTAATTTACAAACTCAATATACTGAAATTCCCCTCATATACCATCACAACATTCTCTGCAGTTATCTAACAAACAGAACCATGTCAGTACGCATTGGGAACGCCAAGTCCGACAATACCTCCGCCATTATGGTAGTATCGTAGAACTCTGTTCTAGGACCTAGTCAGTTTAACGTACACAGCGTGTGTAAAAATTTGTGCTTTCTGAGATAACTATTAAACGGTGGTTGATGCAAAATTTTAGAATATTTGGAGTATTTGTGAAGGCATTGGAAATTGTATTTCTGAGACTGCGGGTGCAGGGTTTTCACTGTGTATAAAAAAATCAACACTTTTCATTGCAATTCGACGATTCGAGGGGGAGAATGTTATGATTAAAACAGGTGTGGTCGCAGTTGCTCCGCATATTAGTCGAAGTTAAATCTCTTTTGGATTAGACAGCCTGCAACCCTCGGAATTCTAAATCAGACAGCATTATTTAAGAGTCGTTCATTACTGGCTCCGCAGATGTGACCCAAAATTATCATAACTCGGTTTACTGTTCTCGTTCCCTTTAAACACAAATACGTGCAGCTGAATCTGAATTCCGTGTTTAACTTGTGCATAGAAACGTGCCAGTATGAATCGGGAAAATTTGAATTGATCGAAAAAAACTATTCGTTTTCGGATAAACAATCCGTCGAGATATATTTCCTTCGCAATGCAACCAGCTAATAAATGTTAACATCATCTGAAATTTTTCCCAAGAGTGTAGCTAGTCGTGGAAGAAAACAAAAGGGTAGATTTTGCTTGCAGATTCGATAAAAAAATTCTAAAGAAATGACAAGAGAAAGCAACGAAGAAAACCTCTGATTACGCGATAAAAACGAATTCTCTCTGCAGCTCGAACAATTAACCATCCGCGTCCGTTAATTCAGAATTTCAACAACGTTCGCAACGCAAACGAGAATGCGCGCAAATCAAACTTGAACCGTATCCCGAAAGCACAATTGGCCTCAGAAACGGAACACCGATCAGCTAGCATGGGGAGAGCCAGCGAACGATCATGCGTATCTTGTCTAGCAGCGAGTTTGCGTTCCGATCGCGTACAAGAGTCCAGCGTAACCGCCTGATCGGCATAAAAGCCGCGATCGCGCACACCTCGGTTCCATTCGCGTATTCCAGGGACACCGATGATTTGCAGCCCTCGCTATTCGGAACATACGTACATATACATACATACATATATAGGAGGTATGGGTCGTGCGACACCATTACTTATCCCACAATCGGCCGCGCATTACACGAAGCCTAGGAAGTAATTGCGGGCCGCGTTTCTCTACGTTGCACGTCGAATCGCGAACGCTTTGATTCATCGTCCGCCAAGGTAACGAGACGTCGGTTCATTTCTGGTCGAGCAGATGCGACTTCGGTGCGGCAGCCTCCGGCTGATTTATCGTCAACCCACATTAGACTTAGCGCGCGTGTATTACAAGAGCACCAGTTAATTGGAATCGCGATTAATATAGCCGCACGCAACGCATCTGTTGCTTCCGCGAGAATAATTCGCCGCTTCCTGTCTGGTTGAAGCCTCGCGAAAATACCGGCGGGCTTCGTTGCCGTCTCGGTGGGAATTAGTTAAACCACTTTGCTCGTCCCGTGTTTCACGTGGTTTCGCGGAATGGAGCTTTTGGACTCGTTTTGCCTTGTAACTTTGGCGAAGGAGGGATATCTGAAAGCTGGGTCAACGGTGACCCGGTCACCGTCGTTCGAAGGTCAGCGTGAAGATCAAATTTGTGAGAAGTAGCGAAGATTGTTAATTGTGTAAAGGGCAGATTGGTACAGAAAAATATTTTATTATTGCCACTTGACACTCAGAGGAGCGACAATCCGAAGGTAAACTGTGACACTTTTCGCATAAAGGCACTAAGAAGGTAAACCGATAGTAAAAATTTCAAATTAATTTATTCTCGTTACTCTCAAATACTACGCTGTTTTTGGTATCATCGAAGATAACAACGAATCCTCTACAAATTCACTCACTAATACAATTACTTGGAAATTTTGCGAAAATCAGTTCGACCTAATGTCCCCCTTCAACAAACGTTCAAATCTTCGACGTTTTCCGTGATTTCCACGAACGGTCGGTCAGATATAGAGAATACCGGCCGCGTCTTCCGGTTCAGCTCTGATTCATCGCTGCACGAAGCTCGGAGCGACGCGTGTATATGCATGGCGACGAACATACAGGTGCACGCGCAGTGAAAACTGAATTGCAAGCGGTGGCTGTGTGCCGTGTCGCGACTTGGCATGTGGTTATATACGGTGCGCTTCGCATGCATTTCACCCTTGCCTGTATCTACCTGGTCCCGATAAAATTCACTCCCCCCCTCCATTCGTTCGTCTTCTTCTTTCGGCTGGCTGCTGTTTCTCCGGGTTTGTTGTCACTCGGTGTCTCGAGAATTCCGGAAACCGCCGCGCGCTTCCATCCCTTTGTTTCTGATAACCTGATACCGTGGATCCGAGATCGGATTAAAAATTCATCTGCGTATACTCTGGCTCGCTTTGAAAATGTCTCTGTCGATCGAACATTCTCTCTGTTCCTATGGAAATTCCCTACCCAGCCTCCTGTCGCATTTTTCTCCACCAAAGTATATTGATTTCTGCAACGAAAAAATTCTTATGCTCGTCCGCTTTCCTGCGTCCGTTCTCCCTGGTTTTTCTGGGGTGAAAATAACGTTCCGAAAGGGTGAGGGAAAAATTTCAAGATATGTTTTCTATTTAATAAACGAAATTAATGTGAAATTTAATTGTTGAATTTCTTTTTTAAGGGAAATTGAATATTTTATTAGAGGTTTGCTGAATCTGTGAGTGATTCATTATCTGGAACTTGAAACACTTAGTCAAAGTTTATAATAAAAGTATTAGGAATTGATTTAATTATTCGGAACAAGCGACGTTGCATTTTTCGCGAAAACACTGTGCACCGCGATTTACATTCCATCCTGAAGAAATCTCGCAATGATGTGCAATTTAAAGCAATTTCAAATACCCGCAAAGACACCCGAGAATTTCCCAAAGCAGAATTACTTTTTCCCGAAAGAAGAAAATACATCGCACACTACAACGGAATACTTTCGATCAGCGGCAGAAAACGACCGCGATTCGAGCGGTGTGAAAATTCACAACACTCTACGTTCACAGAGAGAGAAAAAAAAAAAGCAGAGAAAAAAAAAAAGCAGAGAGAGAAAAAAAAAGCAGAGAGAGAAAAAGGAAGCACGTTTCATCGGCGTGAGAAAAAAGTGGCAGTGCGAGCAATAAATGTTCGATTATAGCGTCAGCGTCAAGAGCATCGCGTCCGCGATTATTTACGACGCGCTTGGCATTTTTTGCGGATTTCCGGCACACGCGATAAACCTCCGCTCGCAGCAACGTATCCTGCTTCGAAAATCCTCGTTTGGTCGGAAACCGCCGGCATTTCCACCGAGCCGACGTCGATAACCCGGCGAACACGTCGACCCCTTAGATTAAAAGACTCATGATCGCGCCGTTTCACCCGGTCCCCGCCCTTTTCCCGCCTCTTTATTCCTGTCCCCAGCGTTGCGGATTAAAATAGGAAGCACAATTTGCGCGAAACCGAAAGCAAAAAGAGCTGAAGGGAGGGGAACAGCGATCGAAGATTTAGGTACGTTGATGAAGCATGAAGGGGAATTGAATTACGGCACTTCTGCGGAAGATGTTTCGGAAATTAACGAACTAACTTCTGGATCCGACTATATTTAGAGGACGGATGGGAAAAGTTCGTGAGAATACAAGTTCGATGATACTTCGTTCTCCTGGCATGAACACTTCTAGTTCACGATGCGATTTGACAGGAATCTTTCGTTAATCTCGCAAGGGACGATTTTTTTAGTTAGGAAAAGATAATCTTATTTTTGATGTGTAAGAGTTACATTTATATTCGTGGGGAATCGATAGCAATTAAGCTGCTTTCTTTCATAAGAGATTACGTTTTTCATATCTTCTCTATCACAAATATTGGAATTTTCGGGGAAACTGAACGTACACGTACGTGTCAGTGTTTCTGAAAAAGTTAAAAAAATTGAAAGTAGTTTATATTCAGAGTATCACAAAATTACTTTATACACAGTGTCTCTCTTAATTCGATCACTGTGTCCTTTATCATTGATAATACGAAGAACTGTCAAAGGAAAAAATTTTCACATAATCCCATCTTCGTGTCACCATTTGACGAAGTCCAACTTCATTAAAACTCCAGAAACTTGAAAATTAACTTTCAAAAAATATAAATATTAAAATTTACTCCAGTTTAGCTCGTTCCACTTATTTCTCCTAGTTCGTAATTCGTCTTTGGTCCACGGTGCCAGTTGCCATGTCGTGGATATCCAAACGGTCGAAACGAGTCGCGCAACAGAAGGGGCGGATCCTGGCCAGAAGGGGAACACGTGCGTGTGTTATCAGATTCTCAGCGACTCGTCGAAAAGCGGCGAAGAAGAAGGAAGGGGTCGCGGACGAGGTGGCCGACGAATATAACTTTACTGGCAGCATTTCAAGATAATTCAAGATAGATTTGCTCGGATCACGGGCGGCGGTGAAGAGAATCCCTTTTGACGAGTCAAGCTCAGTCGAATGCGTGCCGTTCGTTGATAACGGGCTCGGTGACAGCTCGACCATGTTTCGCGAAATCCACAGATTCAGACTTTTCAATTTCGCCGTGGAGCCCGGGCTGCGTTAGGAAGAAGGTATTAATGTGTCGACGCTTCCAGGCAAACCGATTGACACCCACCCCCGGCAAAACGAAAATTTTCCTTTCCCGTCGTCCTCGTTCGCTCGATTGTTTCTCGCGGGAACACAGGGAGTAATCCTGTTTCGCCGTTGCGAACAGTTTCGTTCGAGGGAGAACTGCAGCCGTGAAGATTTCTTGGAAAAATGTAGCATACGTTGGATTCTTGAAATTCAGTTTTCTTGCGCGTACCTGTTGCAGAGGTTGGCATGTCGCGTTGTGTGCTTTGGAACTTAGGTTGTGTTCTTGTTTGAAATTGTGCGTTTTGTACTTTTTGGGTTGATTGGTATTGGGTTAATGGGTTAAAATAAATGGTGTTCACCGTTTATTTTCTTTGGCGCGGAAGGACGTCTTAACGCTTCGAAAATCGCAGTCGAAGCGAAGGAAAAAACCCGTAAGAGCACGACAGAAAGTCTGTTGCGCATTTAAGAAAAAGAGACCAGGATTGCTTCAGTCTACTATATTATTTTGACGTAGCAGTGTTTCTCATACATAGTAATCCAACAATTGGTGATTGTGGATTGATAAGTTTTTGAGTTTTCCATGTATTATTCGTGAATTAGGGTGGTAAGGTTAGGTTAGGTTAGGTTAGGTTTACAAGAGTTTTTTTTGTATCTTCATGTCGTAGTTATTATAATAATAACTTTACCTTAACCCTTCAACGGTGTAATTCGAGAGAGACGAGTGTGGAGTTATTGATTTTCTGTTTCGAATCTCATCATTCGAAATAGAAAACTACGTATTTTCATATTTGGCGCCATTCATGCTAAAATATTAATTTTACAAAAATTTGTATTCTAATTTTCGCAAATTTTTATTTCTACAAAAATTCGAATAATTTAGAAGATGAAAAAGTAATTTCTCCTTTTCGTATTCTTCGTGATTTATTGCTCCGTGAAAGGGTTAACAATTCTTAGAGGCGCAAAATAGCCTAAATATTGTCACAAACTGTGAAATAATACCTTTAAAAAATTTGCACGTTTGAAACTTGGCGTAATTTATTCCGAAGAAAATAATTTCCAAATATACCAAGAAACGTGTCGACCAATTCGCACCTCGGCCAGGCGTTTACTTCGAATTAGAGATAGTATCCAAGGCAGGTAGTTCAGCACCTCTGCGTGGACCGGCTGCATAATTCCAGCGAATGAGTTTCGGCTTGTCGTCTGTCAGAGGTCTATCTACCGGAAAGATAGGCATTGCCTGGATGTCTGGAGATCCGAGATCCGACCTTCCGGTATGTCCGGCAGCCGTGGCTGTCGACGAGCACCGGTATGCGATCAGGTGGCACAAACGGTCTGCGAAGTGTTGCTTCGGAATGTCGACAGTTTGTAAAGCCTTTAGAATGATCTACCATGTTCTACTTTGATATGGCGCCTCCCGGCGTCATATCCTGTCCATTGGTTTCGGGTTCGCGTGCAAAACTCCCGGATAACGTATGCAATCTTGCCAATCCCGTGCGAAATCGTCGCCGAGATCTGTTCGCGAATTGGACGGAACGTTGGTATCTGACGTGTTAGGGAATATAACACTTTACACGAAGATTGCGAGGATGTTTCGTGTTTCTGATCTCGGCACACCCTCCAAAAGTGTGAACGATCGGAACTGCATTGTTAGGTTGAGTCGCAAATTAGGGCCAGTATTGATAACGTACAGATTCTGTGTCTACAGTGGTATCGTTATGGTACTCGAAATTTTTGAATAGTTGAAAGTGACTAACTTGGTAAAATAAAACTTTTTTTTATTTATGAAAAATTACGCACCAAGTAAGTATGTGCTTTTGATGGGATATGTAATTCTTGCTGCTTGATACCCATGTATTAAATTTTATTTCAAAATATTATCAACCCCGTGATATTCTACACAAAAGAATACATTTTATATGCTACAACTAAGAGGAATAGAATGAAATAAATCGTGGAACGGAATTTTACTTGTAAAGTTACAAAGGGTCAAAAGACTTCACGTATCTCTTTTTATTAATTCTTTCTGCATATCGCAAATTTGAACGTGTAGCGATGCGCCGCATCGCTGAACAAACGCTATGTCGGATATTTTATTCCTCGACTGGCGGAACGAAACGTGTAAGTTCAATTCGCAATAAACAGAGAAAGGTCTGACAGGCGTTTTCTTTCACAGTTCCCATCTTCAGAGATTTAATCCCTAGGCGCGCTAGACGCGATTAACCAACCGACGGAGTGGCTGTTAATTGCGAGACTTCTCAATAATTCGTGGCACGCGTTCGCCATCCTAGGGGAGTTTCTTCTCGCTCGCTTCTCGCGCGGCGAACAGGAAAAGTAGAAAAGTGAAAACGTTGCTTGTAGATGGAAACGTCGTTAAGGAGATAAGGGAGCATAAGCACCTTGAAACAACGCTCGCGGCGAAGGAAGCTGCTTCCGTGCATACTGTTGCGGGACAATGTAACGGTACTTCGTATTCCTTCTGTGCCAGATCTAGGATAAGTTAAGAATACAATATTTCGCTTGGTTATTCTGCTGATTTAGTTTGCATTTGAATTTTCGGAGTGCAGTTCCTCGGCCATGGGAATTGTTGTTCGTAATCTGATACCGTTTCTTTGGAATTTGTTGCTTTTGGGTGAAGATGTTGAGTTTAACGCGGTTAGCACATTGGCTTCGGAACGCATCTTTTCTTTCAATCGTAACTTTTTAATTAATTAATTAATTAATTAAGAGAGTTTGAGAAAAGGGGTAAATTCGTTATTCGTAAGCAGGTGAAACGTCTGTTATGTGGCATTTCTGAAGAGGAATTGAAACGTTTATAGCGTTTTGTAAATTTACTTTGAGACAGATGTATGAAAATCTGAATAAAGTATTTCTACGTCATCCGAGCACAAATTAAAAACCTTAATGACGCATATGTGGGTCATAAGACACGTTTTACACGTTATGTTTCAAACTTGGATCACGAGAGAAAAATCGGACTGTTTTCTAACGAGGTCTGAAGCGACTATTTTGTATACTGGAATTATTAAACTTTCATTGTACAAAGTGTACGATAGTAATCTTGCGTCTCACCATAAGTGAGGAAACCTACGATAAACGTGATGCCTAGATTCCGCTAATTTCACCGAGCAGTAAACAATCTACATTATTAGGTCATCCCCTAAGTTCCTAACGAATTTCGTAATTCAGATGAACTTCGATGAAAAGAAACGAACACGTCTTCTCATTCCACCACTTTTTTCTGTTTTTATTTGATAAGAGCATTACACACGTCGTCGCTACAGAATTTTCATTAAATCATTTTCCCCTTTCATCGCGAACTTAACACTTTGCCGGCCGCTGATTTGTCGCATGGAATTTACGTTGCCGCCGGCGAGTTTCGCGCGGGTTCTACTGCTCGCCGACGGTGATATTTTCGCTATCCTTTGTACATGCGGTATGGTTATTATTAAAAAAGGCACTAAAATAAATAAATCTTCATCAAGAAACAATTCCACACTTGACATTATGTCTTGTGGGCACGGTGTTTGCAATCCAGACTCTTCCAGACACCTATGGAGGTCAGGTTCAAAATCAATTTCTGACCAATCATTTGGTAAAGAACTCTCTTCGTCACTATCGGAGTCACTGATTATTGGTCTTCCGTTATTTATAAATCTTCTCACAACGATATCGCTCGCACTTTTGCTATCAGTATCATCGTACACGTCTGATAACTCATCGGCATATATTTCTTCATTGCGTGACATTTTGAAGGGTATTTTATAACAGTGAATCTAAGCTTTCAAGATGCGAAGGCTGCGAAAGACCATGCTATCAGTATCTGTCGTGTACTCGCGTCTGTTTGAGTTATGTTTCAAACTTGGATCACGAGAGAAAAATCGGACTGTTTTCTAACGAGGTCT
>NW_017100242.1:4067343-4068043 GCF_001263275.1 Habropoda laboriosa
CTTAACACTTTGCCGGCCGCTGATTTGTCGCATGGAATTTACGTTGCCGCCGGCGAGTTTCGCGCGGGTTCTACTGCTCGCCGACGGTGATATTTTCGCTATCCTTTGTACATGCGGTATGGTTATTATTAAAAAAGGCACTAAAATAAATAAATCTTCATCAAGAAACAATTCCACACTTGACATTATGTCTTGTGGGCACGGTGTTTGCAATCCAGACTCTTCCAGACACCTATGGAGGTCAGGTTCAAAATCAATTTCTGACCAATCATTTGGTAAAGAACTCTCTTCGTCACTATCGGAGTCACTGATTATTGGTCTTCCGTTATTTATAAATCTTCTCACAACGATATCGCTCGCACTATCCGAATCGCTATCACTTTTGCTATCAGTATCATCGTACACGTCTGATAACTGATCGGCATACATTTCTTCATTGCGTGACATTTTGAAGGGTATTTTATAACAGTGAATCTAAGCTTTCAAGATGCGAAGGCTGCGAAAGATTATCTGAGACTAACAGAGAACAAAAAGAAAGTCAAGAAAAGACAATCGAGACAGTTAAAACAGAAGTCACGCGTACGTGACAGCGGCCGGCAAAGTGTTAAATCAGACCCCTGTCAAAAAACACGAAAGAACAACGCAAGACCCTTTAAGAACTCAACGCCCTCCGCCATACCGTCATTCAAATTTATGCGTT
>NW_017100242.1:4068095-4074785 GCF_001263275.1 Habropoda laboriosa
AACAATAAGATCGCGTCTCTCGATATTTCGCACGAACCGAACCGCGCAGACAGGATTGCTGCGAAACACGTCGACGTTTCGTTGTTTGGAAGTGCACGGGGTATAGCCGGTATAACTGCGGAATCTGAAATTTACGATGTGTCGGTCGGTATAAACGCGGACGGTAATCATATTCATAAGTATGCTCGAAGGGGCGGCCACCCTCTAGCCGCCCTCCAGAGCTGGTGGGGCAGGTGTCTCCGATCTCACAGCGGGTGTGTTGGCACGCGGAAAAGCGGAGCCACCGCCGACGAACAATGACAAGAGAGCGAGAGGAAGACACGGTAGACGGGAATAAAAGAGAACGACGGTGGTAAGGAGACGGAAAGAAAGAGAGGCAGGGATCGAGGGTGTTACCGGAGAGGAAAGATCCAGCGGTGGTTGTACGAGCCAGGAGATACAGTTGGCAGTACATCGTGTGTACGCACAAAGGATGGAAACGAGGGTCGACACTGGGTCCTTGAATATCGCATAAATTAACCTCCGCTTGTGTAATAAACGCACACGGTGGCTGGACCGTTGGAATTTGGAGGAACGGGTGCGAATCTGAGTGATGGATTGACAGTTGTAACGGAGTTAAGCGTCGTGGAAACTGTTTTTGGATTTTGATAAATTGCGTGTTAACACTTTGCACTCTGAACATTTTTTTTTTTTTTGTGTGTGACCATTTTCGGGACACTTTTGCTGTGAAATTTTGGAGACCAAAAGCTTGGTTTTGGGGGAAAAATATGAATGACGATGAATTTATTTACTTCTATGTCTCTGGTTAATTGGCGTTGGATTGTTTCTCGATGTTTTGAAACTTTCTAGATTTTGATAAATTGTACGTTAACCCTTTGCACTCGCAGCATTTTTTTTTTATCATTTCCAGGACACTTTTGCAGCGAAATGAGGGAAAACTCGAAGCTTGGTTTAACGATGAATTTATTTATTCCCGTTTCTTTGGTTAATTGGCTTCATTTCAATTATTATGATGCATATTACGAATGTCAGTATAGCGTAAAGGATTGAGTTTTCCATCCCTTCAGTTCTCTATTAAACGAAAAATTTTCAAATCACCTCTGACTTCAGTTCCAACGTGTGATTTACAATTGAACTTTAATCAAATAAGAAGTTAAGCGAGAACGATCGTCCATTTTTTTTTCAATTCCGTAAAGTACCTTTAGACCGTGTGCAAAGTGAATGGAAAAAAATATTTACTCATACTCGTGTTTTTCAATTAGACTAGCAGTCGCGAAAGTAATTTCACTTCCCCCTATTACGAGTTGGAGCGGAGCGCGTGCTTGCCAACCGGTCTCTCTATCATTACCCCGTATATAATGTATGCACGCGTTCGGCGTAGGTACGTGCGCGCGGCTAGAAGTTCTTCGGTTGTACAGACCTTAGCAGGGACAATGTAGCTGGCGCCTGGCCAGTGGTACGAATCCAACAAACCGTCCCATTGTTCACGGCTACGTGCGGTACATCTATGCCGCCCCGTATCAGATATCTCGACTGGCGCGGTTCTTTGAAAAGTGGCTCGTTTCGGACATTTCGAAAAAGGGAGCATCGTTTGCCGGGCTTTCTGAGTTCCACTTCACTTGTAAGACGACGTAGGACGTGATATTGTCGCGACACGAGTAAGTAGGTTTAACCCTTTGACACGTCGACTGTGATCGGAGATTGCTCTGTCGATGGGGCCACTGTGGTCATCAGATGTTTAGAATAATTCAAATGAAATGAATATCGTCGACTAAAAATTTCGAACATCATAGCTAATTACACGTTTGTTAAGCACCCGGGTACTAATTTCCGCGTACTTGGAATATTGCACTTGGTGCCGTCTCATTGCGTTGAGAGTCTGACTGAATCTTTACGATTCCTGAGGTAACTTCTGGTCTGTGTACTAACACTCTGTCGTCTTAAGCTAAGTCGGCCTTCTTATCGAGTCGTCCCTTCTCCAAATCTTCGAAAATTTGAAGAAGGGACGCGAAGGGAGGTTCTTAAAATTACTAAGTGACCAACCCCGTATCACCCCCTTCCATTGCGCCCGGAGCGCGTCACGTCCTTGGAGCGGGGGTGACGAAGCTGGTCCTTGCTGGATGGAAATTTGACGACAAGGGGGGAAAACCCGGCCAGGTCAACTCTGACTCTCCGACTCGTTCGGAAGGTCAGGTACCGAGAGGCCTCGGTAATTGCATCGGTGCCGAAGACTCTTTGGGGGTGACTTTATGACACCTTGCCTTACTGACTGAACAATAGCCTGTTCTTTAATATTTGAGAAATTCTACGTGCTGCATGTTGGCTGCAGACCGGTCTGCTGAATTAAAAATAACGGATTGCTGAACTAGAAATCACGTATCATAAAATCGTCCCCTTGCTGTCCTAACAACGTTATTTTGAATTTAAAAAGAAATAATAATTATAAAGCAGAATATAATACTGTGGGGTTTTTGGTATGAAAGAGTGAATGTGGGGAGAGAGTTGGTGTGAATGGCCTGGAAAGGAAGAACGAATGAAAGACGATCGTGCGTGGCGCATTTGTTTATGTTTAGACAATAACATGGGTTGTCAAGCCGATCGCGGAGTGTATGCGTGAATGCGTGTGTTTTTGACCAGCGAACGAGAAGCGTCGAACCGTAAATATTAAGAGAGCGAATTACATTTTCTGTGACAAATAAAGATAATATTAGTGAACAGGTCCGGCGACGCGTGGGGTACTTTTAATTTAATATACATAAAAAGTAATCAACAAAATCCCACAAAATTATGCTTAGAATAATGAAAATTTTCTTCTGGCCCCCTGAGTGTTAACTGATAAGTAATTTTTGCTACTATTGTTGCTTTCCTGTGGATAGAGCCAATCGAAATTTGCCGGCGATAGACGTCGGAAGTAGACACCTCGTCTCTTCCATTCTTACCTATACAATCCAGCTGTATTGGAAGCGAACAAAGAATCGATTGTTCCTTTGACACCTGGACATCCGATTACTGGTTCCTCCTTCGGTGCATGGCGACGTGTTCTCCGAGGAAATTAAGCGGTTATTCCCACCTCTCGTCCCTTTTCGTTTCGTTAAATGGATTCCATTCGGTGACCTGGTTCATTCTGCCATGGATTCAAGCAGAAAGTGATTTCTCTTATTCTTCATAAGTTAATAGAAAAGAATAAGAAACAACTGGTTGCATTGCTAAAGAAAAAAGTTTTATCTGTCTCGTTTATTATTTGTCGAGGTGATAACGAGTGATAATTTCACTAGATTTGGCAAATTCGTGATTTATATCTTCAACTTTATTTAAAAATTTATTCAACATTTATATTCGGACATGAAGCTTCCTCTGAAAAAATGTTACATTTTCCCAGCAGATTCACCCTTTTTCGGGTTGCACCACCATTTCAAAAACACTCTGTATATTTTCTTACATTCGTCAACCATCATCCTACAAGTCTCAAATCAGCCTTCACTAAAATCACACTATCACACCTTCCCCTAAAATCTTCCTCCATCCACCCAAAAATTTCATTTTCCCAATAAGAAACGTTCAAGTTAGACCGAACAAAAGAACGCGCCTAATTAATAAGAACGGCAACAATATTCCGCGCGCAACATGCAACGTGGCCCTCGTTTAATTCGAGCTTAATAGAAGACTTAATAAAATATTAATTTTGCATCGCGCGTCCCGTCGGCCCCCATTATACGCTGGAATATGATTCGGCCGGATAATTACTCTATGTTAATTTCTGGATGAGGCCGGATCGCGGGGTGTTGACGAGCGTTGGTTCGCCGTCGGATGGAACCGACGAGGAGGCGCACAGAGGGGCGAGACACGGCGGGACACCACGTCCGTAGTTCGCTTTTTGCGAAACGTACCGCGGGGAACGTTTTGCCCGGCTAATAGCCTTTCACGAAGCGTAACTTTATTCGGCCGTTTTTGCGCCGGGGCGACGGCAGTTCGTTAATTAAAATTTCGTACACGCGAATGCGGCCAATCGAATTCCATCGATGAATGAGCGTTCGTGAAATTGACCGATCATCGAGCGTGAGCGAGCGTTGGTTGATGTAGCGGGCCCGTCTCGTCGGATATTTGACAAGGCGATTGCGTGCCGTTCGCCGAATATTACGCTGATTTATCGTAACGTAATAAAATCTCCGGTGTAAATGGAACGAACGTCGCGCTCCTTATTCCGCGCGCGAAATTTAGGCTACTTTACCCCCTCGACACTCTGCCTTACGTGTGCACAACTGATCCTTCAAAACTGCAATTTTTTTTAAATTATTTTGTTTCACTTTTCACGTTGCGCCGCGTTTTCTGTATGTTGCGGCATTGTAAATTAATGGGAAACTTGTTTCTAGTCGCCTGAGAAATAATTAAAAAAATGTGAAATTGATCGTTTTTGGCACATTAAGTTGAGAGAAATGTGAACGTTAAGGGGTTAAGACCGTGTAATCATCGTTTACCCTGTTTGCTTGTATAGTGACGATTAAACGATATTTCGAATTTGATAGGATAGATTTTCTATGTGACAAGGAATACATATCTTGGATATTCTTCTTTTCTAAAATTTAGACTTCTCTTGTTAATTACTTTTTCGTATCAAACTGTGTAGAGGAAAGCGGGGTAATTCCGGCCACTTGGATTTCTAATAAAAAAACGCGTGATTTGACTCTGTATGGCACCTACTCGTTAACGACACAGCTAATTAATATTCATCGTATCTATGACTATAGCAGCCTTTTATTTTAAACAAATCCCTGAATGTTCATTTTACAACGGAACCTTACGACAGTGGTCAATTTTTAAGCAAGATAAGTTAGCACTTGGAATCGATACAAATTAATATAAAAAAACTACCAAATGTGTAACTTGATCAAATTGTATACCCGAAATCACCCCGTACAATTCGAATGAAAATGAAATGAAATTGAGTAACAGCAGATGTAATTTGATTGCTCCGGCCATTTAATAAATCCTCCAATATCACATCTATTCCAAACAATATCGTATACAGGGTGTCCCGTAACGTTGGGACCACCCGGAAATGGGGGGTTGCTGGGATGACCCTGAACAACTTTTTCTTTATCCAAAATGTATTAACGAAAAACACTGACCAATCACAGCGCCCGTAGTATACGCTGTTTGACTCGGAAGAGTAGACCAGACACACTCGCCAGCCTCGAACCCTCTACGTTTATTAGCCCATAAAGAAATGATTATGTCACCGAGTTGTCGCGCAATATTATCTAAATGTATTCGTTCCCTTCAAGATCTTCCCGCTGCGTGCGCGTCGAGCACGTATCGTTCGATTAGTTTGACGTTTCCAATTATCGCACGCTGTTAAACGGTAACGCAATTTGCGAATTAACGAGCTGTCATGAAAGAGTTTTCGAAGTATCGCCGGCGAGACAGGCGAACCCTTTTCGTTCGCGGGTGCATGCATCGCGTGTACAAGGGGGCCAGAAATGCGTGCCGCGAGCATCCCACGTTCAATTGATTGAAACCCGAATAGACAGGTAAATGAAGACTCGAACGGAGGAACACTTCCATACCTGCTTCTGACAACTCGCTTTTCATCGTCCCGCTGCAAAGAATCGAATCGTTTCACCCTGCTATGCTTTTTAATTGCACGCGTGACCGCTCTCTGTACTTCTACGCGTTTCGTTCTTCTTCTTGTACGATCGTAAACGACGGGAGCAAGTGAAAGTGTGTATTGATACTTATTATCAGTGTACCGTGGATTTTTATGCTAATTCGTATTGTGGGATTTAGATTTCGACTCGTGATTGAGCTTCGGTACGATCGTAAACGACGGGAGCAAGTGAAAGTGTGTATCGATACTTATTATCAGTATACCGTGGATTTTTATGCTAATTCGTATTGTGGGATTTAGATTTCGACTCGTGATTGAGCTTCGGAAAGTGTATTAAAATAATAATAATGAAAGTTTATTGATAAAAGTAAATAGAACAAAAGTTTACGTCAATTCTTAACCACGCTGCTTCCACACTGAATTCTCAGCGAACTCAACGTCTTCCTCGCCTCCAAATCTTACCCCACACTCTGTCACTCTTCCTTTTTAAAACACGCACCATCTCTCCACCTAACTAACGGTCACTGTGAAGGGAGGAACTGGGACGCAACGACACTTTGATTGGGGGGGACTGAGCTTTACGGTAGGTGAGAGGTACGAGTTCGACGGACCATGAATGGGGAGAACTAGGTTTCGTGGATTATATATATATATCCGCCAATATATATTATTTATTAGACCTTTATATTACATTATAGAATTTATTAACTTTATTATATATTAGACCCCCTCCCGTACATATATAAATTGCAAATATAAATTTTTTTTTTTTTTCGTTGGCGGTCACCCATCTTAACATTAGTCCGCGAGGAATGCAGCTTGACCTGGAAAGCTACCGACGAGTCACCTCACCCGCTCCCCGGTTCTCCCAGGATAACAAAAACTGCATTTCTATATTATTTAAAGTTAGAATAATTATAGTAAATTTCCTGCAGTCATTTGACTGCTGATAGTCACTTCTAAGTCACACGGCGTCACAAAGGGTTAAACTAAAATCTACAATTGAACCGAAACGTTACACGATCGGATAAAAAACCAGAATCGTCAAATTTGTTTCTGTTTCTCGTACGTAATCGACAAAGAAA
>NW_017100242.1:4074807-4078337 GCF_001263275.1 Habropoda laboriosa
AAAGTTCGGAAAAAAAGGACAAATCAAAAACCGTTGTTGGTAAACTGCCAAACTGCAAGGCAATATCCGTTGCTTGCCTTTGTTCTATGGCTATTGGTTCTACGACAGTCAAGGCGAGTCGGCGTGTTGAAAACGATTATTCTACAGGGTGTTTCCTCTAACTCGAGCACCTAAGATCTCTCCGTTCCTTTTCAGCAAAAATTACTCCGTTCACAGAGCGAATTTCCGCTAAACAAAAATTCTTCCTTGCACGATTCGTTATTTTCCACGTACGCACAGTTCCGTTGTAATCAGAATCTTCGGATTGCACGACGATCCTTATCACTGCGCTGTCGCAGCACTCTAAACGTTTACACAACTGTTCCTAAAGTCGCGTCATCTCTCAAATGGACAGTGTGAATTCCGCGTTGCCGTTTCGTAAATAGAAATTCGTCCGTAGTTGCGAAAGCTTGGTCGGTATTTCGGTTGATTGACTTGAGCTACGAAGCAAGGACCAGCGTGCTTAAGATGCCTTGGTTAAGTCGAACAAGTCTTAATTAATTAATTAGTCTTGCACGCATTTATCAGATTGAGCTGGCGCGCTACTGGAAACTCTGCAGACACTAGAACCGCCAGATATATTGGTATAGTTGGCTGGTACAATTCGGATTCGTGCTGTATCGCTAGTATACCAACTAACAAATAACCAGCTACTTGTCGTCGTCGTCGTAGTCGTAGTTGCACTAGTTCACCGCGTTCTTGTCACTATGGCTGTTGTTGTAAATGATAGCGGTGCAGATTATTCTGGGAAACTTGAGCTGGTAGGAATAAAATCGCTACTTCCGTATTTAAGGAAGTTTAACCTGTGGAAGACGAGTTAACTCGTCATAGGTTAGTCAAAACTTAGAATACAATCATTTATTTGTTATACTGTATAATAATTAATTCTTTAATTGTACTGAAGGTAAAATACATCGTATTCACATTTGGAAGAATGAACGGGAAGGAATTGGTTAGATTTTTAATTATCAACTAGAGAGATTCAATTTCTTTTTGAAAAGTAAACACAGGTAACAGGTTAACAAGTTTTTACAGTACTTTTAAAAACTCTGGTGGTGCTTTGAACTTGGGCACAACGAGTGTGAAACGCAGGATCACTCGTTAGTGTGAGGTTGCTTTAACTGACGCAGATTTTTAGATTTTTCCTCCTTAGCGAGGTAGGGTTCGTGTTCTTCCTTCGAAAGAAAGGAATTATGATATATTAGGCCATCCCGTAAATTCGTGTGGAATTTTATAATTTAGATCGATATTTTAACGGACCTTTAAATTTGATAAAAGAAAAACGTTACTCTCTTCTCATTCCACAATATTTTCCTATTCTTTTTGCTATGTCCGTTATGTGGTTTCTATAGAATTTCCTTAGATTTTTATTAAAATACTTTTCTCCCTCGGCATGAATTTATAGGATGACCTAATCATATTTTTCTTTAATAAATAGCGTTTGTATCGGCATTGTGTGCATGAAGATTACCGCATCCCTTTCGCCGCCTGATCCACAGTTACTTCAACGAGAATTAACGTAGAACCCTAATCACAGAATATCTTCGTCTAGAAAGTCCAAAAGATTCAAGCCTCTACCAGATAAAACAGTGGAATTACACACATGAGGCCGCGACGACACTTGCGGCTCCGGTCGATTACGAAATTTGTTATTCGAAAAATCGAAGGCGAGAGAAAGCGGAGATATTGACCGATTGTTCGTATATTGGCTCGCGCCGGAGGGTACTCGAAAAGCTGGCGGTATCGTTCGCCCGGGTATCCTTCTATTCTCTCCGAGATGGTTACGAACTGCGACGTAACTCTTATTTCGCCGCGGCAAATATTTAATTCCGCCGCCCTGGAAAAATAGGATATTGCCAATGTTGCCTGCGATCTGACGCTGCCTCTCCGCTCTCCCTCGGCCGTCCTTCCTCCGCAGCAACCCCTATGACCCCGGCATCTAGGCCCTGCAGGCGACTTCGATGCTCGATCCCGCGGCTTGGAAATCTTATTTCGATGAAGAACTAATTTCATGTACTTCGTTGAGACGCTCCAGGCTGTGGAAAAACATGGAGGTGGCATTCTATTTCTCGCTTTCGTCTAAATATATTTTTCCGACGCTCGCACCTAGGATTTTCAGGTGAATCGACGCGGTCGCTTTATCCGGGGAAATTACGTTACACGCTCGTGAACCGTGATTTATTCCACGACCATCGTATGCTGGGGGCAAATATATTTTTGGGCAAATTGGAAGTGATATATGGTGGTAACTTTTTCGTTTTTTTAGTCGAACAGTGGTTTCAATTCTTGAGAATTTTAGAATTTTATATGGAGCTATAATTCGACTTCGCATGATTGTTAATTACAAAGTGTAGTTCTCGGCAATATTTGGTGAAACTGTTGTCGCTACGATAGAGTAATTTCATACTTTGCTATGCATTGTCTATGAAAACAGAGTAGTGATAAAAATTTTACTCGCTCATTGTCAGAAAGAAAAGGAAACTGATCTTATTATCGAAGAATTTTGTGAAAATACAATATATCGATACTGATAATAATTGAGAAATACAAACTTTCGAGTATCAAACTTAAACGTGTAGATATACAACAAATAACTTTTTATTTTTTACTAAATTGTTCTAATTTCAAATTTTTCGATTTACGGCTTCGAGGACCACCCTTAGGAGTTTTAGGATTGAGACAGATATTTTCAGCAGCGATAAACAGTACAATTTTCATTAAAATCCCGAAGTTACTCCATTTTCTTTCGTCTATTTTTCTTCTTGGATGATTTTCTTCGTTGCACGAACAGAGCGACGAGTGCGTAATTGTACATTTTCCTTGAAAGTGTGTGTCTCTGATGGGAGAAATCAACGATGCAAATATCGAAGCGCGACAAAGAGCTGATGGCTTGCCACATCACACGCGACACACCCACTCCTAGCGCGTGTAACGTCCGGCCGATATTGCGCGGTTTTCGGTGTTTAGCAATAAAGAGCCACGGTGTGTCTCCTACATTCTCGATCAACGCTGCCGCTGCAAGTTTGCAACGACTCTAACCACAGTAAATTCTCTACAAGAGTCAGTAAGTTTGGATTCTACAAGTGACAATATAGATGGTCCTACGCCTAGGTCTGCGTCATTGCTGCGCCCATGTTATCTCACTCGCAGTCAGATAAACGTGTAACGCTACACCAGTCGGTTTCCTTTACGAGATTTCACGGCTCGACAAATCATAATAGAAAAATACAATTTCTTTAATTTTACTTTTTTTCATCTGGAATTGGTTTTAACATGTTGGTGAGATTTTTCTGATGAAAATGATATCAAACACGATATAATTTGAACAACATTTACTTATTAACACGTTCACTGTCACGCCAGACAGCAAAATTAAGAAAAATTTCGGGATAAAAAAACGTAAAATTAAAAAAGTTGGTATTTAAATCGCTTGGTTGCCTCGACTCACGTTTCATCCTTATCTTTTATTCGCTGTCCTTGCCTACGTTCGG
>NW_017100242.1:4081126-4084636 GCF_001263275.1 Habropoda laboriosa
AAAGTTCGGAAAAAAAGGACAAATCAAAAACCGTTGTTGGTAAACTGCCAAACTGCAAGGCAATATCCGTTGCTTGCCTTTGTTCTATGGCTATTGGTTCTACGACAGTCAAGGCGAGTCGGCGTGTTGAAAACGATTATTCTACAGGGTGTTTCCTCTAACTCGAGCACCTAAGATCTCTCCGTTCCTTTTCAGCAAAAATTACTCCGTTCACAGAGCGAATTTCCGCTAAACAAAAATTCTTCCTTGCACGATTCGTTATTTTCCACGTACGCACAGTTCCGTTGTAATCAGAATCTTCGGATTGCACGACGATCCTTATCACTGCGCTGTCGCAGCACTCTAAACGTTTACACAACTGTTCCTAAAGTCGCGTCATCTCTCAAATGGACAGTGTGAATTCCGCGTTGCCGTTTCGTAAATAGAAATTCGTCCGTAGTTGCGAAAGCTTGGTCGGTATTTCGGTTGATTGACTTGAGCTACGAAGCAAGGACCAGCGTGCTTAAGATGCCTTGGTTAAGTCGAACAAGTCTTAATTAATTAATTAGTCTTGCACGCATTTATCAGATTGAGCTGGCGCGCTACTGGAAACTCTGCAGACACTAGAACCGCCAGATATATTGGTATAGTTGGCTGGTACAATTCGGATTCGTGCTGTATCGCTAGTATACCAACTAACAAATAACCAGCTACTTGTCGTCGTCGTCGTAGTCGTAGTTGCACTAGTTCACCGCGTTCTTGTCACTATGGCTGTTGTTGTAAATGATAGCGGTGCAGATTATTCTGGGAAACTTGAGCTGGTAGGAATAAAATCGCTACTTCCGTATTTAAGGAAGTTTAACCTGTGGAAGACGAGTTAACTCGTCATAGGTTAGTCAAAACTTAGAATACAATCATTTATTTGTTATACTGTATAATAATTAATTCTTTAATTGTACTGAAGGTAAAATACATCGTATTCACATTTGGAAGAATGAACGGGAAGGAATTGGTTAGATTTTTAATTATCAACTAGAGAGATTCAATTTCTTTTTGAAAAGTAAACACAGGTAACACAGTTAACAAGTTTTACAGTACTTTTAAAAACTCTGGTGGTGCTTTGAACTTGGGCACAACGAGTGTGAAACGCAGGATCACTCGTTAGTGTGAGGTTGCTTTAACTGACGCAGATTTTTAGATTTTTCCTCCTTAGCGAGGTAGGGTTCGTGTTCTTCCTTCGAAAGAAAGGAATTATGATATATTAGGCCATCCCGTAAATTCGTGTGGAATTTTATAATTTAGATCGATATTTTAACGGACCTTTAAATTTGATAAAAGAAAAACGTTACTCTCTTCTCATTCCACAATATTTTCCTATTCTTTTTGCTATGTCCGTTATGTGGTTTCTATAGAATTTCCTTAGATTTTTATTAAAATACTTTTCTCCCTCGGCATGAATTTATAGGATGACCTAATACATATTTTTCTTTCATAAATAGCGTTTGTATCGGCATTGTGTGCATGAAGATTACCGCATCCCTTTCGCCGCCTGATCCACAGTTACTTCAACGAGAATTAACGTAGAACCCTAATCACAGAATATCTTCGTCTAGAAAGTCCAAAAGATTCAAGCCTCTACCAGATAAAACAGTGGAATTACACACATGAGGCCGCGACGACACTTGCGGCTCCGGTCGATTACGAAATTTGTTATTCGAAAAATCGAAGGCGAGAGAAAGCGGAGATATTGACCGATTGTTCGTATATTGGCTCGCGCCGGAGGGTACTCGAAAAGCTGGCGGTATCGTTCGCCCGGGTATCCTTCTATTCTCTCCGAGATGGTTACGAACTGCGACGTAACTCTTATTTCGCCGCGGCAAATATTTAATTCCGCCGCCCTGGAAAAATAGGATATTGCCAATGTTGCCTGCGATCTGACGCTGCCTTCCCGCTCTCCCTCGGCCGTCCTTCCTCCGCAGCAACCCCTATGACCCCGGCATCTAGGCCCTGCAGGCGACTTCGATGCTCGATCCCGCGGCTTGGAAATCTTATTTCGATGAAGAACTAATTTCATGTACTTCGTTGAGACGCTCCAGGCTGTGGAAAAACATGGAGGTGGCATTCTATTTCTCGCTTTCGTCTAAATATATTTTTCCGACGCTCGCACCTAGGATTTTCAGGTGAATCGACGCGGTCGCTTTATCCGGGGAAATTACGTTACACGCTCGTGAACCGTTGCCTGGGGGCAAATATATTTTTGGGCAAATTGGAAGTGATATATGGTGGTAACTTTTTCGTTTTTTTAGTCGAACAGTGGTTTCAATTCTTGAGAATTTTAGAATTTTATATGGAGCTATAATTCGACTTCGCATGATTGTTAATTACAAAGTGTAGTTCTCGGCAATATTTGGTGAAACTGTTGTCGCTACGATAGAGTAATTTCATACTTTGCTATGCATTGTCTATGAAAACAGAGTAGTGATAAAAATTTTACTCGCTCATTGTCAGAAAGAAAAGGAAACTGATCTTATTATCGAAGAATTTTGTGAAAATACAATATATCGATACTGATAATAATTGAGAAATACAAACTTTCGAGTATCAAACTTAAACGTGTAGATATACAACAAATAACTTTTTATTTTTTACTAAATTGTTCTAATTTCAAATTTTTCGATTTACGGCTTCGAGGACCACCCTTAGGAGTTTTAGGATTGAGACAGATATTTTCAGCAGCGATAAACAGTACAATTTTCATTAAAATCCCGAAGTTACTCCATTTTCTTTCGTCTATTTTTCTTCTTGGATGATTTTCTTCGTTGCACGAACAGAGCGACGAGTGCGTAATTGTACATTTTCCTTGAAAGTGTGTGTCTCTGATGGGAGAAATCAACGATGCAAATATCGAAGCGCGACAAAGAGCTGATGGCTTGCCACATCACACGCGACACACCCACTCCTAGCGCGTGTAACGTCCGGCCGATATTGCGCGGTTTTCGGTGTTTAGCAATAAAGAGCCACGGTGTGTCTCCTACATTCTCGATCAACGCTGCCGCTGCAAGTTTGCAACGACTCTAACCACAGTAAATTCTCTACAAGAGTCAGTAAGTTTGGATTCTACAAGTGACAATATAGATGGTCCTACGCCTAGGTCTGCGTCATTGCTGCGCCCATGTTATCTCACTCGCAGTCAGATAAACGTGTAACGCTACACCAGTCGGTTTCCTTTACGAGATTTCACGGCTCGACAAATCATAATAGAAAAATACAATTTCTTTAATTTTACTTTTTTTCATCTGGAATTGGTTTTAACATGTTGGTGAGATTTTTCTGATGAAAATGATATCAAACACGATATAATTTGAACAACATTTACTTATTAACACGTTCACTGTCACGCCAGACAGCAAAATTAAGAAAAATTTCGGGATAAAAAAACGTAAAATTAAAAAAGTTGGTATTTAAATCGCTTGGTTGCCTCGACTCACGTTTCATCCTTATCTTTTATTCGCTGTCCTTGCCTACGTTCGG
>NW_017100242.1:4085528-4086997 GCF_001263275.1 Habropoda laboriosa
GGACAGCAACCTGTAAATCTGGCGTGACAGTGAACGTGTATATAACTAAATGTTGTTCAAATTATGTCGTGTTTGATGGCATTTTCATCAGAAAAATCTCATCAATATGTTAAGAAAAATTTCGGGATAAAAAAACATAAAATTAAAAAAGTTGATATTTAAATCGTTTGGGTGCCTCGTCTCACCTTTCATGCTTACCTTTTATTCTCTGTCGTTGTCTACGTTCGGCAAACTACAAAGGCGGGCGCGAGACTCGAAAACGTAGTCCCTGACTCTAGGAGTGTCAAGTTTAGCTTCCTTGCGGTTTGACACTTGCGGAGAATATACTGTAACCGGTGATCGTTATGTGAGAAATGCAATCGTTCAACGTTGTTTCCCATTCTCTGAAAACTATCGCTGCACGAAGTCTTGAAATCTGTTAACGAACAGTTTTCCTTTTTTTAATTACCCTCGAAAAGTATATCTTTCCATCTAGATTTAACTTTGTTACTTTGAAACTTTAAGAGTTTAAGAATATTCCCTAGAAAGATTTTGGATTCTGTAACATATGTAGTATTTAGTAAATTAAGTAAGGAATATACGAGGTGTTACTAAACTTCAGGTAGAATAATATTAAAATTTTATAAATTAAGGGAATTTAATTAATTTTATAAAATTACACACGCATTTTGAAAAGGTAGTTCCGAGAAAAACGCGTTTAAAGTGTGTAAAAGGATTATTCTTAATACTTACGCCGAGATTTTATTTTTAGTCAAATCCCCGTTGTGCATGGCGACGAGAGAATATCCCAAATTTCAAAAAAAAACCTCTCAAGATATATTTTCAAGCATTCGAGATTTTTGAAAACGCAGAAAACCAAAACTGACAAAATTCGTCACTGTTTATACGAAAGGCCCTTTAAACCTATATTCCAACAACGCCCGAAATTTCCTAATCAGAGCATCTCAACATTTAGCAAATGCAATATTTCAAGTACATTCTTCGAAAGATTTAATTAACTACTTTACCTCTCTCCATAAACCTTTTACAAAATTCAATTGCATCTTAGTGTAAACTGTACCTTCTTCTCTGTTTATCTCAATTTTCATTCGTTTCCCGCGTTTTCCCGCCTTTTTCTCCGCAGCAAAAAAGTTCTGCCGCAATTCACGAATGCGGGACAGCATGCCGAGCTACAAATATCTAGCAGATAGAGAGGATTTTAGGAATGAACCGTGACACGAGGTAGAATGGAGGCAATAGTATCATCCAGTACGGCGAACACCGGCTGCATTTTATAGTCGGCAGTAAAACATACGATATTGGTTACGTCGGTTCGGTAATTTTGATCTCGCAACAGCAACAGGATTGTTCTTATCGACTGTTCACTTTCCAGCTTTTTACGTGGCTCTTTGGATATGCGAAATATGATGTGTATTATGCACAAGTTACTATGGAATATTGAAGAAACAATTTACAACGCAATATTGTAA
>NW_017100242.1:4087183-4097599 GCF_001263275.1 Habropoda laboriosa
ATTAATCTGTAACAGATTAGCTTTTGTTATCTGATACAGTACCAAAACATTAAATGGCTGACGCTTACATGCGTAGTCAGAAAAGTAATCATAGGTTAAGGGGTTAATGCCATAATTTGTTAAAAATAAAGAAAAATAAGAAACCAAAACGGAGGTATTTTAAATGAAATTGCGGTTCGTAGAACAATCGATAGATAACTAATTTTCTGCATATTCGTTGTTTTCATATTTCAGCATAGTTTTCACTAACACGAACCAAAAGTTACCGTCAGAGTTATAATTGTAGTTGAAACGTAGTAATAATTAATTGATTTCGATAAAGCAATAACGTACCGTGTATTCGAACTGAATAATCAATATCAAAATCAATATTTACAATATCGGGATGAATTATTACATACGGTGTATAAATTTGTTAACGTAACCTGAAATTGAAGTGTAATTAACGAATGGAATGTCTTCCATCCAAAGAGAGTAACATTGTAAACAGTTAAATAGTAAATTTTCTACGCAAGTGGGGAAAATTAATCTGTTGAATTTTAGTGAGATACTAATTGTCCGGTCGCGCAGTGTCATTAAACAGTCCTTTCCAGCCGCCTTCCTAGCCCCTAACAAATTCCTTCCCTACCATAAAGCAGTTCAAGTCGCATCCTGGTCATGTTTCCTATCCCTTTCCCCTTTTCGGGTTTTCCCCAAATTATTTCAACTTTTGCACACCATCTTCACCCTCACGTTCTCCTTCCACTAGTTTCCTAACATCCAATCCACCACCTTCAACTTCCAACCAATCACGACATACACCGACCTAATATCTACACACGCACCACCACAAAATACACGAGTTCAAAAATATTCGGACCGAGAGCAACATCTTTTCACCATCACCACACCAGCTATTATAATTTTGCCCTTGCGGGATTAATCTTTTCGCTACGGCGCGCTTGTGACAAAATATGATCGCTATGAACGGAGCGCATTACTGACTAGTCGACAGTGAGGTACATTTCATATCTGATTTTTCTTTCCCATATGTTTCCAATGTCTTTTCGAGAGCGTATATATACGCTCTTTGTATATGAATGTTCATTCTTCGAGGGCGTATATATACGCCCTTCGGAGCGAAAGGGTTAATTTATCGGGAGCGCAACGATACTAACCGCGTTCGAGCTTAAAACAGTTTCGTTCACGAGTCGAGCATCGTACACTAATATCGTAATATTTTTCATTTCTCTGTAACTTCGAAGTGGTAGAATTTTTGATTTCCGATTACTGTCAGCTGATTCTCCCGAGTCCAATTTCAAATTCTAGCAATGTTTCTTTCGATTTTCACGAACCGTTTTCTTCGAGTAACGAGAACATTAAACAGCCTTGCGAGATATACATATAGTTTTCCGCGGCACCTGATGGTAAATAACGTGTTTTTCTCTTTCTACCCCTTTTTATTACTTTCTCGTCCAATATATTGTTCACAACAGCTGTTCGACCTGTTCAGATACGTACTGGTAACGAAAAGTGATTGCTTTCCGATCAGTTGTATTTTTCTCTTACATTGCAAAACGAGCAGTTTACGATACCTACGATAACAAAGTTGCTAGCTGGTACACTTTTTCATTTTAGATTTTAAATTAAAATAAACTCTGTTTAAAGGTCGTTCTGTATTAAAAGCATACTGAAAAGAAGATTAGAATGCGTCACTACCCTAATCAGTAACGTGAATTGTTAGATCTTAGTTAGTCATCAGCGGAATGTCATTGCATTTCGGAAGCAATCAGCTTTCCAGCATTGCTCAGTTCAGAATCAGTTAATCAGTCTCAGAAGTAATTCGGCTTCCAGTCGCTTCAATATCTCAGTCAACTGTTAGTTAAGGTGAGACCAGTTATGCTCGTGTTACAGGAAATCTACCTGGGAAATATAATTGCAATCAGTTTGCCTACGTACGGTGTTCAAAAAAATATTAATAAAACTCAATTCTGACTGGTAATGTTTAAAAAAAGTGAAGAAGAATTTAACTTACGGTGCGTGATATTTATATTAATTAATTTTCTCTTCGTTTGTTTCAGGTAAGTAGCGCTGATCGTGCTTGAAGCTGTGCAGCTTGTAAACTCGGCGAAGCCAAGCTGTGTACACGTAAGTGGCGGAATTTGCTCGAAACGCAAAGACAAGCATGGCTTCTCAACTCTCTCTCTCTCGAGAGAGTTTTGCAGTAACACGTTGTAAAAGTGCATGGAACGAGTCGAAAATTTCCCTCTGGTTGTAATCGTCACGCGAACCGAACTTTTCCACACTGGGCACACACAATGTGTATGCGCGCGTGTGTGTGATTCACGGGCAGTTGACAACGCGAAACGCATGACCAATTGAAAAAGAAGAGGCGCGCGTTAATTTTATATTTTTACTTCACGTCAATTGTGCGGCTCGCGCGGTGCGGCTATTTCATGCGGGCTTCATTTTGCACCCTGTTATATCCGTTTGGCGCTGAAAAATGGATTTCACCAACCGGTGGTTCGGCTGGCATCGGCTGCTTCGGGAACGGTGTCGTAACGTTTATGGCTGTGCGGGTGCTCGAAACGGGGCGGTGTATTAAAGATTAATATTTGTAAAATCGTACGTTCCCCGTAGTTTTATACGCCGATATACGGTTATTGTTATTTCGAAATTGTCGAGGTAGTTGTTACTTTCGAATCGATTTGTCCGTCATTTTACAACGGTTTATTCGGAAATCGTGCAGCGGTGTGCAGGTGTAGGAAGTGTTTTTACTTCGTGAAATGTGTGTACAGAGGGGACAGCAAAAATGATCAGCACACTGAGAAAGGATACTGTAAACATTTGCAGGAGAATGGCATAGTTATCGTCTGTTCAGTATGGATGGAAGCTGATATTCTCTTCTCCATTTTTTTTTTTTTAGCTGTCGAGATCTTAATAATTTTAGTAAGTTTAGTTTAATTTTAACGTCCTTTAATTCATTGCCTATATCCAATAGTTGTGAATTTGAAAAATCTTCAATAAATATCGAACTCGGGCTAAAAATTATTTAAGAATCGATGGCACTCTTGGTTTAGATCAAGTGCAAACTGATTTAATCGATCACTGTGAAAAAGAAAAATGAGGAGAAAAAAGGAAAAAAGTGATCAGTGAAGCCTCACGTTGGGTATCAGTTTGTAGTGTTATTTCTGAGCCCCATAGTGGGTGCCAATTTGCAACGCGAGGGTGGTAGAAGGTCTTTTCGAAAAGAATTTCAAGCGTGCACGAAACACGAGTGGTCGAGCTTCGCCTCTCGAGGAACTACAGGGTGGAAGCGAAAGAGAGAAAATGTTTGGAGGGTGAGCGAGGGAAAAGAGAAGAGTCGTCTATGCACCGCGAAGAAGACGTCTGCTTCTCCTTGTAGGTTACTAATTGTAAGATAAAGGGTATCGCCTAGAGATGCCGCTAATACGCCACAAAGCTTGGCGTCTGCCTCTAGAGGGGAAGGGCTTGGATAAGTGCCACTGAGTCTTCGAAAAGCAGTGCTGTCTGCAAAGAGTGTCGCTTACTCTGCGAAGAATACGTCTTCTCTTTGCAGAAGCTTCTTTTTCGGGCCTAATGCACCGGGAAAAAATTGAAACTGTGATTTCTTTTTTTATAATCTTCGCGTGTGTGGGGATTGTGCAGTTTAAATGCCTTATCACCCGCTTGATACGTAAAGTCTCAACGTTAGTAATTTCTCCCCTTTTACAGAATGACAATTTTTCTATTTACCAAATTAACAAACTTATTAGAAAAATCGTAAAAGCACAATCGCGATCCTACCATAGAAATATTCATCAATTTATCATAACGTTTTCGAAATTTTCCTATTTCGTTCTCTATTCTATTCGTAGTGAAACAGATTTTATTATGCTTCACGTCTGACACGCTCAAACGTATTCCGCTTTAGTTACGTCGCGAATACAAGTTCAATTTAACAATTCACTTCCCGGATGAACGAGAATAAACCGATCGAAAAATTGACTTTTACTTCCAATTAGAAACTATCCATTGTAACCTGTTTCATACGTAAGCAGTTGCAGACCGTGAACGAACGATTTTACGAGCCTACCTTTATTACACATTTTTCTCACTTTTGAGACACACCGTAAGCCTAGGAGCTTTACGACACCGTTCTTGCATCTGTCTGTACATACATATTACATCACGTAGGTCCGTGCACGTTACGACTGCACCAACTCTAAAGCACTATAGAGGCTATAATCCTTGGAAGGTTAACGGTGAACATAACGAGGTGCGCGTATCTTCCTGGCGTAAACCGAAACACGCTTTAACCATCCATTAAACTAGTACATACGTCCTTAGCACGTTGGACGAGCAATTTTACATGCACCTGGATTTCCTCCTCGTTCTTTCCTCTAAAGTAGAACTTCCTCTCGAAATCAGCCGAATTAACGTGAAAAAATCCACGATCGAATTGAGACTGAAATTCGCGATCCTGAAAATTCGCTAATTTTATTACGACAGTTTAATAAATTTTCACATACTTAACTCTGTTTCTGACAAAATTACTATACCTAGGTACAAAACAACGTCGATACGTTTATTTCACGTATGCTTGCCAAAGAATTTTTCTCTCGATGGAGTAGATTCAAATTAATCTAACGCGCAACACGGATCGTACAAATTACACAGAGAAGCCACGACTGGTAAGTGCATTCTCGACATTTCGCACGGCAGCGTAATATTGGCCGATCAATCGAATTTCAACTAACCTTTCGATCGTTTCGAATCGCGCCCTCGCCGCGCTTTACAGGCGCGGCCGCGCGCTTGTGCGTTTAGGAACAGACGTTTTTGTCTCGCGTGCACGCGCGTACATACACCCGACGAGAGAGTTTTATTAAATTCCGATGGTTCGCCGTGGAATGAGAGAAAAACTCTATGCTTCGTGGGCGTCATAAAAATAAAAAGAAAAAAGGGGCGAGAGAGAGAGAGAGAGAGAAAAGAGAGGGTGGAAAAAGCGTGTGAATGCCTTTGAAAATGTAAAGGAATTGATACGTGGCACTCTGTGAACGGTTTAGCGTATGCGATAGTCGCAACACTGAAGAATTTACGTACCGCATTATCGATTTCTTCCCGTTATCGGCTGCCTTTTCTTGGTCGCGAGATAGATACGCGATTAATTGCTTGATGCGCGTTTCCCGTTCGATTGAATTCCTTTGTAAAAGAATACAGTAATGCTCGATTAAATTGAGCTGAACCATCCCCCATTCTTCCCCTACCAATCAGACCCCCTTCGAGCTTCGCAAATATAACACATCGACGGGGAAGGTGAATAGATATGGAGAGAGTGAGCGAGATGCGGCACTTGAAAGGATACCGCTTGCTTTGCAACGATTCTGCCAATATAACAAAATTTTAATTTCTACGATTTTTGCGGTATCTTTGTGAAGTTAGTATCGGTGGATTGGCCAAGTTTTGCCGGTAAAAATGAGTCCAAACACGGTATAAGACGGATTTGTGTTATCAGTACCTAATCAGTTTTACAGGTACAGTAATGTCTCTACAAGTGTCAGCCAGTTTGGATTCTACAAGTGTCAGTATAGATAGTCCTACGCCTCATTGCGTCATTGCTGCGCCTATGTTATCTCGCTCGCAGTCAGTCAATCGTGTAACGCTACACCGCTCGGTTTCTTTTACGAGATTTCACGGCTCGACAATTTATAATAGGAAAATATAATTTCTTTAATTTTACTTTTTTTCATCTGAACCGAGTAGAAGAACGCGTTACATGCAGTGGCCTGTTTTACGTGGTCCACCATATACAGTAAATTCTCTACAAGTGTCAGTCAGTTTGGATTCTACAAGTGTCAGTATAGATGGTCCTACGCCTCATTGCGTCATTGCTGCGCCTATGTTATCTCGCTCGCAGTCAGTCAAACGTGTAACGCTACACCGCTCGGTTTCTTTTACGAGATTTCACGGCTCGACAATTTATAATAGGTTCGGGATAAAAAAACGTAAAATTAAAAAAGTTGGTATTTAAATCGCTTGGTTGCCTCGACTCACGTTTCATCCTTATCTTTTATTCGCTGTCCTTGTCTACGTTCGGCAAACTACAAAGGCGGGTGCGAGGCTCGAAAACGTAGTCCCTGACTCTACAAGTGTCAGGTTTAGATTCCTTGCGGACTGACACTTGTGGAGACATTACTGTACCTTTAAAAATCCGTGATATTGAAATTAAAGATTTCCGAATTATGTCGTGATTATACTCATTTTCACCGGAAATATCTCACCAATTCATTGATACCACTTTCATTAAGATAGTACGAAAATTATAGAAATTAAAATTTTTTATATCGATTGATCCACTGCAACGAATTCGACATCCTTCAGAGAAATGTATTCAGAAAATTTTTAACTGCCACATTTTCTAACTTAAGTATTGCAGTAGTAGTGCAGCTAATTGAAAAAAAAAATATTTCCAATGAAAATTCAGTAATATTAAAGCAATTTTTAATAAAAGTGTCCAATAAATTAAATTCTTCTAACTCTACATTTTCAGCAATCGCTACGCCACGCGCTAAACATTTCCAAAAGTTTCTTTTTGTTTTTTTTTCTCTTCGTTAAAGTAAACAGACAGTCGCTTATGCCGGAGCCAGCACGTCCCCTGTCAGGCCGATATTTTTCCCGGAGTATGTTTTTCTTTCAAAGCGGCAGACAGGAACAAGCCAATGAAGAAGGTACTCGACCTCGCTAGTACCACAGTTGTTGGCCGCTTGGCGAGGAAACAACAGTGCCACTTAGCCGGCTGAGCTTTAATGTTTATGCGTAAGAAAGTTCAAGAAGGTCTCAAGTTTTAAACGCTTTCTTCGTTAATGTTTCAACTAAAGCTCTCGTAACTTTTCTGTGTACGCGACCGCGCCATTTCTGTGTTCCCTTTAGAAATAAAGTCGCGAAAAATATTCGCCCGGTTTTAACCGCGGCCCGCACCCCTAAATCTTAATGACGTCGTTATGTAACAGCCACAGTTCTCCGAGCTGAAAACTTTCAACCGTTTAATTAAAGAAGACTGCAACATCGAGATTCGCGGGCTGGTTAATAAAACTTTCAGTGCCGGAGAAATGAACCGGCCAATTTTTATGTTGACCAACGGTTGTTGTTCGTTTCAGAAACTTTCTCGAGTTAGATAAATAGCAAATTCAGGATTGTACCGAATTTTTCGACTTCCTTGCTACGAGATTCTCTCAGTTCTCGTATAAACGATTTGTTAGAAAGAAAATTTTTATTAGATTCATTCGTAGAGTAGGTTAGTTCACTATGTGAATACACGTGAGTGACTTTTAAACATAGCAAGCACCTCACGTTGCAGGTTTAAAGCTTCAACCCAAAGGTTTACGACGTGGACACCGAACTCTGCTATTTTTTAAAAACTCTTGTTCTAAAAGTTTCACGTTGCATGCAAAGTTTTTAAGCCAGATTCCCAGGACCGTAAAGTGTCCATAGACGCAGAAACTCTGCGTTTCTGCAGTTCGTATGCCTCGACGGTGTCTTGTTTCTGCGTACTCAATAGCGATTGACGTGTCGCAAAGTCGTGACGTGATGCTGAGGCAATTAGCTCATGCTGGAGCCATACTCGCCCTTAGGTCTAACTCACCTTTAAGGCGCTATACCACTAGCCTACCGTGTCAGAACTTCCACAACGTACTAATCCAAAATAAATTAATAAACACACTTAGCAATTTTGTATTAGTTAAGAATTAACTTTTGTACGTAGTAAAAGATCGACTAACGTGGAAATGTCATTAGATACGCCTAGTTGACATGAGAACGAAACATCAAAGATAAAAGCTTTTCGCTCATTTGTCATCGAGTTATGTTGACCATAGTCACCGAGCTTTGCACGCTTTTTGTCACGACAGAAGAGAATAACGCTTCAGCCTGTATGATTAAATAGATAGTTCCCGCGTTCAAGTTGCCTAGTTAATATCCTCTTAAACAAGTTTCTTACGACGAACCGTGCTTGATCGTCGAAATTATCTCGATATAAACGATCACTTGCCTGAATCTATTATTCCTCCGTTTGAAAGTACGTGACATTCGGAAAATTGTCTGACACTTGTGACGTGCAGTACGAACGAATATCGCGATATGCCATCTCTGTTACAGATTAATATCGCAAAGCCCAGGTCTCGTAGTTGATAGAAGTATTGGAGATCTAACGCGACGGGTGATTGCTAACCGAATTTGATATTACCGTAGTGCAGACTTGTGGTGGATGCGGAATTTCGTTATAATTTGCGATAGAATGCGGCGTTAGAATTTCTCTTAGGTGGAATGTGGAAATTCATTTTTGCACGGAGTCGGCGTGATTAGGGAAGTGTTGGAAGCGTTAAATTGTTGGATTTTTCAGATAATAAAAGAAGCTATATACTACACCTACAATTGGCGATTTGTTGTGTAAATTGTAAAACTGTCGGTAGGTTTTAAATTTTTGAAATATAGAGGTATTGCGAATTGTCAACTTTCTGACATAATTAACGACGTAACCTGTTCATTACTTGCTGCAGTTAACCCTTGTGCACTCGAAGATCTTTTTGCTATAGGAAAGCAGCCAACCTTGCTACTTGATTATTCTAAAAAATTAAGATTTATTGCCTTGTAAAATTGATACTTAGTAATTGCTAAAAATTTGGCGAAATTTCAGCATAGAAATAAATCATACATATTAGGTTGTCCGGAAAGTTCCTTTTGTAATTTAAACCGTCGTATCTCTGTTTCTAATTGACATAGTAACAAAAGTTAAACGATACTTTCCTCGACAGTTAAAGGTGAATCCAATGCACTGCTCAAATTTTTCGTAAGATGAACAGGGATGGATATAAGTGTCGAACTATGTTCTCTGCATTGGAGCGAGGATGTTGAATTTTTCGTGGCAGCGCTCCACCGCAGAAAATATAGTTCGCCTTAGAAGCAATTTCAGGGGTGCGTCGGATTTATCTTCGAATAACGAGTAAAATACCTTTCGTTTCTTGTCGCTATCTCAATTAGAAACAGAGATACGTCAGTTTGAATCTTTTCTTAAATTACGAAACGAACTTTCCAACATATTGACAAACATAACTATTTCATTTCAATTTTTTATACAAGATCATGTAACACTGCATTAGAAGTTGGTTCTTTCGAACTGTTTAGACCCTTACGGGAGCCCCGTAGACCAGTTCTCTGAAATATCAGCTTCAAGAGAGCCTCGATTAATTATTTACCAAACGGTGAACAACAATCTCGCTTCTCAGTCGTCGCTCCAACGCAAAGGGTTAATATCGATTACCCCTACTACGACATTCACCCCAATCTTTATCGAAACCCAGTACTTACGTCGCCCCGAAAATTGACAAAATTAGACGCGGAAGAACGCACGATCCCTGAAACCGAAAAACCGATTCACCGTGCCGAAACATCGATCGTCGGATAATTTCGTTTCAAGGGTAGTGAAAAAATGATGATTTCCCCTCGAACCTCCGGACGGCAATTACGTTGGCGTGTGTGTACGTGCCGCTAACGTATTAACAAAAGCAGTGATCCGAGTTGCGGGCACGAAGGGGAGTAAACCTTTCGCAGGAATCTAATAGAGTTATCGTCGGAGTCCGAGGATTACTGGAAAATACGTCAGACCGGCTAGAGCTGGCGCTGCATTGCGGTGCACCCTACACACACACACGCGCGCTCGCGTTTACGCGTACACACGCACACGAGGCATCTATGACCGTCGCGCGCGCGTGTGTGTGTGTGTAGAAACGATGCAACGGCGGATACGTGAGGGTGGTTTGCTCGTCGGTGAGGGTTTTATCGGCGGATTAGCATTGCTTTACATAGTTTCGAACAGGTTTGCATAGGTTTCAGACCGCCGCCTGCCACATGCCGCAGAGAAGCGAGTGGAAGCTCAACGCAATCCGCAACCGATTTTCAGTCGTTCTAGTCGGAATCTTCTAATCTGGCCATCGAAACCTCCGACCTGCCGGGGACTTCCTTATTACGTGATGCATAATATTCGCGTCTTTGAAGCCAACTAGCTGGGCTGCGCGGCCTCGGATTACCGCGGGTGCAGCTTGGCGACGGTGAACGATCGTGGAAACGAATAGCGGGGAAGATCTTTGCGTGTGTAGTAGGTTGCTTTTTGCTGCTAGATTTATCGCGAAACTCTGTCGTTTAGGGGTGTAGAAATGAACTATTTGCGATCGAGAGCTACCGGGAAAATGGCGAAAGGTCGTCGACAGTATTGGAGATTATTTGGATGAGTGGTCTGTTTTCATTACTTTTTTTTTTTTAATGAAACTGAAAGAATTCGATTGTAGCGTAATAGGAATTTAACCCTTTCGCGACTAGCGCCGGTTATATCCGGCATTCATTAAATGCTTCACACTGGCTAGCGCCGGTTATATCCGGCATCCA
>NW_017100242.1:4098070-4112653 GCF_001263275.1 Habropoda laboriosa
TTATCCCGAAATTTTTCTTAACATATTGATGAGATTTTTCTGATGAAAATGATATCAAACACGATATAATTTGAACAGCATTTACTTATTAACACGTTCACTGTCTGGCGTGACAAAATTTCGGGATAAAAAAACGTAAAATTAAAAAAGTTGGTATTTAAATCGCTTGGTTGCCTCGACTCACGTTTCATCCTTATCTTTTATTCGCTGTCCTTGTCTACGTTCGGCAAACTACAAAGGCGGGTGCGAGGCTCGAAAACGTAGTCCCTGACTCTACAAGTGTCAGGTTTAGATTCCTTGCGGACTGACACTTGTGGAGACATTACTGTACCTTTAAAAATCCGTGATATTGAAATTAAAGATTTCCGAATTATGTCGTGATTATACTCATTTTCACCGGAAATATCTCACCAATTCATTGACACCACTTTCATTAAGATAGTACGAAAATTATAGAAATTAAAATTTTTTATATCGATTGATCCACTGCAACGAATTCGACATCCTTCAGAGAAATGTATTCAGAAAATTTTTAACTGCCACATTTTCTAACTTAAGTATTGCAGTAGTAGTGCAGCTAATTGAAAAAAAAAATATTTCCAATGAAAATTCAGTAATATTAAAGCAATTTTTAATAAAAGTGTCCAATAAATTAAATTCTTCTAACTCTACATTTTCAGCAATCGCTACGCCACGCGCTAAACATTTCCAAAAGTTTCTTTTTGTTTTTTTTTTCTCTTCGTTAAAGTAAACAGACAGTCGCTTATGCCGGAGCCAGCACGTCCCCTGTCAGGCCGATATTTTTCCCGGAGTATGTTTTTCTTTCAAAGCGGCAGACAGGAACAAGCCAATGAAGAAGGTACTCGACCTCGCTAGTACCACAGTTGTTGGCCGCTTGGCGAGGAAACAACAGTGCCACTTAGCCGGCTGAGCTTTAATGTTTATGCGTAAGAAAGTTCAAGAAGGTCTCAAGTTTTAAACGCTTTCTTCGTTAATGTTTCAACTAAAGCTCTCGTAACTTTTCTGTGTACGCGACCGCGCCATTTCTGTGTTCCCTTTAGAAATAAAGTCGCGAAAAATATTCGCCCGGTTTTAACCGCGGCCCGCACCCCTAAATCTTAATGACGTCGTTATGTAACAGCCACAGTTCTCCGAGCTGAAAACTTTCAACCGTTTAATTAAAGAAGACTGCAACATCGAGATTCGCGGGCTGGTTAATAAAACTTTCAGTGCCGGAGAAATGAACCGGCCAATTTTTATGTTGACCAACGGTTGTTGTTCGTTTCAGAAACTTTCTCGAGTTAGATAAATAGCAAATTCAGGATTGTACCGAATTTTTCGACTTCCTTGCTACGAGATTCTCTCAGTTCTCGTATAAACGATTTGTTAGAAAGAAAATTTTTATTAGATTCATTCGTAGAGTAGGTTAGTTCACTATGTGAATACACGTGAGTGACTTTTAAACATAGCAAGCACCTCACGTTGCAGGTTTAAAGCTTCAACCCAAAGGTTTACGACGTGGACACCGAACTCTGCTATTTTTTAAAAACTCTTGTTCTAAAAGTTTCACGTTGCATGCAAAGTTTTTAAGCCAGATTCCCAGGACCGTAAAGTGTCCATAGACGCAGAAACGCTGCGTTTCTGCAGTTCGTATGCCTCGACGGTGTCTTGTTTCTGCGTACTCAATAGCGATTGAGGTGTCGCAAAGTCGTGACGTGATGCTGAGGCAATTAGCTCATGCTGGAGCCATACTCGCCCTTAGGTCTAACTCACCTTTAAGGCGCTATACCACTAGCCTACCGTGTCAGAACTTCCACAACGTACTAATCCAAAATAAATTAATAAACACACTTAGCAATTTTGTATTAGTTAAGAATTAACTTTTGTACGTAGTAAAAGATCGACTAACGTGGAAATGTCATTAGATACGCCTAGTTGACATGAGAACGAAACATCAAAGATAAAAGCTTTTCGCTCATTTGTCATCGAGTTATGTTGACCATAGTCACCGAGCTTTGCACGCTTTTTGTCACGACAGAAGAGAATAACGCTTCAGCCTGTATGATTAAATAGATAGTTCCCGCGTTCAAGTTGCCTAGTTAATATCCTCTTAAACAAGTTTCTTACGACGAACCGTGCTTGATCGTCGAAATTATCTCGATATAAACGATCACTTGCCTGAATCTATTATTCCTCCGTTTGAAAGTACGTGACATTCGGAAAATTGTCTGACACTTGTGACGTGCAGTACGAACGAATATCGCGATATGCCATCTCTGTTACAGATTAATATCGCAAAGCCCAGGTCTCGTAGTTGATAGAAGTATTGGAGATCTAACGCGACGGGTGATTGCTAACCGAATTTGATATTACCGTAGTGCAGACTTGTGGTGGATGCGGAATTTCGTTATAATTTGCGATAGAATGCGGCGTTAGAATTTCTCTTAGGTGGAATGTGGAAATTCATTTTTGCACGGAGTCGGCGTGATTAGGGAAGTGTTGGAAGCGTTAAATTGTTGGATTTTTCAGATAATAAAAGAAGCTATATACTACACCTACAATTGGCGATTTGTTGTGTAAATTGTAAAACTGTCGGTAGGTTTTAAATTTTTGAAATATAGAGGTATTGCGAATTGTCAACTTTCTGACATAATTAACGACGTAACCTGTTCATTACTTGCTGCAGTTAACCCTTGTGCACTCGAAGATCTTTTTGCTACAGGAAAGCAGCAAACCTTGCTACTTGATTATTCTAAAAAATTAAGATTTATTGCCTTGTAAAATTGATACTTAGTAATTGCTAAAAATTTGGCGAAATTTCAGCATAGAAATAAATCATACATATTAGGTTGTCCGGAAAGTTCCTTTTGTAATTTAAACCGTCGTATCTCTGTTTCTAATTGACATAGTAACAAAAGTTAAACGATACTTTCCTCGACAGTTAAAGGTGAATCCAATGCACTGCTCAAATTTTTCGTAAGATGAACAGGGATGGATATAAGTGTCGAACTATGTTCTCTGCATTGGAGCGAGGATGTTGAATTTTTCGTGGCAGCGCTCCACCGCAGAAAATATAGTTCGCCTTAGAAGCAATTTCAGGGGTGCGTCGGATTTATCTTCGAATAACGAGTAAAATACCTTTCGTTTCTTGTCGCTATCTCAATTAGAAACAGAGATACGTCAGTTTGAATCTTTTCTTAAATTACGAAACGAACTTTCCAACATATTGACAAACATAACTATTTCATTTCAATTTTTTATACAAGATCATGTAACACTGCATTAGAAGTTGGTTCTTTCGAACTGTTTAGACCCTTACGGGAGCCCCGTAGACCAGTTCTCTGAAATATCAGCTTCAAGAGAGCCTCGATTAATTATTTACCAAACGGTGAACAACAATCTCGCTTCTCAGTCGTCGCTCCAACGCAAAGGGTTAATATCGATTACCCCTACTACGACATTCACCCCAATCTTTATCGAAACCCAGTACTTACGTCGCCCCGAAAATTGACAAAATTAGACGCGGAAGAACGCACGATCCCTGAAACCGAAAAACCGATTCACCGTGCCGAAACATCGATCGTCGGATAATTTCGTTTCAAGGGTAGTGAAAAAATGATGATTTCCCCTCGAACCTCCGGACGGCAATTACGTTGGCGTGTGTGTACGTGCCGCTAACGTATTAACAAAAGCAGTGATCCGAGTTGCGGGCACGAAGGGGAGTAAACCTTTCGCAGGAATCTAATAGAGTTATCGTCGGAGTCCGAGGATTACTGGAAAATACGTCAGACCGGCTAGAGCTGGCGCTGCATTGCGGTGCACCCTACACACACACACGCGCGCTCGCGTTTACGCGTACACACGCACACGAGGCATCTATGACCGTCGCGCGCGCGTGTGTGTGTGTGTAGAAACGATGCAACGGCGGATACGTGAGGGTGGTTTGCTCGTCGGTGAGGGTTTTATCGGCGGATTAGCATTGCTTTACATAGTTTCGAACAGGTTTGCATAGGTTTCAGACCGCCGCCTGCCACATGCCGCAGAGAAGCGAGTGGAAGCTCAACGCAATCCGCAACCGATTTTCAGTCGTTCTAGTCGGAATCTTCTAATCTGGCCATCGAAACCTCCGACCTGCCGGGGACTTCCTTATTACGTGATGCATAATATTCGCGTCTTTGAAGCCAACTAGCTGGGCTGCGCGGCCTCGGATTACCGCGGGTGCAGCTTGGCGACGGTGAACGATCGTGGAAACGAATAGCGGGGAAGATCTTTGCGTGTGTAGTAGGTTGCTTTTTGCTGCTAGATTTATCGCGAAACTCTGTCGTTTAGGGGTGTAGAAATGAACTATTTGCGATCGAGAGCTACCGGGAAAATGGCGAAAGGTCGTCGACAGTATTGGAGATTATTTGGATGAGTGGTCTGTTTTCATTACTTTTTTTTTTTTAATGAAACTGAAAGAATTCGATTGTAGCGTAATAGGAATTTAACCCTTTCGCGACTAGCGCCGGTTATATCCGGCATTCATTAAATGCTTCACATTGGCTAACGCCGGTTATATCCGGCATCCATTAAACGCGTCGCATTGGCTCGCGCCTCGACAACTCGAAGCGAAGATTTATTTTCAAATACAGAACAAGGTCTCAACAGTATTTCCTTTATCCGATACACCCTTAAGTCCTCTGCTGTTCCAACGAGAAAAAACGCGAGACACTCTTAACGTGTATGGTGCGCATTAATGGCACGACGACCCGTTCGTTAGTGGCGTACTGATGGCTAGTTCCGCCATCGCGAAAGGGTTAATATAGATGAAACGGGTACCAATCTGTGTTCAATATTGAAACCCTGAGTAAAAGGGCAAAATAAACTTAACTAGTAAAGTTTAGACAGTACATGCTCTTAGGCATACTCATAGGTATATCTCCTAGTAGATTCCAAGGTAACGGAGATAACGAATAATTCACATCGTTTTTTACATCGAAAATGCCAATCGAGTGAAATTCATTCCGTTTAATAAAAATTCGTTGATCAAACTTAACCTACTCCAAACACATTCAATACCCGTAAACAGCCTAAAGGAAGTCAATATAGGTGAAACTAGAATTAACCGTGTGTGTCCATTGATAGAAGGTTGTAAATTTTCACGTTAGTTCCCAAAAGTTCGACAGTAACATGTCTCGTTTTTCCCTCGGAAAAAGGTGAAATTTCCTTGGAATCGACGTGATCTTAATTTCAAAAATAGCCCCTTTGGAACCGTCCGTGTCATAAATCGCCGCGCCAACAAAGCTTTTAGCCCTTTTCGCACACAAAGACCGCGGGGCTAGGTCAATAACTGGAAACACCGGGTCGAGTCGCGCATCTCAATCCGTAACGACTCCCAAAGCAATAAATATGGAGGACAATGGATATTAATTAGAGTGTATTTTAATAGGGGAACAATTATGAAAGTGGGTCATGCGCAGGTGGGCGGGAAGAGAAGAGCGCGGCGCCATTCATGCCGCAAAAGGGGAAGAATAGCACGTGGCAGTTTTGCACGGTGGCTTCCATTACCTATCGTTAGCAGAGTATAATAGCAGTTCCTTTAATTAGATGTGCAGCGCCATGCTTTTGTTCTCGCAAAAAAGGAGCAGCTCCAGAAGGGTGAGGAAGGGTAATTTCTTTCCTCGTAGTTGTAGCTTTGATGATGAACCGACGTGTCTTACGAGGAGTGCTCAATTTTAGAGGAACATTCAGATGGTCGTACCTTGATTGTTAATTCACCGAAGTACAGGTTTCAGTGCTCACTTTGAACATTTGTCTCGATGGTTCGTCGTGTTTGTAAATGGAAAATATTTACTTCAAAGTACTTCTGGTCTGTTTAACACGTTCAGGACGGTGTGACCCACCGGTGGGTCATTCAAAATGATGGCAAAAAGATGGTGTGATGGATCACCACATTTTCAGATTACATACTGAAAAATTAAGTATTAATGATAATACACACTTCGGTGATGAGAAACGCTGACAATAGTAAATTCGTGAGTTTCGCGTTAAAGATTGATCGTTATTTATTATTTTCTTCACAATTGACTTGAAACGCTTCCTTTTCTGATTTAAATTTTGCATTCGCGTTATTTTTAAAAATTCTCATTAACGTGTACTTAATGAATTAACTTTGTATGAGTAGCTCAGGAAGAAGTATAGATGAGTGTAATTAAAAACTACTGAGCAATTAAACGAAATAGGAAAGAGTATTTCAAGTACCGTGGAGATAAAAGGAGAACTGTACGGATAGCTGCTCGATAAATTCGTATTACAGAAACAAGTAGAACCGTTGTAAGAGCAGAGCGTAGAGTTGGAACATCGATTACGGAGGGTGGTTCCAACATCTCCGCAAACAAGAACATACACACACAGGAGGAACAAAGAAATCGAGCGTGAACAGAGAAGGATAAATGACCGTGGAAAATATGAATCGTCGAAGTGAGAAACAAGAAACAAGGCGAAGGGAAAATAGATAGGAGGCAGCTGAACGAGAAAACATTTGAATAGAGATGTCTCTTCCGTTCATTTCGCCATACTTTCCCCCGGCTGTCTTTCGTAGAATGCCTCGATACCGAGCACCAGTCTCGAAGTAAATTAAGACAGAAGGGATTGAAACTTTAATTGCATGCAACTGGATCCACCCCTGCGAGAGCTCTTCGTCTCTCCCCTTCGATCCCTCGGCGTTTTTCGTTCTTGCTTATGCTGTCTGGAGTGAATCAACTGAATCCTTAGGCCGATCGAAACTCTGAATCTGGGGAGTTGAGAGGAAATGGAAGAATCGAGAGGGTGAAGAGGGGACAGGTAACGAGTGGATGGGGATACAAAGGTGAGAAATAGCGAGATAGATAAGAGGGGAGAATAAGTGGGGGAAAAGGGAAAGAAACGTGTGAAGGAAAAGGAAAGGAGAGTTAAATGAGGAAAGAAAGGGATAAAATAAAAGAGTGCAGAAAGGGATAAAATAAAATAAGATAAAGGGACAAGGAAATTATAGAGTAAAATGAATGAGAATAGAGAAAGGTGCATCAGAGAGTGTAGAAAGGGGCGAAATCGAAGAAGGAAGATAGAGGTTCTAGAGATAATGGGAGAAGAAGGTTATAGAGTAAAGTAAAGGAGAAAAGAGGAAGGTGCAACAGAGAGTGCAGAAATAGAAGAAGGAAGATAGAGGTTCTAGAGATAATGGGAGAAGAAGGTTATAGAGTAAAGTAAATGAGAATAGAGGAAAGTGCAACAGTGCAGAAAACGGTGGAATAGAAGAAGGAAGACAGAGGTTCTAGAGATAAAGGGAGAAGGAGGTCATAGAGTAAAGTAAAGGAGAAAGGAGGAAGGTGCAATAGAAGAAGGAAGATAGAGCTTCCAGAGATAAAGGGAGAAGGAGGTTATAGAGTAAAATGAGCGAAATAGAGGAAGGTGCAACAGAGAGTGCAGACAGGGGTGAAATAGAAGAAGGAAGATAAAGGGAGAAGAAGGTCATTGAGTAAAGTAAGGAGAATAGAGGAAGGTGCAATAGAAGAAGGAAGATAGAGCTTCCAGAGATAAAGGGAGAAGGAGGTTATAGAGTAGAATGAGTAAAATAGAGGAAGGTGCAACAGAGAGTGCAGACAGGGGTGAAATAGAAGAAGGAAGATAAAGGAAGATAGAGGTTATACGGATAAAGGGAGAAAGGGAAAGTGAAAGAGGAGGAGAATGAGACTTAGAGACAGAGGGAGAAAGGGTTAAGGAGTATGCTAGTAATGTTGAAGAAAGGAATTTGATAGGGTTCGATAGAGGGTGAGAGGATTCGAGCGCGCACGTAATGAGAATGAAACCAGAATTATACAAATGCCGGATATCCGATGTAAAGGCCAAATAGTCGAGTGTTCTTCGCGGAACTGCTCCCTTAGTCAATAGATATCCAGGATTTCCTGAATTTAATGTAAATTACCTTGTGCTCTGTTCGCGAAACGGCGATCTATCGTTAAGCTTCTGCAAATAAAACCCCTTTTTCTGCTAACCCCCGTCTCGTTTCTTATTCTCTTCCTTTTCTCGCGGGAGTGACGGATACGCGAATGTTAAGCAGGAAAAAGTGGAGGACGAGGGTGGAAAAGAGATTACGCGAAGAGCAGAGACAAAGTGTGCGTTAGAAGAGATTCTGGTTGTGAAAAAAGGGAGTGTACTTGAAAATGTCTGAACGGCGATTTTCGATGTTACGGTAAACGCGAAACGCGATATTGTTGACTGTTCGTCGATGTTCCTACATTGCGGCGAGGCTGCAATAGAACATAACGGGTGTTAGGCGGTAATCCTGTTTACTTAATGCACGAAATGACGCGTGATTAAACGTGGCGAGAACAACAATACGTATGAATGTCGATGAAACGTAATTGCAGGATAAAGGAATTCCACCGCGTTTTTCATCCGTTCGTGTTAAATCATTTTTTATTAAACAAATTTCGCATGGACCACGAACTGAAATTTAAAAAAGTATATACACTACCGGCCAAAAGTTTGGAATCACCTCCCACTTTTCATCAATATTAAATCTGCTGCTAAGTTTTTCTAGATTTGAAGTTTATCTCAATTCTACATTTATCAATTTATCTCGTATCAATTGATTCGAATGATAAAAAATTTCGCTGACATTTTTCTGGAAATTTTTGTGTAAATCTCGATGCTCAGTGATTCCAAACTTTTGGCCGGTAGTGTACGTACGATGCATAGGAAAAAATAAATAAAGGGAAGTGATATTTTCTAAGTACGAGTTAATCGTTCAACGAAGGCGTGGAAATATATAACTTCACTTTTTCACGTGTCACTGTCAGATATACAAACTGTCACACAAGAGTGCACCAGCAATATCCTGGCAATGATGCATACAGATCGAAAGTATGTATACGTTTATCGCGACGTCGGAGAAACTTTGTCCACTTGGAATATTTGCGTTATTTGCAGTAATATGGAAAAATGTTACATACAAAATTTGCATAACATAGAGAGGAGTATAACGTTGATGTAAATACTTTTAATCTTCGCCAAAGAGTTTTGCTAAGCATTGTTAAATCCTCTTCTTTCGATTCTTCCAACGAGGTGAAAAGGTAACCACGAGGTCGGTTGTGTCAGAGCATTTCCAAACGTTCACCCTGTTCTTCCCTATGGCGAATAATGCAATCAATCCATTCCTCGACTCTCGCGAATAATCGCAACTTGATCGATGATCACTGATGAGAAGCAGTTTCATGCGTGCCGCGTTTGCATGCCTGACAAATTAATTGCTATATACCGATTGCGCGAAATACTCGTATTTGTGCAAGCAAAATGCATGTTCCATATGTTGCGTTCATTATTACTCGAAACCAACGTATCGCCTCTTACTGATAGATTTCAACCCTTATATTTCCTCGTACGGCCGGAAAGATGGAGTTTCGAGCCGCTCAGACAGCTATTAGAATTGTACAAAGATCAGTAGCGCAAAAATTATGGATTTTTTGGTTTCTTCATCTTATTATACAAAGTGCTAAAGTTTGGATCTTAGCGTACACAAAAGGTTTACGGTCGTGATTGATTAAATGGATCTTTTATGTGGGGCGGTCTAACGCAGCGGTAGCTAGACAAAAGCTACCGAAAGACGACGGCCGTGCGAGAGCGGTGTGTTGGTCGAGGCGCGAGACAAGCGAAGGAGGCAGTCGTTTTAGTATCTTGCATTTTGTCTTTCTATTTGTTTTATTAAATCTTACAACGTTGACCCGTTGTTGCTCCCTTCTCTCTGTTCACATCCTACATTTATGATCAGTTTTATCGCTTTTTTGGGTTCGTTATTCCTTTTAATGTTGTTCGGGGATGGTTTTGAAAGCGTTGAAGAATGATATATTGAGGATTTTGTACGATTACGAGGACTTTCGCTTCACGAAACAGCCTTAAATAGATTTGCAGAGTGATTATGTATGCGATATGATTTTTTTAAATTTATCAAACTCACGAAAAGTCTATTCGATAGAACTATAGAGAATTTTGAGAACCCGAACGATTTTGTAAACCTAAATAAGCAATTTTTTTATGAAATAAATATTGCACAAAATGAGCGACGGAGGTAATTTACATATTTACAACGTATAACATTGGCATTTGTCGATGTAAACATAATAATCTTTAAACAAATTAATTTTTCGTTCGTATAATTTCGAGGGTATTACAGTAGAATCACCTTCGCTCCATATAATTACTTGTAACTACCACGAAGTTTGTTCTTGCGAGGTTTCCTGTCCTTATTAAGTGCTTCCGGTTTTGCAATAAAACTTTGGAACACATCAAGGTATTTAAAATAGTAGAAAGTTTACGAAAATCGAGTTTGTCGAGATTGCATAATTTCGAAGGTATAACGACGTTAAGTTATTTATCAAATATGTAAAACGATGTTGTTTATTATATGTGCAGTTTATTATATGTAAATAATTAATACGTTGTTAATTAATATTAATTAATATTAACAACCTCTGTGCGTGAATTGTAAAATTCGTTAAATATTACTAGCTTCCAATAAAGTTCTCGACGTTAGTAAAATAATTCCGTGCTCGATAAAATTTCTTCGAAAAAATGGACGCAATATTTATATTCGAAGAGATGAATTCATCGTAGATTTGATTACTGAATTCAATATTTGTCGAAATATTACCGATCTCTCCGTATCAGAATCCAATTTTATTAATCAGAAATGCGATCTATAAAAACATACCGCGGCCGTACGCATGAACGGGAAACATTCTCTGTGGTATTAGTGTGCTTTGATTCGTCGTGAATTCGCCGCGAATAGAATCGTATTAATCTGCGTCTCTTCGATGTTATTCACTTTTTCAAAATGCTCGAAATTTGATTACATAAAAACGTATGAATGCATACAGAAAACATTAATATAAATAATCTAGTCGCGAGAAATTTTTGCAATTTCTGCCTCTCGATCGATCCATCCATGTCCATTGCGTGTAACTAATGAAAATATTTATTAATCGAGTTGAAACCACCTACCCGGGATTTACCTTAAAATAATGCCTGCAGCTGGAAACTTCTTTCCCCAATTTTCTGTTTAACTCATATAGGAAAAGTATGATAATATTTAAATAAATCCAATTTCCATGCATATCAGACGATTTAAAAATGACATATTATTCCTATATAAAAGACAAGTATTTCTTTCATGTAATAACTTTGCTTGCTGTGCTTTCGTACTCACAGGTAGTTAACACCTAAGTTCGGTTTCCGGTAAAATTCACCCGAACAGTAAATGATTATCTCGTGCAAAATAGCACCAAACACATCTTTCTTCGCTCGACTCATTCTTCCAGTCACTAAATTTCATACAAATCAGGTATTTTCTCGAAAAGTTATTCAATGTCAAAGGTCAATTTCGGGTCAAATTGACCCGAACGGTACAAACGTGCCAAAAATTATTATCTCGTACCTAATAGCACCGAACACATTTTTCTTAGCTCGACACATTCCTCCGGTAGTATCGAACAATGTCGCTAAATTTCATCTAAATCAGGTATTTTCGGAAAAAGTTATTCATCGTCAAAGTTCGATTTCGGGTGAAATTGACCCGAACAGTGCACGAGGGTTAATAGGTCATCGCGTATCCTAATTACGGTCGACCTATCTGAAGATCTAAGCCTCGTACATTTTTCAGCGTTCAACACGAGCACCTACTTGCACACCGCCGGGCTTTCCTTCTCGTCTTAACGGATCTCGCTTTTCGTTTCGCGGTGTGCACGAGTAAACGGAGCAACGCTGCGAGTGAAACTTTTGTCGTGCTCGAAAGCCAATTTAATCTTCGCCTTTTGGCGGCGTGCATCCTTTTGTAATAAGTTCGCGTGCTGGGGCAAAAATGCGATGACGCGAACAAAGAGAAACAGATAGGTAGACGAAGACAGGGGGTGAAGCTTCAAAGAAGGAAAACATCACTGGCCGGAATTAGAGATCGTCGGAATTTTATTTCTTACAGCCGTCTTTTCTTTCTCATTTACCTAAACGTTTCCCTTTTTTCTCTCTCGCTTTTTCTTTCTTTTCGTCTGTTGCGCGACCCTCTAGAGCGGGCTAAAAGCACTTCCGTGATATTAACGAATTAGTTTTAGCGCGGCGAGTACGAACGCGTTTTTGCTGCTTGAAAAAATAAGAGAAATTCGAGGAGCCTGGGTTTCCGCTCTTCGTAAGAAGGACTGAGAAATGCGAGTTTTAGCGTGAAACGAGCATGGACGCGATTTTGTCTCGCTGTCTACCTCCAACTTACCGTCGTCCACTTACAAATATGATTTCCCTCTTGTCTTTTGCTTTTCCTCGCGTAGAACGCGGCGAGCAGAGAACCGAGGGACGTACAAAAGTGGGAAGAAAAGTAAATTTTTCTCTTTTGATGTTGATACACGATGGTTTCGGTATTGTTCAACCCTCGAACAGCGAATGGCGCGCTGTCGGGTCAAATATGACCCAAAACTAAAATCTCTTACCCAAACGAAACGATTTCTTTTTTCATTTCACTAGACATTATTTTGTTCCTTTTTAAAGCGTGGTTCCACAGTTGGCAAAATTGTTTACTCGAATAACGATTAAAAGATGAGGAATAAAGTCTCGATGTTTATTCGTGAATAATTTCTTTTTCTGGAATAAAATCGTTATTCACGAATAAATCCTGTATCTTTATTCGAAATAACTCCACGAGGGGTAAGCATTGCGAATAAGGGATATCGTTTTACATTTTTGGGTTGGAACCCGAAGGATAGCATGTGGTAAGGGGAAACCCCATTAGTGACTACATATATAGTGTTTCCTTTAACTCGAGCTTTTGCATGGGTACCTGGGTATTAATTCAAGATTTTTTATCATTATTCCGTTTGTAAGGTAATATACACTGTTGCACAAATATGCAACCATTAATTTCAAATTTTCTACAATTTAAAATTACGGATTTTCTTTAACACAAATGTGGAAGAATCCAATAATTCCCAAAGAAAACTTTCAGAAGGTAAAAAAGCTTCCATGTATGGTAGTTAAAAATTAAACAAAATTATTCTACACCACTTGTATGCAAATTTCACAGTTCTGCACAGTTATCGGTAGATTAAAAAACGCCTGATTTGATCACCGTTTGTCTTTTTCTATTAAGCGTGCGTTCTAACTGTACTTCTAATAATTCTTAATACGCCAGGCGTATAAGAAAACGTTCGTTAATCGCTACTTCAACAGATAGAAGAAGGGAAGAACCTTTGAACATGTGGCGGTGAAAGGTCCTTTCGAAAAGGACTTCAAACGTAGACGAAGGACGGTGCCTAGGTTGGGCTTCGGTTCGGACTCAGTGTTAAGAAACTGCAGGATGGTAGAGAAACAGGGGAAATGTTTGAGAGCTGGTGAAGGAAAGGAGAAGTGCCGTCTATACCCGCAAAGGAGACGTCTGCTCTTTGCAGAAGGTTCTTTTCGAGCTTAATGCACCGGAAGAACTGAAACTATACCAAAAAACAGCCTCTGCTTATAGTGTAATACGTCAGCTGGGCTGAACCAATTAGGGTGGACCAGGTTCGAACATTTCGGAGGTGATATTTTTTTAATAATTATATAAAATAGAGCCCATCTCGCCGATTTCAATCACGTAGACATATATTATAAAGGTCAATGACCTGAGCAATTTCGTGTGTACGAAAGGTGAATGTGGGACAAGACGGTAACGCTAAGGAGATGCGTAAAGAAAACGGAATATATGAAACATTTTTAGAATCAAATTCAAAATTAAAAAAAAATTAAAAATATTCATCTTCAAATTTGAACGACAAAACTAAGATCACAGGAATTAGAAACTCAACCCTTTCGTTACTATTGGCTCCTATAGGCGTTTTGAAAATTTGCTCCCGCTATATAATTTTATCCCTAAGCACTTCCATCTTGACATAATAAACGGAATTTTAAAGCGACACGGCCAAAATTACAAATGTCGCAGCCGAGTTAAAAATTTACCGTCTGTCAAACTCGTTACGTGTTAAAATCCACCGTAGCGAAAGGGTTAAATAAACATCTTTTTCTTAATTTTCTGAATTTTCTGATTGGACTGTTACGTAGACGAGATGAAGTACGTGAATGAATGCAACGAATCCTAGAAATAATATCGAAGATACCTCGATTTTCTGTAATAGAGAACCACTAGCTACGCAACCAAGGAACGTATATAATTGGAAGTAGTAAAGAAGTTGGTGCACAACGCGAAAAAAAGAAGAAAGAACGAATGAATTTATCTCTTCAGGGGACCAGGAATTCGTCTTCGTCTTTCGTCCTACGTTCCACGCTTTTCTTCCTGCTGCTCGACTTTTCAATCTAGCATCTTGGCGTTCTTCATGCGTTCTCGCTGGCCTGTTCGCGCTGTGAAAAGCTTACTTGCTTACTCGAGGAAGAGACGAGAGGTCGCCTTTTCTACGCTACTTAAACTCTGGCCACGCTTTTCTCGCCTCAGTGCTTCAAATGGAATATCAGTTTATGCGCGAAATCTCCCTCGTGCTTCTTTTTTCCCTCGGCTGAAGCTTCTTCTTTGTTCATGAACGGTTCGTCGTTGACTCGTGT
>NW_017100242.1:4112690-4119492 GCF_001263275.1 Habropoda laboriosa
GGTAGGTATTTTTTTTTTTTTTTTTTTATGTGAACTGAAAGTGTCCCGGGTGAGAGAATTTTGTGTGACCTTACCGACGAGGGATTTTTCTCATTCTGAGGTATTGTGTAGTATGGGGGGTTCTTAACAGATTGGTATTAATCGTCGTTATTGTCGATGCTTGATCTTTCGTATAGTGTTTGTAAACATTTCTTTATATTGGATCTAACGATGCCGGAACGAGCGAGTCGTTAATAGCCTTTTGCGATCTTCCTGTAGGTACTTTTCACAATTTACGCCACCGATGAGAAGTTTGAGATGATCTTGATTTACGGAGATTGTGGGACTTTTGGAACATGGACTTTTTATTCTGCCCACCGTATCCCTTATATTTCCACTTTTTAAGACTACAATTTGTTTCAGTGTCTACAGAATTTTCTGAAAAGTAAAAAATTTGCCAATTTGGACGTCTTAAAAATCTACTTGCACCAGTTTATCGCCTAAATGTAAAGAAAATTCTAGAATCTTCCTGAAAGCTGCCTAAAAAAATGGCAAAATGTCACGGAAAAAGTGGCCAATATACTACGGAACAAATTAACTTGAAATTTCTTTAAAAGATCTCCACGAACTTATCGGAAACCCCGACATTTTAATTTCCCCTTATTCAAACAGCTCGAATTATAATTTTATCTCGCAAATTCAGGATCGAGTTATACCGAACTCATTCTTTGCAAACATACTCGACTAACGTATATTCTTTCCCCGAGAAATTGTGGCATTTTTGAAAAAGAGAAAGAAAACTAATTCTCCGCGGCTGCGTATGCTGGGAGAAAGCCAGTCGCGTTTCAACGTAATTACAGGCATACAGAGGCGAAGGTAAAGTGATTGTTAACAACTGTACCGTTCGTTAGGGCAATTCCGTTCTCGTTTCTCAAATGCTCGGAAATGTTAACAGTTTTTAAAGCTGGCTTACGCAGAAACGGCTAGACGAAACTCACCGTATTATACGATGGTAATGTTACCGTGGCGCGCGGTGCTTCTAAAATAAATGAAGTATTAAATTCATTCTCTCTGTCCGTTGGTCGGCTGCATATTAAAATTTCCGCTACGAGGAAATCCCCGCTGCTCCTCTGAAAAACAAAGAAACGGACCGGAGACATTCGCGAGTTCTTCGGTGTGCCCAGTTGTTCCGTCGTGGTAATTGAACACCGACGGTGCAACCGGAAGTACTCTTGTGACGCACCGATAACGCGTAAGCCAAAACTGTAGACTGAATAAAGTGAACAAGATACGATAAGGATTGGAAGGTGTGAATTTTATGTAGGAAATAAGTAATCGTGGATAATTTCAATGAACGTTTACTCCTTGTCTCTTCGTTTCCCTCCATTTTTTTGGTAATTACACTTTTCTGGAGGGATAAACGAGTTGCTTTAAAATGATTGTTATTCTGTTTATGTCTTTTTGAGGACGGTGAATAAATAAGGAAAATTTGAAACGAAATACAGTTACTACCGTTGATTTTGTTAACATTTCAGTTTTATGGAACGAACGATCTTGTTTATCAGGAAAATGGTAAAAGAAAATATTTACCACTGAATAATATTTATAATACATGATTAATAACACACAGTTTGTAACTTTCGTATGTTTCAAATTTAATAGTTATTTATATTAGAAAGTATGACAATGTTTGATAAAAATTTATATTGTAATTTGCAAAATAAAAGAAGGAAACTAATGAAATTGCTGAAATGTTAAAATGTTGAAAAACATTGTGTTGCGACCTGATGAGGACGCAACGAAGTCTCGGTTCGGCGGATTATAGTAATAAACATTAATAAATTCGTTACCAAAAATTCGTTACCATTCGGTCTCCCAAAAGGTCACAGTTTTCGTCGACCAATAGCCGAACACACCACGTTTTCCACCTCCATAACACAACCACCAATCAGAACCAACCTGATCCCTATATATACATCTACACACCTGAAAACAGGACATTAACAGTAAAACGAGTGCACGAGACACATCGTCAAAAAAAAAAAGAATAACCGAATTTCAACTAAACATCTATCAAACATCTACATCAACGAACCAAGTTTCAATACACCTCGAACCAGCGAGAACTATTATCAACCTGCGCCAGAACTCCTGGTCATAAGACTTGATCAAAGTCCACGACGCAACACATTGCCTTAATTATCAATGCACACTTGTACCTTTCTTCTAAAGCTATTATAAACAGGTCTACGCGTTTGCAATCCGCATTTTCGTGTCGTCAACTATTAATAGTTGATAAGCATAGACTTGTTCTTTTATGTAACTCAAGAAAGCGAAATTCATAAGCGTTAAGTAAGAGATCTGAGTAGCTATTCCATAGAGCCTGTACGACCAGTCCAACGATGTGGATAACGTTTATTCAGAAAGTTCCGACCATAATGATCATTATGAGGTGCTTATCACTTACAATGCATTTCGTACTGAAGTTCGAGAAAACTTGATTGCCTTATTTCAGAAATTATTCGACAAAGCCACGCGTAAAATTCTACGGTTAAATTCGTCTCGTTGACCCTGAAAACCTTTTTGTTTCAGACGAGAAAACAACGTATTTAATCATTTTTCTGCCACACATTTTCTGTTTTTTTATTTTTATTTAAAAGGTAACTGTATCTTCTAGAATTCTGTTGAAACATGAAGATAAGTAACAAAAATGTATTTTATCATGCTGGATTAAAAATACAACCGAGTTGAAATGGATTTTATAATTTTATTTTCGTGTCTTTTCGTTCTTACTCTTGGTACCATAAATTTCTTATTTTGTTCACAAATTAAAATTTACTACAATCGTCGTACAGCTGATAATAATAGTTCTCCGGTTCGGCAATTAAAAATACAATACAAATTGAACGCAGCATAAAATTCGTAAATTTTTCTTGTAATTCAAACCAGTTTTGAAATATTATATATTACGCACCGAATCGATATTTATATTAATTTAACATTTTCAAAATTTGCATAAACAATTTAAAAAAACATCTCCAATGATAATTTATTCCGTATGAAAAATTATTTCCGGTAAAATTATCATGCTACGCTGAAATTCCTATTCATTTAACAGTCGAATAATTATATTATGAACACTAGAAATAACGACGTATAATAAGAGCATTCCGGGAACGGTTTACTTATGTTTTTCATTACAATAAAATGAAATCGTAGCCGAGCTCTTTTTACTCGTATTGCGACCTAAACTTTAAACACTGTTTACATTCGCCGGCTTCAAGACTTTCGCAGAAGGATCACGCAATAGGTCTACAATTGTTGTGATTTTACTTACACCAATAGAAACGTCCATCTTCAAGGGCGCGCTTGTCTGCCTTGCCACAGGAATATCATGCGTTTCCTTAGTTCTGCCGTAAACGTCGAACGAAGCGACACGGTCGTGTTTCTAATCGAATTGACTCGCGTTTAGTGTTAACTTTCTCAATCGATTTCTGGTGAGTAGAAAACGTATTTCGAGTAGAGAATGCATTTTGAATCACTGTTAGTGGTAAGTTTTAAGACAGCCTAACAACGAATTGGGAAAAATAGAAATAAAAGAAAATAAGGTTAGGTTCAGTTTTATTTACCTCTCTTAACGTACAATACGAAATATTGAAGAACGAAGTGTGACTAGCTATTTTCGAAGAAAATAAAGGCGATTAGTTCTGTATTTGTGTTGTAAATTTATTAAGATTACATTATATCTGCTTTAATTCTGCCGGCGATAATTTTTCTGAATTATTTCGTAAGAAATGTTCATCGACGAACAATGGCAGTCGAGGTTATTAATAAGATTGTGTATCAGTAGGATAAATATTCTCTAATCCATCGAATGTTCTATAAATGAGATATGAAATGAATTTTTTATTCTCATACTACGTAAGTTATCGCGATAACAATAATATAATTGCGTAGTATATCGACGAACAGGTGGTCTGAAACTTGCAACTAATAATCGATAAATTATTGTCGTTCGATGATAATGAAAGGTTCAATTAGAATAAAGCATTGTATTATTTTAAAAATAATTCTATATTCCTGTCGCAATTAGATTTGACAATTATTTATTTCGAACGTAAATGTTTCCACGTTAACCTCAAAAAAAAAAAAAAAAAAAAAAAAAAAAAAAAACCTGTATTTTAAAATGAACCTAAATTACGCTGAAAGTTTAAAAGCTTCTCTGAAACAACGTATATTATATTATAAAATTTCGTATCGATTGCAGCCATCGTTAAAGAAAAATGCAGCAACAGAAATTACTACTTGACTATAAATTATTCAACAACTCGACACTTGAGCTCGATAAGAATAACAACAGTATACAACAGACGAACTGGTAAGTACAAAAATCGTTCTTTTACGATAATATTTAATATATCGCTACAATTTACGTGTATTCTTTTAAAAATCGATAAATCTTTTTACACATCGTTAATTACACATCGTTCGTTTAAAAGTGTATTCTTTCATTTACACTTGACGTATGTTACTAAAAGCATTGTTATATTAGAAATACGTAAATTTTTATATCGTCACTTCTAAACGACATTTCTCAGGAAATTGGGAGTTCGTACTGAAAGAAAAAGTTGTTTATGTTTCGAACGCGCGTGAATGTTCCCATACCTACCGGTTAGAAGGCGATAGGTTAGAAGTATCGTTTACGTTTCTGGAAATTGCAAGAAATTATTCGTGCTTGTAATCTGAATATTTTCGCTGTGATCCTTTTAAGTGAGACTTTTAGACTGTGAATTTAACAAGTAATTTCGAAATTTGAATAGAAATTTGTTGCATTTTGAGGTTAAATTGTATTTAAATTGTTAAATAAATCTTATTTCACAACATTGAAAAATATAATTATTTGAATAGAATTTTTCTTAAATAGTTAGCTAGAACTAAAAAAGTGAATATTATTATTACTGTTAAATATGTGACGAGTAGTATAGCTAGCATTACAATTCTAATTATTTGGTAGTTATACATTGAGTAAATAAAATATTTATTGAACAAAATAAATATCGAATAAAAGCATTGTCTCAAAATTAATTTTAAAAAGTTATTTCATATATAATGAAAATTATTTTATATACCAAAAGGAAAAAATACTTTTCATTAAAATTTCTTAAGCAATTAAAAACTTACGCAGAATGTAAGATATGCAATTAGACACCTACAATTGATATCGTTATGTATATGTAACGTTAAAAATTAAAAGTGCTCGTACATATATGTATTTTATATTGTCCTCTCATGTAGAATTATCTTTCCATTTGTATCGCTAAATACGCAATAAACAATATATTAAACACGTTATCAGAAATAGCATTATCTGTGATGGAATAAAAGTATCTGCACATACAGTTCACTAAAAGGCAAACATTTGTGGTGTTGCACGAAACCGAATAGAGAAAGAAATTAAAACAATGAAATAAATGAAATGTACATAACGAGGCTCAATCAGAACTTTGCTGAACTTTCCTTTCGACGTGGCTCGATTTGAGAATCGATTACACGACCGCCTTTCCTGCTCAGCTTTTTTTCCTCTGTGCTCAGCTCTTTTTAATTGGTTGCCTCTCCAAGCAGTGTCTCTACAGGCAATTAGTGCCTTGCGTAAAGTGCCCCGGTCTTCTCTCGTGATTAACGATTTTCCTGCTTCGAATTTACCATGAGTTGCTATCTGCATCGATTTCTTACTCTTACTTTTGAAAAAAATCGTTGACCGGTGAAGTGCATAGCTCGAAAGATTTCAACGTGAGCGAAATCGTCTGCTTCAGGTCCTTTGGTTCAAGTGCATTTTAATTCGCTGCTTCGCGACAGTTTTCGGTCGAAACAATTGTTCTAATTAAATATTATTACGTGCATGTTCGTTGAATTTGAAAGATTTGTTGCAGTATTATGAATTTAATTTATTTTTTTTTTCTCAGTAAATTGTATTTTATCGAAGTGTATTTTACACTTTCTTTCAGTCTACACAGGTAATTTGAAGCATATAAGACATTAGTGATGCGGTTACTTTATTACTTTTAGAAAATTGTTCAAAGGGTCCTCTCATGATTGGACAAATTTGATTTTACCAGTCGCGAAAGGTAATCGCCATTCTTTTAAATAAAAGTGTAACTTCGGAAAGTATATCAAGTTACGTCTGTAGAAGTTGAAATTATCAAAACATTTTTCAATTTGCCCATATTATCAATTTCTTTTGTTCTCTTTTATGTATAAACGTTCAAATTTTAAGTACAAACGTGCATCAATTTGCGGTCGAGGCCGTAAAGTGTTTGCCCCTTTCTTTCTGTCTCCCTTCTTCGACGTTCTCCACGAAGAGTCGTTTAACCCTTTAACGCTCACATTTTACCCAGCTCGATGTGCCAAAAATGACCAATTCTCTCTTTTTCTTTATTATTTTCTACGCGTATAGAAATAAGTTTCTCATTATTTCTTGCCGCGATGGGAAAGATAACGCAATATAGAAGGTGAAAGAAAATAATTGAAAAAATGGCACTCATTGTGTTGCGTCCCGCACACCGTGTATTCTCGTATGGAATACGGCGGGGTTGTAAGACCCGTCTCAGAATGCTTCTGCCGTAGCTGTAGGGACGCTCACCGTTGTGAAATTAATCACTTCGGCCTGGTTATAGGTGTACTGAGTTACACTTGTCTGCCCTTTACTGAAATCTTTATTTTCTACTGTATGAGTGAAAATGCCTGATGTGAATATGGTTGACTTGTGACTCGTGGTGAATGAATTGTAACTGGTATTGGATGAATTGTGACTGGTGAAGGATGA
>NW_017100242.1:4119650-4152482 GCF_001263275.1 Habropoda laboriosa
AGGTGATTGGTTGTCGGAGACAAAGGCAGAAGGGGCGAAAATCGGGGTTTTTCCCAAAAAACCGTCGATGGTCGCGAAATGCGACGCTCGCCCATTGTTCCGCGGCGGTCCTCTGATGTACCGTTGCTGTACATCGAGGGCTGTCCAAAGGACGCGGCTCAACACATTGGACGATTTGCTGTCCACGAGCGAGACACGAGCATAAGCGTTAAAGGGTTCAGAGTTTCGCGCCATAGAGCCAAGTTCGTTTCTTCTTCGTCGTTCTTTCTCTCCTCTCCGTTTCTTAATTTCTCTACTTCGAGCTGTCTGACGGTTCAATAATTCGCGCAGCTTAACGAAGTTAGTGTTACGTTAAAAATGTCTGTTAAGCTGTACGTATGCTGTAATACCTGTCGGTTCAGACTGTTAATTCACCAACTACTCGATCGAGGATCCTTGTTTGAAGTGTACAGAACTCTCGGTTTGATAGCAGTCACGTCGCACTTGTTACAGGTATCAAGATTTATAGGTAATATCGGAAAATTGTAAACTGAAGTCGAGTAACTTTGACTAACTAAAAAGTGATCTATTTTAGTTTGTCCTTGTTTCGAAACTTCAAATTCGTATTGATCACCGAATGCTGCAATTTCGACACATTGGAACCAAGTATTATCAGCTTTATCGACAAACTTTAGGGAGTAACAGGAAAAATTTGACCAGCAATCGTACACGTACCATCATTTTTCATAGATTCACCCCGAGTCCTGCCTAATTAACAGATCCAGTAAAAACGCGCGCTCTCCGTTAAATTTTAATCTATCGAACGATCTTCGCAAAAACGGAGGATGGTGAAACGCACGAACGTAGACATTAGCAACGATCCTCGGTTCGTCACAGTCGGAAAACTCGAACGCTAAAATTCTCCGTTTAATTGATTAATTAACGAACCGACTGTACCGTCCGGCCGGCTCCACCGGTCCGCATTAACGAACTTGTCGGTGTGTCGCGTAGCGAAGCGAAGAGTGGAGCTATGACATCAGCTCTCGGTTATCTCTTATTTAACACCATTGTGTCTGGCTAGGGCGAAGGGCGATAACGAATCAGTCCCTATCCCGACTATGATCCGACTAGGGAAGGAACAAAATTGAACAATGCCGCGCTCCGGGTACCCGTGAAGATCCAGTAATTGAATTACACATAGATAACCGCTTATCGCCACCCACCTTTCCGCGATTTCACTCTGTGAAAATAACTTTGGATTTTTCATTCGTTTCTATCCGATGTATCGTGGAAAGCGTGTATCGAATGAAGTAGGGGTAGTTAGTTTACTCTGGAAGATTTTTCTTATTGAACAACGCGCAGGGGATGTTAGCTTTCGTAAAGTCGGCGAAGTCGATTCTGCTGGATACGTCAGAAACGTAGGGAGACTGTTAAGATGATTGACTTTATAGCGGTTGGTTATGGAAGGAGGCAAGAGGGTAGAAAGAGAGACAAAGGGAGATCAAAGAGAGCGGAGTGAATAGAGAGCGAGAAAAATCAGAGAGTAGAAAGAGAAGAAAAGAGTGTTAACACAGTGTTAGTTAAGGCCGCTGAAAAGTAATTATAAAAATATGATTGTTGGAGTATTAACGCAAGGGCAGTAACATCTGATTAGCCTTGAATATTGAGGAAACTTGGAAAAGGTTGTTACCGCCTCAAATTTATTTTATTTGAAAATTTTCTGGTACTTCTTTAACACTAGGTTTACGAGACGCGTGATTTTGACGCTTTTCGAATTTCACTTATGCTTATTATAAGTTTCATATAAATATACAATATCACGTAGTTTCATTTTTAAGTTAATAGCGTGTAATATGTTGTTTTTTAAAGGAAACGTGCGGTTTCATTCACTCGTCAATAATTTGACGGTGAATAATAGTATAGAATAGAATAATAGTAGACGGTAGGCAGGTAATAACAAATGTCCGCAAACCTAGTGTTAAAATCGACAATGTTCCACGAGACAATTTTCATCGGTCCACGGTATGAATTTCCTATAAAAATTGGCACTTTCCGATTTATCTTCAATTACTCCAATAACGGCAGTGATTAGCGATCGTGTGGGCATCCATACCTACCTCGTTTCGTCTATAGCTGAAATTCAACCGCGTGTCTTTGACAAGAGTTCAAAATGAAATTGATACCTTCTATACGTGCGTCAGCTTTTCCGCGATATTCCGCGAATTCAACTCGTTTTCCCTCTTTGATTACTTTGATTCAAACCGACCTTTCGCCGGTAATTATCGCCGATGAACGAGAGAAGCCGTATAATAAACGCGAGCTACCCTTTGGAATGCGCGAATCTTGAACTAAAATGTAGCTCTGTACGTCTAACGAGTGTTCTTCTTTTCCTTTTTTTCTCTTTTTTCTCTCTCTCTCGTCCCGTTTGTCTTTTCATCCGTTGCGGCGTACCCAACGTGATCAGCGGGTTCTAGAGGGAGAGAGAGTATGCTGGAGGAAGGGTTGAATTTGATCCCTTGGAGATTCGAGCCCTTATGACGTGGGTTGTTTTGCCGGGGAAAATGGTGTTTTTGCGAGTCATTCGCCGTCTGCGAAATTGAAAGAATAAAACGGTTTATGAAATGGTTAATAAAATGCATAAATAATGTGCCATTTTTAGCAAGTTTTGTAAGAAATTATTTATCATGTCCACTGTTACATAGTAACATAGTAACGATAATTTTGTAAACTTTGAAGAGGACTGTCATTTTTCATTTTTTGTCAAGAGTGCCATTTTTACCAAGTTTTGTAAGAAATTATTTATTAGTTTCACTGTTACATAGTAACATAGTAACGATAATTTTGTAAATTTGGAAGAGGACTGTCATTTTTCATTTTTTGTCAAGAGTGCCATTTTTACCAAGTTTTGTAAGAAATTACTTATTAGCTTCGCTGTTACATAGTAGCACAATCACAAAAGTTTTGTAAACATTGAAGATAAAATATTTCCCAGTTTTTGTTTACAGTTTCTGAATAGCTTTTATCGTTTAATTAATTTAAGGAGATTTTTTAGTATTTTATTTTGTAATTGTTCTTCGTATCATACTCTCTCTTATTACTTTCGTTATTTACACGAGGAGATACTTCATTTTCAATCTTGGCTTCCTAGAATTTTTCACTGCCTTTAACGTTAGGCCTATTAATTTGAACAAAGTAATTTTCTTTGACAGAAGAATGGAAGCAAATTGAAAAAGGGACATTGGTATAAAAGTTATCGTAATGATACGTAATGAAATTTTCAATATTTAAAAAATTTTCAATTAAGCTGCTTCATTTCGCTAAAATTTCACTTTGATTACCATTCTCAGAGGAAAGAATTTGCTACACGATATTTCGCTTTGACTTATTTTTTAGTCTTTCTTTCAGCTTAATTATTCTCCGTGTAATACCTTCCCTTAAGAAAAAGTAAATAAATTCTTTAGAACGTCGTTAGCATAATCAATTTTTACCTTGTAAACTGACGTAAATTATTTCTAGGAGAGAATCAATTAAAAAATCTGTTAATTTGATTTCATTATCGTCTGAATGAAATGAAATTCTGTTTCGTAATTTCAATTTATTTCTTTCGTCTCGCGCGTGTTTAATTTGACAATATTTTTAAAATTGTTACTAATTTTTTTCTAAAATGCAAGGAAAAATACCTAAATCATTTGCAAGCATTTCACTAATACATCGTTTAATTTATTTTCATTTACCTTTCGAATGCAATTAATTTTCATAGGTTGATCTATTACTTATTCCTTTTGTATTAAGCAGTTTAATAAAACTTTACTAATTAACCAATAGAAAATAAGAATTATTCTCAAACGTGAGAAAAATAATTTCAACGTTACATCCAAATTATTAAGTATTTTATCTAATGCATTATTTAAGTTTAAATTAAATCGCAACTAATTATTAATTTAGCTAAACCTTCATTAAGCAATGCGTACTACCGACGAACTTCTCATCGTTGGTTATTACCACGTCCCAACATCAGTTACGAATGTATTATTAATTACAACTTGAATTAACAGAATCCATCTGATAGTTCCCTCGAAATCATCGTCGAAATACATAAACCACCCCTACATCATCATCGTTCGCTCAAATTCCCTCAAATATCAATTATCATTCCACACTACCGATATTAAAAAACAAACCTACGAACAAAAACACTGGATAATCCAAAAAAACACTTGGCGAAGAATAGCAAAGAGGGTAAAAAAAAAGCGGTGTTCTATTTACGTTCGACGGTCTCATTCACTTAGCCCCAACGAAAAGAAAACATTCAACAGCCCAGCATGATCTCTAAAGCCTAAAACACTCGAATGGCGATTAGTCCTGTACCACGGTCTCACGGTTTCCCGGTGACTTTGCGGAAGGGGCAAAAATAATCTGCCGGAGATAAAGTTTTCAAGCGTGGCTGAAACGATAATACCCCGGAGGTTAAACTGTTTCTGCCTATATCCTTAGCGCGGGTCACGATCCGCGAGGCCATACCGGCAGATTCTAAAACTGCGATTTCGCGGGGAAACGCTCGAAGCGGTGCGTGTACAGTCGTTAACCGGGCTTCCGGGGATGCGGTGTGTGCGCGGTGAATGGCTGATTCGAGAATAATTCCAACTATCTCAAGCTGCCACGCCACTTGGTAGCACGCGTGCTTTTTAATTGGTCGACGTATCCCTCCCTTTTTTTTTTTTTTCTTGTTACTGCGACCTTGCGGCGGGCGTGCGCCCCGCCATTTCCGGTCCAGAGCAACGCAGGTTCATTAGACGCCGGAGCAATGGCGCACAATGAACCGACGTTGCATTTCGCCGCGGTTGATAATGCAATTAGATGGTTCTTTGATCGCGTTGTTTTCCGAGTTTTAATGGAATACGAGTTTCTGCAGTTTGGAGTGTAGCGAAAAATGGAATAGTGATATGAATTGTTGGGAGAATGTGTAAGGTTCGTTCGGATAGAGGAATAGAACGATCGAAGTGATGGCGATATACTGTGTGTCAAGTGAGATGGGAATAATCATGTAGAAAATAAAATAAGATGTAGATAATCGAAAGCATTATTTATAAGAAATTTCATTCAAATTGATTACAATTAATTTAACTCTGCAGTGAGTGACGAAATTACAATTAAATAAAAAATTACTCTTTTTAAGTAAAGAAGTGAACTGAATATGACTAAAAGCGAAGAGGACATTGTCTGTACAGAAATTTCAAAAATTTTATTCTTCATATTCATTTATTAATTTCCATAATTTACCCAATCCCGTATTATCATAAGGAGAACGATATAATTCACCTGCGGTAAATTTACCTGAAATTGAATCTCGATCTACGCTCTTCTCTTCTCACATCACCGAACCAAGAACAACAATCTCGAACACACCAATTAGCAGCAATGAAATTTTCCGTGTAAACATAAATTTGCAGAAACAAAAAAAAGATAAAGAAACACAAAGAACGATCGATCCAAGAATCGATTGATATTCACTTGGAAGCTGTTCTCTGCGTACGCAAGATCCTCCCGGTAACTGGATCAGTAATTAAGGAACGTGAGCTTCGGGAGGGCGTTCGCCGCGGTTGCTCGCTCTTCTGCAAGAAGCTCGAGGGCTGCACGCGGTAAAAAGGGGAAGATCTGATGTTCGGGATCGCGGGCTTAATCGGTTTAATTAACGAAGAGCAGCGAGGCGGTGTTGGCGAGTGACCGTGGGGCCGGACAGCGGCGCGCGAATTTAAGCTCAGCAGAAATTCTGCCCCAATTACCGATCGGTAATTGGACGCCGCCAGGCGTATCGCTGCCGCCAACGAGCTCGCTGCGATTATCGAATCTTCGATCGCCGCGTTCCGAATGTCCGTCGAGCCTTTTTGTTAGCGGGCACACTAGCTGTCTTTACACTACGGGGCGAAATGGGACACTGCCGTTTGTAAAACAGTTCTACAATTCTCACTTTATGAATTGCGCGGCTCTGAGTAATTTTTGCCGGTTAATGACGATTTTGAACCGATCAATTTGTAACTTTCTGAGAGAAGTTTCCTGGTTGTAGACACTTCTCCGGAGAGAAAATGAGATCTAAATAGCACACTTTTGCAGTGAAACTTTCGAAAATCGGAAATTTCGTTGCTTTTTTGAAACTTGAATTTTTCATCTCCATGGTAATTACACTTGTCGCCATAAAAGAGAGTCGTAGCTTCTCTAAATTAATTTCCATTTCTCAGAATATCTCTTCGAAGTTTGGAACCTTTGCAAGATGCATCTAAAGTGCACTATGCGTAAGTTTCTGTTAACATATTGTTAATAAATGCGTTGGAATTATATCGAGATAATTTCACTCTGTTTTTTCTAAATATAAAAATAGTTAATCCTATCGATAAAACCTGAAAAATCGGTGTTACTCTTCGAAATAAAAATTCCCAATGCTCGTACCATATCCGGCTACAACCTATTAAAAGATTGAAAAAGCAAAGGTCGTTTAGCTATTAACGTTTCCTCATTACTCCGCTTCAACCACAGGATCGAAACTTTCCTCCGAAACATACAAACTTAACCACATTTGAACCAGGCCACTGGAGCAAATAGAATTATAAATGTTCCAACTCGAAAACTTGTCCACGTTTATTTCTCTTCTGGAAGATCTGAGAGAAGAAAAAAATGGAGAAACCGAAGGAATGTCCTCTGGAGATCTCTATTCCCGCGGAATATCAACGTTTATATCACTCCAGGTTCCATTTCATTTTCTCCTATTCCCTCTTCCCTTCCTGCCGGTCATTCTTTTGCTGTCGCAATTAGTTTAGCGGTAAGGTTTCTTCGTGGAAACTCGCCCTCTCCGCGCGGCGCACCCTTCTCCTCCGTGCAATTAGCGGAATCTTTAAGGCGGATCATTTGCAAGCTCCAATTTGTCGAGTTGATTTGGCGGAAAAAGATCGCTCTCCCCAGAAATCGCGACGAAGAGCGAGCAGAGAGAGAGCGGAAGAGGTGGGCGAGGGAAGATCAAGAGGGGGCGGAATATCTGGGAAAAGGTGAAGGTAGTGATACAGCAGAAATAATAGATTCATACGATAAATGGGCTATCAAACGGGACGACTAAATGAAACAGCGAAATTTGCAATCTGCGATATTTTCCTGGCCGTTTTTTTTTTCCCGATCCCACAGAAGGGAGATTAACAGAGGGGTGGATATAGAAAATAAAGAAGGTAATAGGCTCCGGTGCTCAATCAGCTATCGAAGAGAGGGATGAAGTAGATAGAGTTGGTATTGGATATAGGGCAGTTGGATATTTTTCGGTTGTTAGTTGGACCAGTTGTTTACTTACAAGGGAATATCACAGACTGCTGGTCGCCAATTTTGACGGAGCTTCGAAATAAAGAAGTTCGACGATCGGCCACGTTGAAGAGGTGAAAATCGTCTCCAGCTTTGTAGACGATAAATCTGTTTGATCGTACGACATTTGACAAACGACAAATTGAATTGCATAAGCAGATTTGAGAAGAGTCCGTCAGTTCAGTAACGTATTATTATTATTGCTTATTGGAAAAGAAGGCGGGTATGATTAGAGACAGAGAAAAATGTTCGTTAAGTATATTACGATAAAGTGATCGACGGAGGACACATATTACGATAAAGTGATTATCGAAGAGCACAGTAAAGTCTTTGAGGAAATTAAAAATCGTGGTCGTTGACATTTTAAAGCGCTTCTGTGCTTCGCAGTGAAACGAATAGATTGAAATTAACGGGGAACCTGGTATTAGTGGAGATAAGTTAGCTCGATGGGTTATTATACGGATCAAATAGGTTAATTGGACTTGAACGTTTACACCGTTGAACTTCGTCACCGTTCCAACCAAAGGAACAAACAGGGGAACAATAATATTCGACATGGAAGAGATAATTAAGTAAAAGAAGAAACAAGCTGAATCCAGTTAAAAATTCCGCAATCGATGCTTTTAGACGGTTTCGCGAGCTGCAGAAAACTACCAATGCGGGGACAGTTTAACGGAGGAAGTCGGAGGAGTTATTTGGAAAAAGGAAAGGGACGAGATCTGTGGACGATTCTAATGAAGTAAAATTCTCGATGGACGCGGAGAGAGAGAGAGAGAGGGGAAAAGAGAGGAATCGACAGAAACACAATAATGGACCGTGAGAAATATAATGAATTACGAAGTGGGCGAGGATAAAGAGACGGAAAGAAAGGTGGAGAGAATGAAGGGAGGACAGTGAGAGGGAGGGAACGCATGAATAAACGAGCAAGCTGACGAACGAGTAGAACTAACACGGACAAATCAGGTTGCTTGAAGTCGACGAGGATTTTCAGTAATTTCGTAGCGCCATCGACTGCTGAACGTGCTGCTTTTCAAGCGTTTTTTCTGCCCCCTTCGCCCCCCGGCCACCTCCGGCCACCCACTTCTATACCTCACGCTCCCTTTCTCTCTTCATTTTCGATGTCGTTTTGTCGTCTGTCTCTTCCAATCTTCGTTCGTGCTCGTTTCACGTCCTCGTAACGAACGTATTCCGCTGATCACGAATAATTTCTTTCGAGAGTCCATTAGGGGACATTTTTCCTGCTTTCTACGTAGGATCCATTTGAAACCGAAAGACTATTAAAAACTTTTATACCCGCCGAATATTTCCCGGTTAGGGGGAGAGAAAGGAGGGACGGGTATGAAAAGACGTGTCACAAGTGCTGTATCTTAATTTCGAATCGCACCATTGCCAGTCGATCCTCGGGAAATTGATATTATTCCCTTATATTACGGCTGCTTTATCTCGCGATAATCGCTGGTTTTTTTTTTTTTTTTGAGTAATTTGTCTGCTAATGGTACTCTTAGGATGATTGCCTGTGATACATTTGTGTAGAGCGTAGTTGCAATTGAATTAGTTAATCGAGTAAGTATAGGTCGTCCTGTCTACTTCGTTCGCGTCAAATATTTTATAGCGTGTCAAGTGATAAGGGACAATATTATCGACGAAAATTCTAAAAATTAAAAAATAATGCAAAAAAAACGCGAAAACACAAATTTCGATTTTTTCGTCTCTCTAGACGAGAGAACCTCCCTTAAGAGATACACCTAACGGAACGCGATCAGTGCAGAAAATACCCGCTTGAGCAAACCTGCCTCTCTAGAGCCGCGTAAAAAGATACGAAAGGACAAATTGCACGATATAGAAAGGCACAATATTAAAACCGGCCGGACGGTGAGAAGAAAGGTTAGCCGTAACACATTGGACAAGCCAAGTATTTCTCCCTCTTCGGAGTATTGTTTGCGAAGGAGATACCGCGTACATGTCCCTCCCTAATGCTTGACGGGTTTTTTCCGGGCTTTTTCTTTTTTCGGGTGTCGCCGTACAGCTGGTGGCATCGTCGTGAACGAGTGCGCGGCGAAACACACACCGTGTGTGGCGTGTACGGGGGCGAGGTTCGGCAAGTGTGCAACGACAAAGATATAGGGGTGGGATGTAGAGTAGCACGAGCATGATGGGAACGTGCGCAGAGGCGGAAGCATAGGAGACGAGAGACATCCTCATGGACGGGAGCATTCGCAGAGAAAGGGGTGAAAAACTTTTGTATGCGGCTTTCGTATCACCGGACACTACACGTGACCAGCGTAACCAGTCGAGGGTTTAAAACGTGGTCGCTCCGGGTTAGCCGTACGCTTATACTGTGTGCACGTATGGACGCCGCTGTGTGTGAGAATGTGTGCTCATACAAGGAAGGAAAATCGATGGACATTTTCGATTTTGCACGTCCCGTGCGCCTGCTGTGCCAATCCACAGGCTAGTTTGCCCCAAAGATTAGCCTCTCCTCCGCTGGTGTCTGGCCGAAATTATCCATCACCCTTTGCACACAATCCTCCACACCCTCTCTCTGCGATTTCCTACGGACCGAAGGAGCACCCGTAATGGCGATCAGTTGTCTTCCCTTTGGTTTTCTTCGTGCGCAAACATGGCACGGAAGAAAGTGAATTGGAAGTGGAGCATGATTCGAGTGAAAGGAATAGGTCTGGAGATATATTGGGACGGATTGTGCCTGTGGCTTCCTGGGTCTATTTGGACGGTGGTGTTTGTTAGATGTGTCGCGTGTCTTCAGATGGGTTAGATTTGACGAAAATTCTTGGTTATGTTGTAAAAAATATGGAAAAATTTTGGTAGCAGAAATGAAAATTATGAGTGAATCGTTTCTTTATGTTCATTTTGTTTCATCGTTTAAGTTTCTCAAGTACAGTTGGAATATTTTTATCGAAGTCTCCTGCATATTGTTGCAACCCGTCTTCAACGCGACACGAAGTAATCGGAATTCAAGTCTCGTCGCGATTCGTTCACTTGTTCAATTCATCCAGTTAGCGCGCTTCAGTCGAATAATAATTATTAAAATTCAAAATTATCACAGCGTTCGTTTTTCCCTCCGCGCTATCGAAATCTCGTATTTCAGGATAAATTCGTTAAATGACACGTAAAAGGGGGGCAAAACACTTACAATTTTGATGACCGAAGTAAATTTCTTAAATTAAAAACGATCGCGCGTATTTCTTTGTACAAAATCTCTCTCCACTATTTCGCAACGAATACCGTTACAAGAATATTCCCTGGCAGAAACATCTTTGTGTCACCGAAGTGACTTAATTTTCGAGATTCGAGCCCTACGGGGGTGCGATATTCGACACCCTCTATCTCGACACTTTCGAGGGTGGTGAAAGGTGGCTCCAGCGGTTCTTGCTTAATTTCCTGTGGCTAATGAAAGCCCATACATGTCCCCCGGCGAAACACGCACCTACAAACCCCTCCTGTAGGCAATGTCAACCCTTCTTTCAATGCCAGAAATAAGTCTACGATAGGGAGGGGAACGTGAAATGTACAATTCCTTGAAAGGACCTCCAAGGCTTAAATGTAATTGGAGCAGGGGATAGTATGTAGTATTGTATATGACCATGCGTAAAAAGTGGCACGTGGTATTTACAAAAGTACTACCATGTGCTTTTTATTAATTTTTGTAACACAAATCGATTGTAACTCTAGTCCTGTCTTGGGGTCTTTCTCGACCCAACACCATCCTACTTTTTTAATAACTTCTTCCTGTTATCTGGTTTACGTTCCCTTAACGTAATATCACAAGTTTATCGTCTAGGTAACAAAAATTGTTACACATATGGTTTTCGGGTCTTTTCTGACCCAGAGTGTATAGTCGAGAAGAACGCGCTAGAGTTAAAAATTCTGGACTTAGCACAAATCGTGTCACTAGGGAAATTGAACGTAAAATAATTCGATTATTAGACAGTTGACGTAAAACAGAATTTTAGTTACATTATTGATCTATTCTTGCGTAATTCTATTCTGCATATTTTAGTATATCGATGTAAACAGATTGTAGACTCGAGAAATGCAAAATCAATCAGAATTTCTTAACAACGTTAATTTCATAATCCGTGCAAATCGCGTGCAATCGCATTCGAGACGTTTCTTCGCCGTGAAAGGCGAAGATTTGATTAGCGCTGAAGGGAGAGTCCCAGCTTGTTGGCTGTCCAGCGAGACGTGTTTACATTGAAACTTCGATTTCAAGTTTCTAATAGCTATTCCAACTGTCGTGGAAAGTTTACGCGGATCGTTGTATAATCAAACAACGGGAGTAGTAGCCAGATATTATACGGTCCGGCATCCGGGACTTTCGTTCCAGCGGAAGTTGCGCAAGTATGCCGCTGGCTTCTTGGCCGTTGGCAAGCGTTCTTCGTAAAATTTCTTGCGCGATTAAAGGTACATTGTTTCGGTGTTTCACCACTTGGCGAATTCTGTTCACTGGGAATAATTAAGAATCGTGTTCTCCCGCAGCTTAAGATTTACGTGCGCAATAATACCATCGCGAAGTATTAAATTGTTTTTACCAGGCTCTTCTCCTATTCCGCTGTTTTTAGCGGTGGACTTTTAAACGACGGGGAACGGAATCTTCCTCTCCGACTAAATTATGCCATTGTTTAGTTGCTCTACATGTGAAAACGGGAAAATTGCGGGCAGAATTTAAAATGTTAAAAGATGTTGTCACTAATAATAATCCGAATAAATACTCATAAAATTAGTGTTACCAGTGGTTACGTTTATTTTTTTTTTTTTTTTTTTTTTAATTTAAGAAACCTAGAAAAGCGAACCTTCCTTGTGTCCAATAAAAGTTTATAGTTTAAAATAAGGATTATTAATTATTTAACAACCAATAACTCCCATAATCCAATACTTGAAAGTTACAGTAAAGTTACATTAGGATTTTAACGAATTTATCGTCTCTAGATCTGCAGGTTACATTCCTTCAGAGAAGAAAAAAGGCTACAATATTCGGTTTAGCAACCAACATTTCTACATTTAAGGGCAGTTGAAAACTTGACTAGTTTACGTTTTTTTAACAAGATTGGAACAAAATTCGTTGGGGGTGAAATTTCACTCATACTGCAGCCTTCAAGGGTTAGCGTACATAAAGTTAGGAGAAACATTAGGTAGAGCGCGTACGCAGAGAAATGTCTCAGTCGATAGTTTCTTGAGGTTGCTAATAATCCTCTACAGTAATAGTTCATTACGTATTCAACTCATGCAGCTCGAGCATTTAAATTGCGTGTAAATGGGTTGTCAGAGGGATTGAGAATTCCAGCGAGCGAGACTTCTCAGTCTGCGTGAATCCAGAATGGCCTGCATAGCCTCCGCCGCTACTCAGTGGTCAGAGTCAATGGCCCGGCTGACAATAATGACAACGCCCTTAGACCTAATTACATTCCAGGTACGCAAATTGCTCCACTTTTCACTTCTCCCTTGTTTTCTTTAGCCGCTGCGGCTTGGAAACCCGGACAGTCACAATTACGCTCGCGTTAAACTTGAAACTAATTAAAACCATTAAGAACAGCTTGTAATCGTCGACGACGAAAAAAGCTCTTATGAAATTGCAAATAATGAAATTGACTTTTCAAGAGGCTCTTTAAAATATTTTCCACGTTGATCGGTTTTCTTTTTGATACTGCTGATTGAAGAGTGTTAACGTGTGTGGGATGATGTGTTAATTTTCAAATTCTTTAAGCGCATTTTGGAATGTTATTGGTTAGACAGAAATTAATGCTGTTGCTAAGTTTCGTTACGTCTTAATTTGATGCAATTAATTTTTTTACAAAAGAAACTGCATATGTGAGGAAAAAGACACATTCATCTAGTTCTCAGTAATCTGTTGGTGTCATAAGAGAAACAGGAAGTGTATAAGAATACGCAAGTAAAGAATTTACATTATTGAAGTTAAATGTACCATTTAATGTCTTTTTTTTTTACTTTGGCAAACATAAAAAATTTGTACATTATTGAATCACATTTTTATCTTGCAATCATAATGATAACAAATAAAATTAAACAAGAAATTTCCTTTCCCGTTCGCTCATAAAATTCTGTGCCACATTTTCCGAGAAACGTATAAAAATCCAAAAAAAGAAATTAACATTTATCCTCTCAATTCATCCTTAAATCTTCATTTTCGAAAGCCCACCTCTCCGTTTCATTTCTCTCCAACAAATCACTCTACATACTCCACAAATCACTCTACATACTCCACAAATAAACCGATCATTTCGCATCGTGTCCCACAATTACACGTTGCATTCACGAAATTCAATTGATACACACCGCGCACTTATGCATATTGTCAAAAAAAAAAGAAACACGAAAAATACCCACTTTCAATTGCATGAAGGATTCCGCGAGGCGGATTCCAGCTTACACTTCCCCCTCGACAGTCTTTCGACGCGTTCCGTCTGTTCACGAATGGCGGCCGACGACAAAGAGCGCGTTTGCAAATGAAAAAAAGCGACGACAAAGGGATGAGGAACGAACGTCGCGTGCCCCCTCCCCACACACCCGCCCCCCAAATTACAGGGCAAGACTGCTCGCGTCTAATACGGGCGTGTGTCAAAGCGAGAATGGCTCGACGAGCAAGAATGAGTCCTAGGGGAGGCGGGAATAAAAGATCACGGGGACGAAGGTGCGAGAGAAGACGACCCGGTTCGCGTATCAGGCGATAGAGGAGGGCAGAAAAATTTGAGAAATGCAAGCTCTCTCTCTCTCATTCTTTATTCGGCGGTGTCATTAACTTCAAAAGTGTCGACGGAACGCGCGAGCTCGCTGCGGGATCGTCATTCGCGCGCGCTCTCGGCTCTTTGCAATATTAAGCTCTCTTGTTAATGGCCCCGGCCGCAGAACTGCTTAATGGCCGTCCGATCGATTAATTGAAATTCGATACCGCGTTACGAGCGGTACGTGATCGAACGAATAATGCAGTCGCGCTGGTGTGTACGATCACGAATGGCGCTGCTACTTGCCGCATTCAATGTTTCTCTCTTCCTTGCCTCTGCAGCTCTCCTTTTGTTCAGACATGTTAGCTGGGTTGCAGGAGTATCGTTATACTTTTTCCCTTACTTTCTGATAACTTCGAGTTTATACTGTGATGTTCGACTTTAACGATAATTCAAGTAACGGCGGGCTTTCTGGTTATTTTACGACAGTGAGTTGTTCAGCGATGAAATTCACGTGGTTCAGTGGAGCTATGCAGCCGAAGACTAGAAATATTTCACGTGATGTAAATGACAGTCGGCGATAATTTATTCGTTTTCGTGTTTCATTAGGACTCGTCTCCTCGACACCGAGAAAAACTCGATTCTGGTCAGAAAATACGTAAGAAATGGGCATATCGTGTGAAAATAGTATTCTTCCTATGATTTTACGATTAACTTCCATAGTTTCTGTCATCACTTCTACAATTTCACGTTTATTATAGCTTAAAATAACAGAGAAATGTTTTCTCCCTCTCTGTTGTATCTTTGCTTTTCAGTGTCCACCTTTTTCTCTCATCTCGCAAAATTCTCGAGCGATCACGGTGCAGCGTCAGAAAATTTGTTTCCCCCTTTACGGCGAAGCACCGCGTTTAGTTTCGTACAAACGAGACGTCGAGTCGAGGGATCATTGCGGAAACGATTTCTTCTCGCGGATTCCCGCGGTCGGTTATTAAATTCATTTCTCGAGTTGATTAACGCGAGCACTGTGCAAAAACGGTTGAAATATTGGAAGGTTATATAAAAACGGACCCACCTCCTCCGCTGCCCTCACGAGGCGTACTTAATCCTCTTACCCCGTTAGCCAGTTTTAGGAGAGAGAGTGGGACGCAAGGGGCAGACGGCGGCTGCAGACCGGCGGCTCCAGTTCTGGACTCGTGCTATATTACGGACTTACACTGTTAAATTGATGGCCACAGTAGCTACACTACCACCAGCACCACCATTAGCCGAAAAGCCCGTGTGTTCGGAATTTACATTGACCGAGCCGCCGCTGCTGCTGCTGCTGCTGCTCGTGGCTTAGCTATATACCAACAATGTGAAATTCCAGTGGGCCCCGTGAGACTTGGAGGCGCGCGCCACCCGCGTTCGATTCCGTATTTTATTACCGGTGTGATCTATATTTTATTAAAGATTTTAAATTCCGGATATACCGCGCGCGCGCGAATTCGATGAGTCTGGAATTACCGAGCCGGACCCCTCCGAGCTTTAATCGGTCTCCCTGCTAATATTCTATGGTCTGCGATGGTGTATTTTGCTGAGCGCCGATGGAGAGTTTCCATGTTTGTTAATGGCTTTTTTTTTTTTTTTTTTTTTTTTTTTTTCTTTTAATGTACAGCTTCGTCGGAGCAGATTCTGACTGTGACTGTTTTAGAGCTGCTCAGTTGGATATTTCGCGAAATTACCGATATTATTCGGGTTCTAGTCTTTTTAGACAATTTCGGGTGGAAGCAGTGTCTTTCTGGAAAAAGTATTTCAGTAAGCATTGCAGCTCAGTTTATCAGAGATCGTGATCATTAGACTGCGGATTTTTATGCAAATTTATATTTTTGAGAATACAACGAAAAAAGTAGAACTTCGGTAGAAAGTTATTTCACCTATCAGATATTTAAAAACACACTACAATTTGGATACTTTGTCTATTATTTCACATTACGTGCATTCTGTGTAATTTTGGACCTTTAAATTTTGTATAAATGCATCAGAATCCGCTGTCTAGTGATAATTATCAGCGTGTTTCACGAACCCTGATGAATTGTCGGAATACTTTTTCCACAAGGACACAGGTTACACCTGAAAGCTTCAATAATAATTACACTCCAAGCCGTGAAAGCCTTAAATCTTCAACATAATGTTTGCGCAATGCAAATGCCATGTGACTTTTTCTCTCTGCACTCTACTTCAATTTAACTCGCGTTTTTTAGTAACGACAGACTTATCTTCTCGCGTACTCTTAATAATTTTATTGAAATTTCCTTCGTAAATATTAACGTTTATAAAACATGCACGAAGCAGGTTTTCATTATCAAGAACGTGAAATTAGTATAATTCTAAAAGTAAGTCGAGAAGAAAAAAGCATTTAAGAGTGGCTGCTAATGACAAGTGATGTTTTGTCTGTACAGTATTCCCATTAGCTTAAATCGCATCGTGGTTTTCTCACCGTGTATTTAAAGCTAAAAGCGGATAATACTTTCGTAAAAACTCGTTCCGCTTCGAGCATCCCAACAACGAAGTACTTTTACACACTGCAACACGTTGAAAATGTAGTTAATGTGGCTTACAAAGGGATTAAAATCTTGCATAGAAAAGTCGCCAACACTTTTAAATGGCCCTTTTGCCATCAGAGTTTTTACTGAAAAAATACAGCCTGGACAAATCACGCACCTGTTCGACCAAACTGTTCTGTTGTATTAACAAATTGACGAACCAGTCGTTATTCTTCGATTATTTAACACGAGGGTTGTGGAAAACAATTGTAACGTAATTGATTATTTCAACACTTGCACTTGAAAGTTTCAAAGTAGTTAAATAAAATCTTGAAAAATCAAGTTTCTCTATTTTTTTTAAATACTCTAATATAGTTGTGATATCGTAAATTTTATTTTATTCTAATCACAAGTATTTCGATTAATTATTTCAACACTTACACTGGAAAGTTTCAAAATAGTTAAATAAAATCCTGAAAAGTCTCTATTTTTTTAAATGCTCTAGTATAGTTGTGATATCGTAAATTTTATTTTATTATAACCACAAGTATTTCGATTAATTATTTCAACACTTACACTGGAAAGTTTCTAAGTAGTTAAACAAAATCTTAAAAAGTCAAGATTCTCTATTTTTTGAAATGCTCTAGTATAGTTGTGATATCGTAAATTTTATTTTATTCCAATTACAAGTATTTCGATTTTAACACTTGCACTTGAAAGTTTCAAAATAGTTCAATAAAATCTTGAGAAATCAAGTTTCTCTATTTTGTGAACTGCTGTGTTGTACCGTGCTCTTATTTATTCGGTCATAATGCGTCACAGTCTTTTTTCAACCCAATGCGGAATTGGATGAAGATTGTAATGAAAATGTTTAGTGTGGTTGTTCGGTTAAAAGTTGCTTTATTGTGGAACCGCGGTTCGGCTTCTTTTTACAAGGCTCCCTTTTTTTTTTTTTGACTGATTCTATGTTAAACAGGGCTGACCAGTATTTCGATTAATTATTTCAACACTTACACTGGAAAGTTTCAAAATAGTTAAATAAAATCCTGAAAAGTCTCTATTTTTTGAAATGCTCTAGTATAGTTGTGATATCGTAAATTTTATTTTATTATAACCACAAGTATTTCGATTAATTATTTCAACACTTACACTGGAAAGTTTCTAAGTAGTTAAACAAAATCTTAAAAAGTCAAGATTCTCTATTTTTTGAAATGCTCTAGTATAGTTGTGATATCGTAAATTTTATTTTATTCCAATTACAAGTATTTCGATTTTAACACTTGCACTTGAAAGTTTCAAAATAGTTCAATAAAATCTTGAGAAATCAAGTTTCTCTATTTTGTGAACTGCTGTGTTGTACCGTGCTCTTATTTATTCGGTCATAATGCGTCACAGTCTTTTTTCAACCCAATGCGGAATTGGATGAAGATTGTAATGAAAATGTTTAGTGTGGTTGTTCGGTTAAAAGTTGCTTTATTGTGGAACCGCGGTTCGGCTTCTTTTTACAAGGCTCCCTTTTTTTTTTTTTGACTGATTCTATGTTAAACAGGGCTGCTTATATATATTTTTCCGTAGCTGCAGGTTCGAGAAAAGGGCCAATCAACGTTTTTCCCGAAGTAAGGTCCCTTTCGCAGGCTTCTATTGGCAGATATAGACTGGCGCCGCAGGTCAACGTGGGGGGTCGTTGGTCGCGTCAACGTTTCGTGTTTGAGGACACGACAAATGCTCTAGTATAGTTTCTAATCACAAGTATATATTCACGAAACGAGCGAAATAATTGCTACCCTTACCGAGCTAATCTTTCCGCGTTATTATTTTATTGTTGAATTTTCCACGGTACCTATCTGTACTCCAGTAAATTCCATAGCCAATTTTCATCACGAAACTTCACCAGTCGTAACTTCTTTTAACCAGCAGCTGCTTCAACGATGCTCCGTTCACACTATAACCACGTTATATCTTCACGCTATCTTGGAGTATACAGATAAGCGTGGCGCGATTTAAAATCACGAGAGTCGAATACACGCACGCACGCGCGCGCGCGCGCGGGGCCCAGCCTCGGTTTAAACTTACTCGATGTCGGCGCAACTTCTCCTACGTTTAAATTATCGCGAAATTACCTTAGTTTAGCGTTAGTTACCTCGCGCCGGAGGCTGCTCGATCGGCATGGAATAAAAAGCTGCTCGCTGATACGCGCCTGTGTACCCCCTTTGCACGTTGCGGATGTGCCGCAAGCGGCGTAGCAATTTCCTGTTATGGCGAATCGAGGATGCTTGCTCGAAGATACAGCTGTTGGAATCTCCTCGTTTCTCCCTCGAAATTTCGGTTCTGAATGGAAAATATTAGGGCGATGTATGAATCCTGGCTCTTTCCTTCTAATATAACGGGTGTTCTGCAAATAGGATCCCATACACACTTTGCCAGCGTAATTCTGTAACTAAGCATGAGAGGAAAATGTGGTATTAAGAAGGTATATAACATCTTGAGGCGTTTAAAGGTAGGGCAAAGTTTGGGAATTTTTTTCATCGGTATCTGGTAAATGAAAAATTCCAATATTTTCAGGAGATTTAATTGCAACTTTCGGCTATTTTCTCAAATTTTTGAAAACCAAAATGTTACGAAATGGAGGAGTTGTTTTCTTCTAAAGCATCGATCGCTGGCAAAAATTGAAACGTCTGAAATGAGGAATTCTTGTTGATTAATAAATAAAAATGCATTACTGTTATTTTTAAAGCAACGCGTAATTGTAATTATTGTAGAAATTGCGACAGTTTGAAAAGAAAAGACCTCTTTTTACTGAAAAAGAAATTGCCATTTGCAGTGCTTCAAACTTCAGACATTTTCATATCACGCGATCAAAAATCTGCTCTCCAACATCTGTTTCACTTTTCCCAGTAAACTCGCACGAGCACACAGTCCCTGAACCCGGCTACAACACAAACACAAAATTCCTCTGAACAATCGAATCCCTTGTTAAGTATCTTCGCCCGAGCAAAAGTTCCACAACAACCTAATAGTAGCGGATAGCAAACAGTAGCACACCCTCTACTGCCAGCAGATAAAACTTGCCAGAAGGCGATACATCTTCGACAATTACCGTGACAACGAGGAGAATCCGGCAAGTTTCCTCGTAAATCGGCGATATTTTTATGTGAGAAACTTTCCGCGGAAACTCGTACGCGACCTATAATATCCGAAAGAGGTTGGTAGGAGTGTGCAAGGAGAGCCACCCGGTATCACCGTCTCCTCCTTCGATTTACGAGCTACCACTCTAACGCCGCTGCTCTCGCCATCTTCCTGGCCTGGACCGATTGCTCGGTTACTCCTCTTCCTGATTACCCCTGGAACTTGTCCATGTGATCGAGCTTTCAAGAGGTTTAGTAACTTGTCTCGCGCGGATACCTGGTTCCTCAGTGGCCGCTGAATCGATAGAAAGGTTATCTCGATGACACCGACCGGCTGAATTTATCTTCCCTCCTTTTTCTCTCCCGAAGATTTTTCGTTTTATTTCTTCCTGGGTTTGACTACGGTAGGAAGAAGCATTAGGTGGTCGAGTTTGAGATGTCAGGGTGGCTGTAAAGTTTTATTCGGGGAGAATTGTACGGAGGTTATTCGAATGGGATAGTATTTGAGAGCAATTAACGTAGTCTTTTTTAGGAAATTGTGAATTACAACGAAAGCTTGGATATTTGAATTTGTGGAAGAACTGTGACTTCATTCAGTAGGGAAATTGTAGTTTTTAATTATGTATCTGTGCATTGGTTTCGATTCATCTAACTTATTCCTTGTTTCTGTTTCAGGTAAGTAACTGGAGATTTTGTGTATTCCTTGAGGCAGCTGGTAAGTCGAAGAGTGCCAGTGTCTCTAAGAAGATACTAGTACTTTTAAATAAAAAATTACTTAAATAATTCAATTTTTATGTAGTATAATGTTAAAATTTATAATGCGTTAAACAAATATTCTCGTACATACTTCAACTCTTTGCGGTCGTATTTTCCATAGGCATGGTAGTCGTACTGATCGGAATTATTTTTTGGTAACGCGTTCTCATTATTGCCCAAAAACGTGTAAATTGTATTCAGACGAGTTCGTTCAAGCTACCTGCATATTGTTATTTTTTCCCGCCGTTTTTGCAGACAAAAGGTTCACAGAGCTCCTTGAACGCAAAGAGTTAATACACAACTAATACAGAAGACCAGAACAAAAAGCAGCGAAAGGGTTGACACAAATTGATAAATTAGGTTTCTCAAGATTACGGTTGACGTAGTCGACGCGGATTAGCCAATTTTCAATTTTGTCCCGGTGCAAGAAAGGGTTGCTCATTGCTGCTCTAAAGAACAAAACGTTTAAGCTCCTAGCACTCGTAACACCGTTTCGTGGCGTGGAAAAACCGACTCGACAAATTGTCGCTAATCGCGGAGCAGCACACGATGACCGAGTAGTGGCGGCTCTCGTCCGGTCTCTTATCGCGACGACCCTGTCGCGATAATCTCGCCTTAAGTTTGCTCTATCGCTCGGCATCGCGGCGCTGGGGCCGCGAAGAAAGAGGGAAAAGAAAGGAGAGGAAGGAAGCGAGAGATAACACGTGCGTGCGAGCAGTCGTTGGTTAAAATTCGCGATTAAAAGGAAAGTTGGATGAGTCGAATGGCGGCTTAACCGTTCGCCTACTCCCGAAAAGGCGGGACGATAGTTTACGGTTAAGGCGGCGCACGTGAAAAGGGACGAAAGAGGGAACGACACGATCTGAAGGAGAGTATAGACGTTGGCGCGGGTTGAGCAGAGGAAGGGCTTGGCTGGATGTATCGTGATTTACGAACAAACTTGCTGAGCGTTGCAAACCGTCGAGCGTCTGCTCGGTTTCAATTTTCTATCTATCTATCTCTGCCTCTCCGCGTTCCTTTTCACCGGCAGCTCAAGTTTCGGGGAAAATATCGCCGCGCTGGCCAGCTGGAAACTTGTAGCCTTTTAATATTGCACCAGAAGAGAGATGTGTTTTCTTAAATACGCTGACTTTTGTGGAAAATGAGACCACGGTTGGGAATGATTAAATGATTAAACGGTTGCGAGTGTTTCAAGTAAAACGAGGTGAACGTCGTTCTTTTTTTGAATTCTTGAGAGGCATTTCATCGGTGATAGAATTTTTTTAACGTAAAGGTTACATTGGATTGGATAATTTTAACAATTTTAAGTAGGTAATATAAATTTTGTGATGAAGAGATTTTTAACCCTTTAAGTCCGAGTGAAATTCAGAGTTTCGTACCAGAAATCCGTGATATTCACACTTTGATGCATTTTAAACGAGTAACCTCTCAATCCGAAGTACCAAGTAGACTATTTTGACCCTCGGAAATATTCTACGACAAGTTTAACACACTCCTGGACTTATTTAGAGGGTTAATAAAAATTCGTTGGAATTTATGGGACTCTGGAGCCCCACTCGGACTTACAGGGTTAATTTACTCTACTTGTGAGGATCGAAGAGCATTTTAAGCCTGGTTTCGTCCAAAAAATATTTGCTCGGTTGTAAGTTTCTTTTTTGAAGAAGATGGCGGTGACATAAGCTTGATGTGCGGTCTATACACATGTTAGGCATCTTTTCGATTATATATTTGGCTCACCAGCACCATCACGAGGCTGGTGAAGAAATTAGTCGATAGCAGCGGGGGAGGAACCGTTTATTCTGTTACTCGTTTGATCGGTGAAGCGGCCGTTAAATCGACTAGATAGCTTTAAGCCTTCGGAAAATTACGTAAAATTGGAAGGAATTCGTGTCTTGTCTTTTATTATTCCCCCGTAGGGGGCCGTTTGCAACGGAGCATGAATTGGGTAATCAGTTGGTCGGAGAATTTGATTCGGTTCGTCGGTGAGTGGTGAAGTGCTCTCTTTTTGGGATTTTGAGAATGAGGTAGTATCGATGAAGTTTGAAAGCAGTGCAAATTTTTCTATAGCAGTAATACGATACAGATAAAAAATTCCGATAATATTATATTTATTCTTCATATGCGCAAGTTTCTCGATGAAGTTTGTAGATATGACAATTGGTTTGTGAAATTTCCAAATTTTGAAGATAGTTTGAAGAATATTTGAATTAAATCGTGAAACCATCGTGGATTTTATTTTAATCGTTAAAATCTATAAGTAGGAAATGAGTTTTCAGACACTGCAAAATTGCTTCAAAATTTAAACGTAATTGCACCGATTAAAAAATTTCAAATTGTTCGTATTTGTTTGTTAAAGTGATACTTTAGCGTGTATGCAAGCATAGCCCTGAAAGAGAATTATCTTCTGTGCAAATTTCTTCCATAAATAACTTATAAATTTCATTGTGGATGGAGATAGATTTGGAACACGTTAATCTGAACTTCGTTTATGGAGTAAGTTTAATAATTAATCTTCAGAACTTCAAATTCACCTTAATCCGATGTCAAACTTGCAAACATCCATATTTAAATATCTGTCGCTCAAGAATATCGCAGTTGTTCTTAATATAATTTCGATACCGCGAATATTTCTTGAAACGAACGTCTAATACTCTGTACAGTGTCGTTAAAAGTAAATACAGCAACGGGAAAAGCAGAAATAAGAAAATCAGATCTATAACAGAAGTGGGATAATAAAGTGTCCGGAATAATTAACTAGAAAATTTTATTTGAAAAATTAAACAGATGTCAGGCCATCGTCTTCGAAGCAAGCTATCTCCCTGAGATCACATTTCTCGTATTTACTTTCTTGTATCTGTTTTAATAGATTAATTCGAATTTCAGAAACTTGTCTGAAAATACTCGTCTTATCATAATTTAACTAAAACACTTGTCGTTATATCTATTACAATCACTGTTTGTATTATTTTCGATATTTAAATCGATTTTGGTTAAAAATTCATTCACCTGAAACTGTTCGACCAATTATTCCCATTCCGATGTCAATTTTCATTCGTTATCCTTCTTCAAAAATTTCACATTACATCGATGAAATTTGAAATCCTTATTTTTCAAAAATCTGTCACAAACAGACAAATTCGGGGAATACAAGAGATCCTCCAGGTTGTGATTGATCTTGAGTTTAAAAACCCTTTCGCCGAAATGGCGGAATGCACGAGAGCATTGTCACGATGAAAAATCTAGGACGATGCAATTTCGTTTTGACTCGGTTGACAATGTTCGACCTCTCTCGTGCTGGTAGACGGAGAGATCGTGCTGCACACAGCGGGGGTGGAACGTAACCGTTTACATTGTTGCTACTTCGACGGAAGCGAAATTATTCGCGAAACTTGATACTTGATTTGTCGCATCTCGTAAATGAAATTCTGTTTGACGTTACTTTAATCGGAATTGAAGAAGATCGTTACGTTACACGTACTCGGGAAATATGCACGTTAGTGAATAATATAGCAGATGTGAATTATACAGATGCTCCCGATCCTTTGCTTTATCGATTTTATGTCTCATGGATATGCCGAGGTGATCAGAAAGGTGAATGGTGTCGTGAAATATTCATTACAATATGTCGTGTTACAAGATTTACAATTTTTTTTTTTTTTTTTTTGCTGCTGCGAAACGTTCTGATTCGAGGAGTTTTTATTTGTACAACTGTAAATTCGGAATTATTATGTATTTTAAGTGGAACGTTTTAGTCAAATTTAATTTTGCATTCTTACGGTAGTTTATTTTTCATGTTTCTTACTATTTGGTGCTGTGTTATTAATACAGATAAAAGTATATCACTATAGTTAATTAAACTGAATAAAAAATGCCTTCTTAGGTACGTATGATATTTTTTGAATACAGCATGAATTTAGGAATGTAATAAATGTACAATACATTAGAAAGAAATTGAAAAAATTTGGCATATTGAACGCAGAATAAGGATCACTTTTCCGAAGCGTGAAGCTGTCTGAATAAACTGATCTCCCGTAGCTATGTGTTTTTCACGAATTGTACGAGTAATAACGTGTGTAAATGATATTCAAATTAATAATCGTGTAAAAAGAAAAATCATGAAAATTCATCGTCGAAGTTGTCTAAACCGTTAATCCAGGGAAACTTGTGCCAGTCGGTAGACACGAAATAAATATCGTGCAAGTTGAAATCGGGCCGCGCCAGCAGTTCAATTGTCCACGAAATAAAGAAAAAAAAGAATCTGGGCTGGGGACTCGATCCAACGATTCTATCTCCAATTTTCATAGACCATCAAACAGATATTCAAAAACTGCCTCGTTGACCGCCTACAATCCGGAACGCATGAATCTAATCGAGAGGATTCGCTGTTGATCACAATGTATCCTGAATGCGTGATCCAAAAATGATGAATGCACATCGACAATGGAGTCGCGAGATCGTTGAACTGCTGATAACGAACCGCAAATATTAAAATTAAAGTAGCTATGAATTTTAGAACTTCTGTTGTATGTACGTTTTGAGGCCGTGGTTGATCTAATATTCGTAGTTAGCCACAGAGTTCACAATAGTACTAAACTAATTGCAAGTTAAATAATGTCAGATTAATGTGAGCTTCAAATTTTAACGCACTTTCACCTTTTTCCACACTTTTTTTTTAATACGTTTGTAGTTATGTGCCATTTAGTTAGTGCGAATATTTAGTAGCATTCTTTTAACCCTTTAACCCTTTGTGTGACGAGTCTGAGTCGACATAGGAATTTTTGTCGTTAGATATTCTGCAGTGATAAATTATAAATGATAATAATTTTTCTTTCATGAATTAATATTATACTGAAAATTAATATTTTGTAACTAATATTACTCTGAAATATTGAAATAAAGGCAAGTGGCCAAATGAGTGTGAATTAACCCTAATTAACTTAAGACTTTTGGGTGAAAAAGGACCTAAGACCTTATGTGTAATAATTTGTTGTTTCCAACGCGACATATGAACCTAGACGATAAACGTTTAAAATAATGTTAAGGAATGTTAAAGTATGCGAAGTGCCCGTGTGCGGAGACCCTCCGAGCGTCAACTGTTTTTCTCCGAGAGCACGCGTGGCTTGGGTCGTTCCTTCCTCGCGCGCTCGTGTACAGTCGTAGCATCCCGCTTACGTGTAAAATATATTTTGCTGTGTTTAATACCTCGTTGATTGCCTTCTGTTCGACTAAAGATATAAAAAGTGACTAAAGATATGAAAAGGCGGTGGGTCAAAAAAGACCCGACGACCGCTGTAGGGTTAACTGTACTATTCGGATCGCAAAGGGTTAAGGGTATCGTTTCACTTTTGGAAATGTTCAATATCAATCTTCTCCAATTTTGTGTATCATTTGCGTGTAATAATTGCAAAATAAAGTCGCGAATATAATAAAGCACAAGATCTGTACATCGAATAATCCTTCGGTAAGAGAATTTCCGGAAAAATCAAGTCTACCAGCTGAAGAAATCCCTATGTTAACACGATCCTTAACTCCTGTGGCCACGGGCATCGCCGGTGAACCGTGTAAGTTTCGCGGTACGTTAACTTCCCCGCAAGGTAGCGAGGAATGCCAATTTCCAATCCTCTGTTTAACTTTTTAACTATCCCCTGCACAGCTTCCGGCTACACACCGGTGAAGCAGCCCCTCGTTTTCACACACAAATATGATTCATTGAGCTGGTATTAGCGTGGATCGAATCGCTACACTTTTTTATCGTTAATTGATATTATTTTATATTTCGATGTTAGATTGCAGATATCAGGAAAATAGTGTAGAAATGAATTCTCTCCGATTCGATTCGTATAATTGATTCAAAGCTACCGAGAAAAATGGCAAACAGTCGTCAAGATTAATGGGACTTATTTCGATGATTGATCTGCTTTCGTTCTTTTTCAAGAAGATTTCAATTGTACCCAATAGTTGGGGAGAATTCATTTCTACGTCTCATACAAATTCCTCTGTTTGAAATTTTAACTGGACATACAGTCGGACGAAATTTTCAGCGTGCGTACAATTGACACAAATCTGTAAATTTCCATTACAAGCTCAGATGCAAAAGTTGGAAACGTAAAGTGACCTTTACGATTTTCTTCGCGATTCCCACAAATCGCAATTTTTCCCAGATTTTTTCTACACGTCATCTAGTATACTAATCCTTCTCAAAACTTTCCAAAAAAAGCTCAAAACAGAGTGTCCGAATCTTTCTATCGCCGGCTGTATCTTACAGCTTGGTGTTCTCTTACGTTCCCCCTGGAACAAAACTTCCACCCCGCAAATTGCCACAACAACGAACGGAATATCTCTAACCTAATACAATTGCCGGCAATTTTAGCGATGATAGGCTGAGATAACCAAAAGGGGAGGGGGCGTGAAAAGCAGTGAATCACTCGAAAGACGATGTACGGGCAAACACAACACGTCGAGATGTGTGCGCTGGGGTGGTGGTACGATGGTCCAAGCGATTCAGATGCGTAAAACACTTGGTTGCTCTCGGGGCAAAGTGAATGTCCACGCCTGATATTTATGTAGTGTCGTGGCATGCCGTGTTTATGGTTTCTGCGCGAACCGTGGCAGGATGCAAAGGGTGTCGTAAAACATGGACACAGGAGGCACTGCTGGAGAATAAACGGCCTATGAGTAGGTAGCTGTGTAAATTCGATATGTGGCACAATCCTACGTTTCTTTCTTCCCCTCCCTCCCTCTCCTGTCAACGATGAATCGAGAAAGACATTTCGACGATCAAATCTGAAATGAGAAAAGGAAAAAGCAGGCAGGGAATGACCCCTTGAACACATGTAGACCGTCGAGTGTGCACAGAGAGGGTTGATTGGTACTGGAACGGAAAATGCGAGCGGTTCTATACCCTGTGGGAAATATTTAACGAGAGAATTGATAGGGGAGCGCAATATTTTTGACAGTGGGCGAAGATTTACGCGCGCCGCGCAATCACAGCAATTTGAATTTCCAATATCGCCAAATGGAAGATAGTAATTTAGCGTTCCGAGCGACGTTCAAGCTAAAGGTAGCGTTCCGGCGTGTTGCTACGCTATTTCTATAATTTATTAATGAGATGTACGCTGTATATGCGCCCGTGCCGTCCGCTGTTCCGTCCAACTTGACCGGCTGAAATACGACTATGCTCGCTTTGATCGCGGTCAGGGGCTTGTAAGGAAGACGTTCTCTCTCTCTCTCTCTCTCTAACTTCGGTACTTGGTGGAACAGGTGAGCTTTCGATGATTAAAAAACGAGCTATGGGTGTTCCCCGCGGATGTTCAAGTTACACGACCTTTCACGAATGGTTGAAAAGCGAATGCAATAATTAATATTAGCTTTCGTGTACTGAAAAATTTCGAGTGACGAGCTTTTGAAAATGTCGAGTTTTAGTCTAACCTTTGGAAGATAAATATAGCCACGAACGTAATTATTAATTGAAATGCAGACATTTACGGTGATTTATTGTGAAATATGAATTTTAATAGATAGTAAATTATTGAAATGCAGGATATGATAAATTTATGAACGAATGTCTTATCGATCAGAATATTCCAGGTTTCCACGTTACGAATTTATTTATAAATTATGCATGAATTGAAAATTAGGTCGTCGCGTGTATCTATATTGTATTTGAAAATAATTATTTTCTCATATTCTTGCGAGCACCAAGATTGAGGATATATATCACGTTTTATCGCGGGAAGTTAATTAGACGACAAACAATGGCACGGAATCATCGTCATTTGTTAAGCAAAAACGATATGCTTGCATTGCGTACACGTTCCTCGTTCGTTAAATTAATTACGTGATATTTATCAATTTCACACTTGACTTTGCTTGGAAACGATACACGTTCGTGTCAATCCTCCACCTGTCCCTTTCCCAATAACAATCATCTCCGTACCTTTGTTTATTTCAAACGAAATTAAACGGGATCCATTATCGTAAAAAGCTGGTTTGCCGCGAACAACGTGCGGCGTGTTATAATTTATGAACCATTATTCTTCACAACGTATCAATGGTTTATTTTTATGGCTCTAGATAACTACTTAAAGTTGCTATAAATTTCCACCCCTTAAAATTGTAGCACCCGTTACGCGTTCTTGTATCACATTCGAGATCGTAAAGATTTACGCTCACTCGCGTGGTGCGGTCAATTTTCCGAAGCTAGTTTCATATTCGATTAAATTAAATTGTTTTATATTTCGTAAAATAATTTCAAGTCCAGTGTCTTCGAGGTTGAAGAATTAACGCGTTAACACAGGATCTTGATGCATTTTTCTAATAGCAATTTTCCTAAGTTGAAATTACGTAAAAATTAACTGAAGACGATCAAGATAGTCGCGAGCATTTCAAGATCGAGATAACGACGAGCATTTGCTTCGTAATAAAAGTACAACTGTGTGTGAGTGCAGGAAACTGACATTGGAAGCGATAGTATTGCAAAACACGTTCACCGAGAATAAGAGAATTCGCGTAACAATTACATTTCATTCGCGTAACAATTACATTTATTTTAACGAGTATTCTGTATTCTCTAGATTTAACGAGATCCATTCTTTCACACATTCCCCGGACTTCGTTTCTCTTGTACATTTCCATATGATTACATTTTTATCGAGCGAAGAAGGTACTGTCGTGTACTCGCGTCGGTTTGCGTTGTGTCGCAGACTTAGATCACGAGAGAAAATAGTCGGATAATTTTTAACGAGGCCTGAAGCGGTCACGGTGTACTTTATCTCGAACGTCATGGTATGTAAAGAAACTTGGTTGATCGTTCAGTGCTCGGACTGATTGCTTGTTGGTTGGCGTTCGGAACAAGAGTGGTTCGAAATTCGGAAGAGGACATGCATCTAAGTTACCGAAGGCGGAGTTCGATTTGGGAGGTGAAAAAATGGGAGAATATAGTGTTCGCTCTTCACAGGCACGGTTTATGGCACGATCGAACGGCAACGGTTATTTTTCAGTTGAGGATTTCCGTTTACTGCTTGTACGTGTCTAATTACACCCTGGCTAGGGTCACTAGAATTGCTTGTTGGATTTTTAGTCATTTCTGTCCCTCGCGCTCAATAGCCTAAGAACATGTCATAAACCACGAATTTCCGATCGGTACGCTTGCCGATTAGCCACCCGGAGGAAACTCCAGCTTTTTGGGACTTTTCGCCCACCCCGCGCGTCCGTCTCCCACCCTTCCATATAGATAATCGATTATTGGTCGTAGGGTGTTTCTTAAGTAGACGGAGAGAGGGTAAAAGTGGTGGTAGAAGGATGAGGTGTTTGGGGTTTGGGAAATTCCGGAAGAAAAGGAGATCGGACACGAAAGGAGGAAAGTACTACCTTAATAATTGGGAAGTCGGAACAGTAGATCGTGAAAACGCTGTTCGTTTATACAACTGCCTTGAAATCGTAAACTAAGGAAGAGAAAATGTTCGGTACGGAGTAGGTACAGATGAATTTTCTCAAATACGTAGATATTTTTATGTAACAATGTTTACACCACATTCGTCAAGCTTCTGTTGCTTCGGTTTATAGATTTACCGCTGTGTCGCACAACAGACTCCCCGCAAACGTTCGTACCATTACGAAGCCCGTTTCTCATTGCGGACATTTTTATTGTTTCCAATCGATCAGACCGATAATCCGCGTACAATTCACTGGTACGTGTCCTATCTTGTGCAATCTCGCCTTACCGGTCGTCGTCATAGCCTTGGAAACGCTAGATTTCCACGGAAGATGGATCTGTTGTGGATTTTCCGACCTTCTGGGAAATTATCGCCTCTCCCTGGTCGATGCAGCGACAATTTACAATGCTTGCCAAGTATCGTGATCGATCATCGTACAATTGACATACTATCGTGTGTTCGTTCTTTCAAATTCTATATATGTAATTGAAACGGTCTTCGATTGTTGTCTTCTCGGATGCGGTTTGCGCGGTTCAAGAGAACGAAACGGGAGAAATCCGGTTGAATTGTCTCGTGTGACACGTGTTCTATGTAAGTGTTTTTTTTTATTTTATGAAACGAGACTGTTTTGTAGTCGACGACTGTGTCAGATTTTTGTACAAAGTTGAACAATTGCTTTATCTCCGTTAGCTGTAGCAGTTCGCTTCGAATCTGAATTTGCATAATTGTGAATGCATTTTGACTTTCAAGTACTTAGTTGAAATTACAACGGTGATTTTTAGTCCTTTTGTGTGCGAATAGAGAAAGACTGTTTCTCAAAAGGATCTGCATTGTTCAATGTTACGAACGATGCTGTGAGTTTGAAACGAAACGCGTCTTGCTAAAGACTGCGCGTAATTACGCGTGTTTGTTATCATTCTACTTGTCTTTCATGTATTATGAGACACTCATTGTCAGAAGCCGGAGTGACTAACTCCGTAAAGTAAAATTTCTTGAACTTATTTTATTTATGAAAAATTAAGCAGCGAGCATGTGCTTCGATACTAAAATTTGGAGACTATCGAAAAGTGGAGTTTAATCGTTTAATGACTTAAAAACGGCACTGTATGGAAGATTAAATTACTTATCAAATTTTCGACATTTCTCCACATCGTGATGTAACGTTTTTAACCATATCACTCAAATTACTATCACTTTACTTATCTTTCGTATATATGATAAAAACAGCACTGCGTCGAAAACGAAATCATTTGTCAAATTTTCGATATTCCTCCACATCCCAAAACAACGTTCTCAATCCACACTACTCGTTCCCAAAAATACCAACTATTTCACCCTATCGTAAACCGGATACGGTATCGCATCTTCAACAAACCACCGCCGCAAATATCGTAATATTCCAACAAGAATTAGTCGCAGTTTCAAAAGCTCTCTATATAGCAAGGTATCTCGAGCTATTCGAACAAGCCGCCTTTACGCATCGCGAATCCGCGCGCACATGCACACGTCAAAGTGGTATCTGATGCTGAAGACACGAGGTCGGTGCTAATTGTCAAAATCCACCGTCGAAAGCTGCTTACACGCGACGAATCGAGCAAATGATTTGAATGTAACCCATGCGCTCCGCAATCAGCTTACGAACGGCGAGGAAAGAGGCCGATAGGGGCCCTTGGATTAATAACGAGACGTCGTCTGTGCCGCGTGATTGGTTTCACGTACTCTAACAGGGAGTTTTCCACGAACCCCTGGCCGCGGCAGGGCGCGTTCGTAGTTCCGTGCCGTGGGAAGAACAGACGTTCGATTCGCGTCTAAATGGCAGCCTCGCTCCTCTGGGAAATCAGCCATTCGATGGAGCGCGTCTCGTATACCGTTGCTAATTCTATTTCTACCTATTTGCTTGGCCCACTCCCTCCCCCCTCGAACGATCGCGAACCAACCTCTGCCCCTCACCGTCCTTCGACACACAGTTTCTCTATCTATTGCCTTTGATTTCCTCTTACTACGCGTTTTCAAGCCTCGATTGCCGGTTGTTCGAACTTCTTGAAACGTCTGTTTGCAGGAGATAGTCGGCTCAGGATGAAGTTATACGGATGCTTTGTGTTGCTTTAATTGTTTGGAGGATAGGAGGAGTTAATTGACCGGATTTGATAATTAGACCGGTTTGTGTGTGCGTTTACCTCCATTGATCGTAGTGATTATGAGTTTGTGTATAAGTTATGGAGGATATTTACTTGCCGGTGCTTTGGTGTACGAAAACGGATTGATTTGAGTGTGATGATTAGGTGTTGAGGAGTACGATTCCTCCTTCTACTTACTGATGACGTTAGATCCTCGATCTTTCTTTGCTTCTTGTGCGGCGCGAGGCGTGGACGAGCAATGGTAGAGTGTGTCTTGGTACTTTATGGTTGTCATATGTGTATTCAGTGCTTGAAATTAAAATGAAGATCTATTTTACCGAAGTGTGGTCTGCGATTAGAAATCTCGATATTGACACATTGCTGATGGTATACTGTGGAATGGATTGAAACTTAAGAATGATAAATTGACACATTTGACATGTGTAGTTTTTAAAAAATAATTTTTAACGCTTCGTTCGATAATAGAGGCGATAATAGAGATGATGTGAATTCGCGTCTCCAGTCAACAACGTGTTAAGATACACTGCTTAACCTACTCGAGGCCAGCGACTTTTCGAAAGTCGGTCCGCAGGAGCCAAAATTTTGTTTCTCTTCATATTGAAAATTGAAAAAAGAAAACATGTTTGGAAAGTGAAAAATTAACATTGCAGACATTTTTCGTACAAATCAGGCCCTGACACACCATATCTACACTCACTTTGAGGTCTCAGCTTGAAACCAATGCAGGTTTTAATATCCACAGAGCTTTAACTTTTATTTTCTTCAAAAATGATCTTATTTCCATAATCACTTAGGGAGCCCGGGAGCTGCCCGCGGGCTCGGGAGCTGCCCGCGGGCTCGGA